>NC_057733.1:14929105-14934332 GCF_004010195.1 Chiloscyllium plagiosum
ATGTTGCCAGGATGGGAGGGTTTGAGCTATGGAGAGAGGCTGATTAGACTAGGGCCGTTTTCCCTGGGGTGTCGGAAGCTAAGGGGTGACCTTATAGAGGTTTATGAAATCATGAGGCGCATTGATGTGATAAATAGACAAAGTCTTTTCTCTGGGGTCGGAGAGTCCAGAACTAGAGGGCATAGGTTTAGGGTGAGAGTGGAAAGATATAAAAGAGACCTACGGGGCATCTTTTTCATGCAAAGGGTGGTACGTGTATGGAATGAGCTGCCAGAGGAATTGCAACATTTAAGAGGCATTTAGATGGGTACATGAATAGGAAGGGTTTGGAGGGATATGGGGCGGGTGCTGGCAGGTGGGACTAGATTGGGTTGGGATATCTGGTCGGCATGGACGGGTTTGACTGAAAGGTCTGTTTCCATGCTGTACATCTCTATGACTCTAGTTAATTTATGGTTTGTGATGAGGTAGGACATCAGTGACCAGTTGTGTCCACAAACAGCTTGCTTTTTCTGCCCAGTTATAAAGGTGTTGTTCTACTATTAACTGGATCAGAGGTAAGGATTAGTACAGTGATCACACATTTGTAGTGGATACTTTCAAGCATTATGAGTTGGAAGCTTGGAGTCCTGTCTCTGATTTGTGCTCTGCAGGTTTGTGAAAAGACCCTGATATTGTTTAAAGCAGGGACAAAGTCAGAATTTTTTAATGACTGTTTTCATCGTTGGAGCTTTCCTAGAAGTTCACGGAGGAGTCAATAATCTTCTATTGGCATGAAATAGAAGGTCAAGTGCACAGACTGTTTCTGTTTGACCTGTCTTGTTTCAGAGATATCATATGCTTTATGCTCATCTGGAGCCCACAGCCAACATGAACATGTTTTAGGTTTGCCATGCTCACTTGACATATAATTCAGACAGAGTGGAAAACTGTAGGAAGTGGTGGCTTCTGTGTAGCACAGAAGGCTAAGGAATGGTTGTTTAAATGAAGTTATAGGCCTTGCTTAATGAAAGTGCCAATGTAGAAAGATATTATGGACTTTGGTTTGACTCTCACTGAAGATCATGGCAAAGATCTTCAGAGCTTTCCTGAAATAGACCAAGCCTGGTGGAACTTAGATTAAATGCAGTATGTAGAAACGGCAGGCTTGATTTTATTCTTTAATGACTCAGATTTCCTGGTTTAGGATGAACATGTTTAGAATTGAACTCAGGCAAACCTTGTTGCTCAAAGAGACAATCATTCAGTTCTGTTTTTTTTTCCCTTTTGTAATAAAATTTTCTGCAGTGCGGTAAGTCAGTTACTTTGGCTGGCTGAGATAGTAACTTTCTCTGAATGTACTACATGCATAATGCATTAATACAAAACCACATAAGCCAAGTAATTATCGATTCCATCACTGCTTGTCACTTGCTTGGCTGCTAAAGTTGATAGGATTTTGCAAATGTACCATGAGACCTGTCCTCATTTATAAGATTTGCCCAAAGGCACGGACAATCTGTGTCACCATGAGATATCAGGGCCTGACTTTTTGTATACATATATTCTTTAACCTGGTTATCTCCAGCAGCCTTAGCCTTTGGAGGGATCTGGTAGAGGGCTACTTTAGGCCCTTTTAATGCACCTAACACTACAGGCCATTCAGCATGGCAAATCCACCTAACCCGCACAACTTTGGAGTGTGGGAGGAAACCCACACAGACACGGGGAGAATTCGCAAACTCCACACAGCTGGAATTAAACCTGGGTCTCTGGCGCTGTGAGGCAGCAGTGCTAACCACTGAGCCCCCGTGCCGTCCTAGTGTAGAAGCAAGCTATTCGGCCCATCGAGTCCACACCGACCCTCTGACAGGCAGCCCACTCAGACCCACCTCTCAATCTTATCCCTGTAACTCTGCACTTTCCTGGACACTGTGGGCAATTCAGCAAGGCAAGTCCATCTAATCTGTACATCTTTGGACTGTAGGAGGAAACCAGAGCACCCGGAGGAAACCCATGTAGATACAGGGAGAATGAGCAAACTCCACACAGACAGTCCCCCGAGGGTGGAATCGGACTCGGGTCCCTGGTGCTGTGAGGCAGCAGTGCTAATCACTGAACCGGTGAATTCCAATTGCTGTGTATTTAAGTAATATTAATTGAAACTTGGTGGCGCTTTTAAAAATAAGTTGTTCAATTGTTCTTGCAATTCTATAAAATGGTATTACTCAGAAGGGTTGGACGATATCTGGAATTGTCTGTGATAATTGAGATTTTAAAAAGGAAAAGCTCAGTATTTTCCACTTCAACCCAGTTACAAGATCACAGGAGATAGAGGTTAGTTCAGCTATTCAGAAAGATCACATAGCTGCCCTATCAAACATTCAACTGTTCTTTAGTCAATTTCATGCATTGATTTTCTTTTTCTTTGAAGAGGAATATGATTTTTTTTCTGATTTAACCATTTCACAAGTTAGAATCTATGCATCCTTCACTGATTTTGTGAAGTAGTGACATTCTTAAAGTGGTAATTTCTCTTCAAACTGGTTCCTCCAGGTCCAGTGGACTTCTTCCACTGTTGTTGTCATGTGATATTTAAGCAGTGATGTCTATCACTCATTGTCATGCTGAGAGTAAAGTGTTACTCCCAATCCTTCTACCTAGATATGTTTTATCAGCCTGTTCAGATATGTTGCCGCATATTTCTAGAGCAGGAGGGATTTGAACACAGACATTCTGACCTCGAGGTCAGGACATCATCATTGCGCAATACGAGCCATCCATTCTCCAAACGTAAGTCTAAGGACCTACTTTTGCAGTAGTAGAGGATGAACCTCGAGTAAATCCTCAGAAAATGAAGTTTATAGATGATTAAAAGATATAATAACTAGGATTGAAGGAGATAATGCTGATGTGTGTCACTATTAAAATTTTGAGCTGGACTCCTCATTTGCCTGTCTTCATGAGAATTGAGAGCAGAATTCGTTTTTGTCTCCTACAAGACTGTTCCTCATCAGATTGAGTGGAACTTACTGCAGTTTTCAACATGAACCCTGTCAGAATTGTTACCTTAGATAACAGTCACCAAAGCGATGTGGCCACACTCTTTGTAGGGTATTTTCTCATAAGCCTCTTCTGAGGTGTTATTACATTCCTCTGGAGCAGGTGGGATTTGAACCCAGGCCTTGCTACCGAGTAGGAAGAGGACATGTAATCACAAAGGGTTTACCTTTGAAGAAGTCCACTTGTGGGGTAATCTGTTCATATTGTGACTGGGGGATGCTCAGAGAGCAAAACCTTCCCTCCTGTTAATCAAATGAATCTATTGCACCTCTTATAAGTAATTGATGATTTTAAGAGCATTGATTCTTTAACTTCTGCTGTCAAAAAATGTTATGTTTTGCACTGAGCAATAGGAGCCATTTCTTGCTTTTGAATATTAGGGAGACATTGGTAGAAGGATACTGGGTAATCCAAGATGGAGGACAGGAAAATTTTCTGGCTATAACAGGCTGCCTTTGATTTTGAGGTAATTTAGGTTTTGGAGGTGATTTCATCAAATTCCAGGAGTGGCAATTACTGTTTTATATGCTGTTGTATTGTATTGGAACTTTGGAGAAAAAAAAATCAAAACAATGACACTTTTAAAAGGGAGAAGGACAGACAAAACAGCACATGGTCAGTGCAGGACAGAGTGAGGGAGAAAGAAAACCACACTGCTAACTGACACAGTGAACCTGCACAGTTACTGCCTTTGCTGTTTGAATTCATGCATTGCTGGACATCAGAGTGCATCTAGGAAAACTTAACAAACAGCGAAATTCACAACAAATCTTGGACCAACCTGTTTGAGAGAGATCACAGCACAGAAATAGATAAGTGAATACTTTTAATTGGTGGCCTTGCTGCAAATCAACAATAGTGAGTAGAGTGGGTTCTTTCTTGACTATATGTTTTATTGAAATATGTCTCGGAAGTTATAAGTATTAAGTTAGCCTGGAACAGTGTTTTGTAGAGGAATAAGACAGTGCTATTTTCTGGTCTGTAGATTGGAAGAACAAAAATGGCCTTAAGTAGAGTGACATGCTCTTCTTGTCAGATGTGGGAATTTAGGGAGAGTTAATATGTTATTGAGGATTATATCTGCAACAAATGCCTTTGGTTTCAAATCTCAGATTGAATGGATTGCTTGGAGTGACAGTTAGAAGCGATGAGGAATTTACAAGAGCAAAAGGGTCTGATGGAAGGCAGTTATGGGAAGGGAGAAAAGTTGCAGAATCAGTCACGTAGATGGGTTAACTCCAGAAAAGATAAGAGAAGTAGGCAGGTAATGCAGGAGTCTTCTATGGCTATCCCCATTTCAAACAATGCTGTTTTGGAACATGTAAGGGGTGATGGATTCTCAGGGGAATGTAGCACAAATAGCCATGTTTCTGGTACCAAGACAGGCTCTAATGTAATGAGGGGTATGTTGGGTTCCAAGCGATCAATTGTGTTAGGGGACTGTCTAGTCAGAGGCACAGACAGACATTTCTGGGGCCAGCAGTGAAAAATGAGAATGGTGTGTTGTTTCCCTCGTGCCAGGATCAAGGATGTCTCAGAGAGGGTGCAGAATGTACTCAAAGGGGAGAGGGCCCATCAGGAGGTCATTGTCCACATTGGAACCAACGACGTAGGGAGGGAAAAGGATGAGATTCTGAAGGGAGATTACAGAGAGTTAGGCAAGAATTTAAAAAGGAGGTCCTCAAGGAATTTCTTAAGTGTGTACAAGACAATTTTCTGATTCAGTATGTGGATGTACCTACTAGAGAAGGTGCAAATCTTGACCTACTCTTTGGAAATAAGTCAGGATAGGTGACTGAGGTGTCACTGGGGGACCACTTTGGGGCCAGCGACCATAATTTTATTCGTTTTAAAATAGTGATGGAAAAGGATAGACCAGATCTAAAAGTTGAAGTTCTAAATTGGAGAAAGGCCAATTTTGACTGTATTAGGCAAGAACTTTCGAAAGCTGATTGGAGGCAGATGTTCACAGGTAAAGGGACAGCTGGAAAATGGGAAGCCTACAGAAATGAGATAACAAGAATCCAGAGAAAGTATATTCCTGTCAGGGTGAAAGGGAAGGCTGGTAGGTATAGGGAATGCTGGATGACTAAAGAAATTGAGGGTTTGGTTAAGAAAAAGAAGGAAGCATATGTCAGATATAGACAGGATAGATCGAGTGAATCCTTAGAAGAGTATAAAGAAA
>NC_057733.1:14935884-14936933 GCF_004010195.1 Chiloscyllium plagiosum
GGCCACTGTTGGAATATTGCGTGCAATTCTGGTCTCCTTCCTATCGGAAAGAAGTTATGAAACTTGAAAGGGTTCAGAAAAGATTTACAAGCATGGGAATATTGCGTGCAATTCTGGTCTCCTTCCTATCGGAAAGAAGTTATGAAACTTGAAAGGGTTCAGAAAAGATTTACAAGCATGTTGAAGGATCTGAACTATAGGGAGAGGCTGAATAGGCTGGGGCTGTTTTCCCTGGAGCGTTGGAAGCTGAGGGGTGACCTTATAGAGGTTTACAAAATAATGAGGGGCATGGATGGGATAAATAGGCAAAGTCTTTTCCCTGGGGTCGGGGAGTCCAGAACTAGAGGGCATAGGTTTAGGGTGAGAGTGGAAAGATATAAAAGAGAGCTAAGGGGCAACTTTTTCACGCAGAGGGTGGTACGTATATAGAATGAGCTACCAGAGGATGTGGTGGAGGCTGGTACAATTGCAACATTTAGAGGGATTTGAATGGGTATATGAGTGGGAGGCTTTTGAGGGATATGGGCCGTGCGCTGGCAGGTGGGATTAGATTGGGTTGTGGTATCTGGTCGGCATGGACAGGTTGGACCGAAGGGTCTGTTTCCATGCTGTACATCTCTATGACCCCAGTAATATCTGGATTACTCCCAGTGTTACATGCTAGTGAGGGCAGGAATAGGAGGATAGAGCTGATGTATGCATGGCTGGGGAGCTGGTGTATGGGAGAAGGATTCACATTTTTGGATCATTGGAAGCTGTTTTGGGGTAGAAGTGACCTGTACAAGAAGGATGGATTGCACCTGAATTGGAAGGGGACTAATACAGTGGAAACTCGATTATCTGAATGTGATGGGCGGGCACTATTTCATTCGGATAATCGATTATTCGGAAAATCGAGTAAATGCCTTTTCTCTGGGGCTCACAGTTTTAAAGTATGCTCCCTAATCTGGAGACTGCAGCAGTGCACAGCACGCGAGACCCCGCCCCCAGCACTGCCCTCCTTTTGATTCCCCCCCTCCTCCAGTCCAACACTGACCCCCAACCCCGTT
>NC_057733.1:14936960-14945217 GCF_004010195.1 Chiloscyllium plagiosum
GCTCACCCCACGGCCTACCATCCACCCCTCGGCCCCACTCCGGGGTATCCGGACTGCACGCCAACAAGACTGCTGCTGCCTTTGTGGGGTAGGTCTCCAAATAGCGTGCGCACGCACACACAACATTTTACTGCAAATTTTTGGCAGGTTCCACATTTGCATTCTACAGGATAGTGTTGGAGAGATTATTCCTGGGAAGGGGCTGGTGTGGGTTAGGGTACACCCCTCTGTAGAACTCCAGGGAAAGTCTGGGGAGAGAGAAAGGGCATGAGGTCAGTCATTTGGAGACAGTGCCTGTTTAATCACTGTAAACAAAAGACGCGGTCACTGCTGGAAACATGTCTTTGATGTAATGTTTCTATCGGGACTTCAGATCTCCTTCGGATAATCCGATTTTCGGATAATTGGTATTCGGATAATCAAGTTTCCTCTGTATACTGGCAGGTAGATTTGCTAGGGCTGCTCGGGAGGATTAAACTAGTAATGTGGGGGCGAGGGGGCGATTCTGGGGGGGTGTTGAGGGGGTTGGGACCCATGGAGATAGTGAGGAAAGAGATCGATCTGAGACTGGTACAGTTGAGAAAAGGAGCGAGTCAAACAGTCAGGGCAGGCAGGGACAAAGCAGAGAACAAGGTAGCACTGATAAATTAAACTACATTTACTTCAATGCAAGGAGACTAACGGGGAAGGCAGATAAACTCAGGGTGTGGTTAGGGACATGGGACTGGGATATCATAGCAATTACAGAAATGTGGTTCATGGATGGACAGAACTGGCAGCTTAATGTTCCAGGATACAAATGCTATAGAAAGGATAGAAAGGAAGACAAGGGAGGAGGGGGAGTGGTGTTTTTGATAAGGGATAGCTGTAGTTAGGGAGGATATTCCTGGAAATACATCCAGGGAGGTTATTTGGGTGGAACTAAGAAATAAGAAAGGGATGATCACATCATTGGGATTTATTATGGAACCCCTCATACTCAGCCGGAAATTGAGAAACAAATTTGTAAGGAGGTTTCAGTTATCTGTAAGAATAATAGGGTGGTTATGGCAGGGGAGTGTAACTTTCCAAACATAGACTGGGACTGCCATGGTATTAAGGGTGTAGATGGAGAAGAATTTGTTAAGTGTGTACAAGACAATTTTCTGATTCAGTATGTGGATGTACCTACTAGAGAAGGTGCAAAACTTGACCTACTCTTGGGAAATAAGGCAGGACAGGTGACTGAGGTGTCAGTGGGGGAGCACTTTGGGGCTAGTGACCATAATTCTATTCGTTTTAAAATAGTGATGGAAAAGGATAGACCAGATCTAAAAGTTGAAGTTCTAAATTGGAGAAAGGCCAATTTTGATGGTATTTGGCAAGAACTTTCAAAAGCTGATTAGGGGCAAATGTTCACAGGTAAAAGGATGGTTGGAAAATGGGAAGCCTTCAGAAATGAGATAATGAGTTCAGAGGCAGTATAATCCTTCCTGGTAGGTGTAAGGAATGCTGGATGATGAGAGAAATTGAAGGTTTGGTTAAGAAAAAAAAGGAAACATATATCAGGTCTAGACAGCATAGATCAAGTGAATCCTTAGAAGATTATAAAGGTGGTAGGAATATACTTGAGAAGGAAATCATGAGGGCAAAAAGAAGACAAGAAATAGCTTTGGCAAATAGAGTTAAGGAGAATCCAAAAGGTTTTTACAAATACATGAAGAACAAAAGGGTAACTAGGGAGTGAATAAGGCCCATCAAAGATCAGCAAGGCAGCCTTTGTGTGGAGCTGGAGGAAATGGGGGAGATACTAAACGAGTATTTTGTATCAATGTTTACTGTGGAAAAGGACATGGAAGATATAGAATGTAGGGAAATAGATGGTGACATCTTGAAAAATGTCTATATTACAGAGGAGAATGTCTTGAAATACAAAAACATGGATAAATCCCCAAGACCCGATCAGGTATATCCTAGAAATTGATAGTCCAGCACAGGTGAGGTGCCGGAAGATTGGAGGTTGGCTAATGTGGTGCCACTGTTTAAGAAAGGTGATAAGGACAAGCCAGGGAACTATAGACCAGTGAGCTTGACGTCAGTGGTGGGCAAATTGTTGAAGGGAATCCTGAGGGATAGGATTTACATGCATTTGGTAAGCCAAGGACTGATTAGGGATAGTCAACATGGCTTTGTGTGTGGGAAATCCTATCTCATGAATTTGATTTCATTTTTTGAAAAAGCAACAAAGAGGATTGATGAAGTCAGAGTGCTGAACATGGTCTATATGGACTTCAGTAAGGCGTTCGACAAGGTTCCCCATGGGAGACTAGTAGCAAAGTTAGATCTCATGGAATACAGGAGAACTAGCCATTTGGATACAGAACTGGCTCAAAGGTAGAAGACAGAAGATGGTGATGGAGGGTTGTTTTTCAGACTGGAGGCCTGTGATCAGTGGAGTGCCACAAGGTTCAGTGTTGGGTCCACTACTTTTCGTCATTTATGTAAATTATTTAGATGTGAACATAGGAGGAATAGTTCGTAAGTTTGCATATGACACCAAAGTTGGAGGTGTAGTGGACAGCAGAGAAGGTTACCTCAGAGTACAGCGAGATCTTGATCAGATGGGCCAATGGGCTGAGTAGTAGCAGATGAAGTTTAATTTAGATAAATGCGAGGTATTGCGTTTTGGAAAAAAACAAATCTTAGTAGGACTTATACACTTAGTGGTAAGGTCCGAGGGAGTGTTGCTGAACAAAGAA
Organism: Chiloscyllium plagiosum; assembly: GCF_004010195.1. Classification (NCBI taxonomy): domain Eukaryota; kingdom Metazoa; phylum Chordata; class Chondrichthyes; order Orectolobiformes; family Hemiscylliidae; genus Chiloscyllium; species Chiloscyllium plagiosum. Next base: position 14,939,699 of record NC_057733.1, read on the forward strand.
ACCTTGGAGTGCAGGTTCTTAGCTCCTTGAAAGTAGAGTTGCAGGTAGATAGGATAGTGAAGAAGGCATTTAGTATGCTTTCCGTTATTGGTCATCCACAAGTGGCAGTGGTTGCTGGATCAGTTGTTAGTTTTAAATCTGAGGTAGATATATTTTTATTAAGCAAAGAAATTAAGGGATATGGACCTATGGCAGGTGTGTGGCATTAGACTATAGATCAGCCATAATTTCATTAAATGCTGGAGCAGACTTGAGAGGCTGAATGGCCTACTCCTGTATAGCCCTCGCTGGATCTCAGATGATAAGTCATTCATTTTATCTAGAAACATTTACATCATCTGGCACTTGAACCTATTCTGACTAATAGTGAGGTACCTCATGCAACTGCTTGTTCAAGAGCTGGATCTTGCTCCCTCTGGTTACCTTGGAGAGAGTCAGTATAGGTAGCAGCAGCGACTCATTCTTGGCTGTCAGTTGGAAGGTTGTAATTCAAATGCCACTCCATTGACATGAAAGCAAAATCAAAGCTGACATTCTCCTGCACTCCAGACAGAGGCACTGACTTTCAGAGTAGATGTTAAACCAACATTGCAACAGAGACTACACTTTAAAAGTGCTTCTTTGATTGTAAAATGTTTTGAGATATTTGGTGATCTCAGATTTGTTGTTTTTGGGATTGTACCTGTTCTGTGAACAAGTTCATTCCTGAACAGCGCTACACTTTGAAAGTATTTAATTGGTTGTAAAACAGCCTGAAGTCATGGTGGATGCTTACTAAATGCATGTCCTTAGCTTTTATCTAAATTAGACTGCGTGTGTCTTTTGATTGGTTCCGAGGCTGCATTTCCTTTTGCTGTAGCTTCACAATCCATGGCAACAATTTCTTGGACAGCTTCCCAGATTCATTTCTTAGGCAATTGAAGAGGGGAGCTGTTCATGGCAACAAGTGCTAAGTGAATTCTAACTTATTTGTCTCAAAGGGGATGGAGCCTTTTGCGAATGTCTTTCATATTCTGCTATTCCTCGGATTTCCATGTTTTAATTTTGTAATTTATTAGGTTTTCTGATGTACATTTACACTGTAACATCAGTAGCAGCAACATGAACCTATTTTAAAAAAAACTTTTAAGGTCAGAAGAGGTCCCAAGGCTCTTTTAAACAGCAACTAGAGTTACTTTAAACCCAGCAATTTAAGGCTGAATATGATCACACGAATACAGATGCACAGGATTAGGCAGTGTTACTTTGCCACAGACATGTCATTCAAATTCCATTGTTTGAATTAAACATGAGCTTGAGATAAGAAACAAGCTATAAAGTAAAAGTGATGAGCCTGAATCCCATGCACAATCCGAAGTGTTGTCCATAAAGCAAGTTAATAATTCAGAGAATCCTTTAATGCTGAGGTTTAGCCTGTCCAGTTATTCCCACTCTTTCCTTCTGCAGCCCTGCACATTCTTCCCTTCAATTTACCCAATTTCTTCTAATCTGCTTCCATGATTATTTCAGGCAGTTCTTACTACATCATATCCTCTTGGTACATCAAATATTTTCCTTCTGTTGACTCTGGCTTTTTCAGTCAATTATACTAAATGTCCATCCTCTAGGTGCTGACCACCTGCCACTAGTATTTTATACACAAAGTGCTTCAAATTATTCCATTAACTTGGAATAATAACTCCATCAAATTTTCCTTTAACCTTCTGTACGCTAAAGAAACCTGTCTAGCTTTGTAACTAAATCCCTTGTACTATTCTCGTATATCTTCTCAGCACCTTCCTGAGTCCTTAAAATCCTTCCTGAAGTGCCCCTAATTAGATCCGAGTGGAATTGTATACAAGTTACTTGCAGCTTGCTTGCTGGTTACAGAGCTGTCGTGAGTCCTGTGTCGACTCTCTTTGAGAAACTTGACTCCATCTTGTACAGCATCCTCCAGCATGGTCAAAGACCCAAGGAATGGAAGTCCCACCAGAGTGGGAGAGTGAAGCAGAAGTTGGCAGGTCTTCTGTACTCAGCCTCTGAGGACCTGTTGGCTGCCACGATTACTACACCCACCTGAAGCATAAAAGTGCTCTGTTCACATTGCAACAGAGATGTCAGTGGAAACAGATCAAAGGTTAATGGCCCCCTCAGTTTCACAATTCCACAAAAGCTATTGTGACACTTCACCATTAGGAGATGAGACAAACATGCATGCATGATTCTGAGTTAAAATTGACTTGTTCAATTTGGTTTTGATGAAATGATCAAGATATGAAATATTTAGGCTGAATCCAGCTATTCCCTCTCACAGTTTTCGATGTGCAGTATGATGTAGATTTTATTTTACATTTAATCTCAATGTCCAACAAGAAATAATCTTCACTTTGTTGTAAGAGAAACTAAAGTCACAAAGTGTTACCCAGGTATTGATTGCATATGAAAAACACCTATGATTGCCTTATCTGTCTTTGAGTGGACAACTGATGAATCCTTGTAAATAAAACATGAGATCTAAGGAATAGGGACAATGCAGGAAGTGTTAACTTTTGATGATCAGATAATCCGAGCGATATTAGATCAATCATCAGTTTGTTACACATTTCGCCTGGCTGTTCTGTATATTGATTTTAATGCAAAGGACAATTGAGCGAGGTAACCCAAGTGGCCAAGCTAATGCTGACTATTTTAACCTATTGACTGAAGTTTTCCCCTTCTGAGTTATCTTGACATGACCAAAATGAGAATTCTTGTCAGCTTTAAATAGATGTATACATTTCGTCTTAGTATACCAGGCATGGAATTTTAATTCTTGCCTTTAAAAGATTAGTGCTATGTACTGGATGTGTATTCTGACTTAATGAAAAGTTACATTATCTATTCTATTTCTGCAACCCAGGCATGATGATGATTTAAGGTAAGCTAATTATTTGAATTCTTTTTAGTCATTCTCATCATGTTCTACTTGGACCTTTCCTAAGTCACAACATCTTCTTGAAATATTCTTTTCAAAGTAAGAAATATTTCATTAGACACATGATGGTTGGTAATTAATTGTGATAAAGATGAGTGCCCACACATGGTGTTGAATGTTGGCAGGCAATGCCAATATGGAGGATATACAGTCAATTAGTTTATCAGAGAATTTTCCTGGCAAAAAATAAGTAATGTGAGATATTTTCAATATCCTGTAGTTCATGAAAAATGTAAGTTAAATTTAATTAGATAACCCTCTTGAATCTTACAGCAATAGGTTTTTTCTGTATCAAAAATTGCTTAAAGGAGTTTTGCTTTGCTAAGGTGTTGAATGGTTCAAAATTGACCTTCCTGGAAATTTTGTTTTCCTAATACTTTCAAATTCTGTCTTCCAGCAGCCATCCTGGTTTGTATTTATGTTCTTGTTTGCATTCTGTCTGCTGTTTGTTTCCTGATTGACCTTATTCCCTGCTTCATTAAAATGCCAGAGACCATTTTAATCTGTGTTGTTCCTTTCCTCTGGACCTTCTGTCATCTAAAAAGGGAATTGAATGGTTGAAAATGAGGAATATAAAACAGGTGCAGGGAGATGTCTGGCCTAAGTGAGCTAAGCATAGATGTTTCTCCAGCTGAAGAGCCAGTAGCAGAACAAATATGAATGCCAATGGATGAGTCCTGTGCCATAATTTTGACAATCCCGCATTTGGGTTGAAGGCAATGACAGAGAATGCAAATGTACATTAACCAACAAAATTGAACATGTAGGAGTGATTAGGAAAATGTGTGATTGTTAATTAGCAACAGCTTGTTATCTTCTAACAGTGATAAATTCATGAAAATGGTGCCTCAAATAAAGTGTTTCGGCTGTTTCTATGGTACCGTCTCTGAGGTGCAAGGAATGGTGAGCTGTGATAGATGGGGAGAGAAGGAAAATAATTGATGCCTGAAGATGAAGGATGAACAAAGTGAGAAGAAGCGATAAGAGTTAGGCAGCTGTGAGCTGGAGAACCACCATTTTGTAAGGGTCACCCAATCATTCAAATTACTGGAGGATGTGTGCAACTTTGTTTGCTGCAGAGCCTGTTACAAAATGAAACATGGTTGTGGTTGTTTTTAAAGGAACTGCTCATGAGAAAGGTGTTGAGAAAAATTAACTAAAAATAATTGAAATACTGGAAATCATGTCAAATCATGTTGGCAGTGTGATAACATACATGTGTCACCCATAGCAAAGAAACACTGCTTAATGAGAGCAGTTCCCCTTTCATGTTGTTTTGATATTTTATGATTGAAATGTTGCAGAGAGCCTTCAAGTTTAATTAGGACATGAATTGGAGCAAGAGTAGGCCATTTGCTCTGTCACCTTTGCTTTGCCATTCTGTGACTGACCTTCTACCTCATCCTCATTTTCACCTTCCTACATTATCTCCATGATGCTTAATTCCCTGATTATCCAAAAACGTATTGATCTGTGACTTAGAATGATTCAGCAGCCTATGTGCCACGAGTTAATAATGAGTTGAAAAATATGACCTATGTCTGACTTGACTGAATAAGCTGGTGCTGTTTACCCTGGAGCATCAGAGGCTGAGGGGTGACCTTATAGAGGTTTATGAAATCATGAGGCGCATGGATAAGATAAATAGACAAGGTCTTTTTCCAAGGGTGGTGGAGTCCAGAACTCGAGGGCATAGGCTAAGGATGAGAGGGGAAATATTTAAAAGAGACCTAAGGGACAACTTTTTCGCACAGAGGGTGGTGTGTGTATGGAATGAGCTGACAGGGAAGTGGTGGAGGCTGGTACAATTACAAAGGCATCTGGATGGGTATATGAATAGGAAGGGTTTAGAGAGATATGGAGCAAGTGCTGTCAAATGGGACTCAATTAGTTTAGGATATCTGGTCGACATGGAAGAGTTGGACCAAAGGGTCTGTTTCTATCCTGTACAACTCTATGATTTGTATTGCTGTCAACAAAATTTATTTTTAAAGCAGTAACCCTATAAATCCTGGTGAAGCTGCAGTATCACATTCTGATGGTAACAGTACAAGAACATTGGCATGAATAACATGGAATCAAAGTCAATATCAGACAATACATTACTAGAATTTGCTATTAACTTTTTCAATTTTGCTATGTTCTTGAACTTGTAGTTCTTTGATATAATATTGTCTAGCTATCACCCATTGTTACAGTCAACCTGAGAATGCAACTTTTAAAAAAAGGTTTTGTGATTTACACATGAAAGAAGTGGTATTCAAAATTTGAAGATGCCGGTGTTGGACTGGGGTGTACAAAGTTAAAAATCACACAACACCAGGTTATAGTTCAACAGGTTTAATTGGAAGCACGCTAGCTTTCGGAGTAACGCTCCTTCATCAGGTGATTGTGGAGGGCTCGATCGTAACACAGAATTTATAGCAAAAATTTGCAGTGTGATGTAACTGAAATTATACATTGAAAAATTGATTGTCTGTTAAGCCTTTCATCTTTTAGAATACAGTGATAGTTTCACTTCTTTCATGTGTAAATCACAAAACCCTTTTTTTTAAAGTTGCATTCT
>NC_057733.1:14945415-15003515 GCF_004010195.1 Chiloscyllium plagiosum
GTGTGTGTAGGAATATCTGTGTGTGTGTGTGTGTGTGTGTGTAGTGCAATGTTGATCACCTGTAATGTGACATGAACCCAAGGTCCCGGTTGAGGCCCTCCCTATGGGTATTCAAACAGCTGAAAGACTCAACAGACAATCAAGGTATTTTTCAATGTATAATTTCAGCTACATCACTCTGTAAAGTTTTGCTATAAATGCTGTGTCTTAGGATTGAGTCCTCCCCTATCACCTGATGAAGGAGCGACGCTCCGAAAGCTAGTGTGCTTCCAATTAAACCTGTTGGACTATAATGTGGTGTTGTGTGTTCTTTGATATATAGGAACGTCACTGTTAGTTTAGTCACATTGTCCACATTATGAAGGGCTCTCTTCATTACGACCAGCGAGCTCAAGCTGAAATTCCAAACTACTATTAGTCCACTTATCTAAGCCTTTGTTTTTGTCTCTCTTCTCATTAATTCAATGTATGATGTTAAAATTTTGCATACATTAGTATCAATTTATGACAATAAAACACATTTTTAAGCTTCTATGATGGACAGTATCCTTATATGTCACACATGTATCATGGCTGTTTCTTTGTTCCGCATTCTTACATTGGGGGTCAGTTAGTTCAGTTGGCTGAATGGCTGATTTGTGATACAGAGTGATGCCAACAGCATGGGTTAAATTCCTGTAGTGGCTAAAGTCACCATGAAGATACTATCTTCTTAACATCCACCCTTCACTGTTTACTTGAGGGGGTGAACATTCCATTTAAATTCACCACCAGTCCTCCCTCCCTCCCTTTAATGACATAGCAGCCGTGTGGTCCTCTGGGACTATGGCGACTTTACCAGTTCTTATATGTGATGTAAATGTTGCAAACATTTGTTATCTTTCTGTGGTTCCCCATGAGCTGAGTGGATTGATAGCTATTTCAGAGGGCAGACAGCATTGAACACATTGCTGTGGAGCAGGGACAGGGACAGAAATCATAGGCCCTTATGCCGATTGCCACCCAGCTCGTGGTCTAAAAACAGCAGGCCCATCACTGACCCGAACACCACAGGCCTCCAGATACAGGTGTCTGATGTACATCAACTGTCCAGGCCCTAGGCCAGTCCAGGTACTTTCCCTGAAGGGCGTTTGTTTTCATTCATTCAAAGGACAAGGGCATTGCTGGTAAGGCCAGCATTTATTACCCATCCCTAATTGCCCAGAGGGCAGCTAAGTGTCAACCATGTTGCTGTGGATCTGGAGTCACATGTAAACCAGACCAAGTAAGAATGGCAGTTTCCTTGTCTAAAGGACATTAGTGAACCAGATGGGTTTTTCTGACAATTGACAGTTTTAAGTTCTATCTGCTGCTATGTTGGAATGTGAACCATGTGCCAAAGAACATTAAGCTAGTTCCTCGGCTTATTAATCCAGAGATGTACATTTACACCACCGCCTCTCCATTACAATAAAGGCACCTTGTTTAAATAACTGTTAGTGGCAGCTGAAGTGGGAGCACACTGTATATTTAAATATGGTCCAATCTATACAATTCAAGGTTAATTTTTGCACTAAACGTTTTGAACTTTTGAATCCTTTGGATAAAACAAAGTGCATAAAGCATTGTTATGTGGAAATGTAGCAGAAGATATTTTGTCATGACAACAAATCATAACTTAAAACGATGGAATTCACTGACTGCTGAAATATTCCCTGTTTGCACCCCTAAATGTTGCACCTTTCAGGATATCAAGGACACTTCAAAGAGAGAGATTTCAAAAGGTAGAGCTGAAAGGCAGTCTGATTACCTCCTCCCCTATGGGCTATATTTCGCATTGTGGATATGAGTTGGAAGATACGTTTGTGTTTTAACCTCCAATGTTATAAGAAACAAGGGGTAAAATCAAACTACAACCCCTGGTGTGAGTGTTAGTGGATTGATGGACTAGTGTGGATTCGCTGTGAAGGTCACAGCTTGAGAACAGCACTCTTGTGCTACAGGTAAAAGTAAAAGATACTCATATTCCAAGCAATGTGAGCCAGTTGACAGGCCGGTCACCATAAAAAAGGAAACAAGAAAAAAAATTCAACTAACCTGCAAAACTAATAATATTGAAATTTGACTGCTCAACTACCAATGGCAACATTACCTGTATCACCTAACATAAGGGTGGCACAGTGGCTTTAGTGTTTAGTGCAGCTGCCTCACAGCGCCAGAGACCCAGGTTCGAATCCATCTTGGGTGACTGTCTGTGTGGAGTTTGCACATTGTCCTTATGTTTGTGTGGACTTGCTCCGGGTGCTCTGGTTTCTTCCCACAGTCCAAATATAGGCAGGTTGGGTGGATTGGCCATGCTGAAATTGTCTGTGTTTTCCAAGTGTTGCTCGGCACTAGGAGATCCTCTGGCAACACTATACAATTGGGTAAGTCTGTCATCATGTCGTTTGAATGGTGGATGGGTATTTAGAAGTCCAAACAGCAAGGTTAGGTGATTAGCCATGGTAAATGTGGGATTGTGGGGTACGGTGGGGGCGCTGGGTCTGGATGGGATGCTCTTCGGAGGGTCGATGCAGACTCGATGGGCCGAAAGGGCTTCTTCAATACTGTAGGGATTCTACCTTAATGGCCACAATATTCCACCATCTACTCTTCATATGAACTGCTGACTGATCCATATATCTTCTACGTTTTTTTTTTGAATTTTCATAAGATTAGGAATGGAAGTTGGTGTTATTACTAATTCTTGTTTGTAGCAATATAGTAAAACATGAATTGTTTTGGTCTTAAAGAAAGGTATCCACAAAGCTAAGCATAACAATTTCAGGGAGCAACTCCTGTAAACCTGTGAGATGACCCAAACCCAGTTGGAAATCTCCCATACATCAATGAAAACACAGGTACACTATATGTTAGTGCATCCAATACCAAAGGAACCCGTAAAAGCACCAGTGTCAAATCCTTGCTGTTTGGACTTCTAAATGCCCATCCACCATTCAAACTACATGATGACAGACTTACCCAATTGTATAGTGTTGCCAGAGGATCTCCTAGTGCCGAGCAACACTTGGAAAATACACTTAGAGCAACTGGAAGCCCTCTTCTAGTAAATACAGGTAGCTGCCTTAATGGTCAGTCTCACATAAAGCAAATCTGCTTCGGGCCAAATGGTCTATTTAGGTCAGGGATGAGTACAGCCCAGACCTACAGAGGTAGAAGCAGTAGCACTGTTCTCCATTCCCACAAAAAAAACAGGAAATTGGTGCATCAACTGTACCACTTAAAAGTCGCACGCGTTGTTAGGAAATAAACCGTGATTGCCGATGCCCTGTTCAGAACCCAGACACCATAACAGTTCGGAACAGAAGTAGGCCATTCAGCCCCCTCAAGCCTGCTTTGCCTTTCAAAAAGATCATGGCTTATCTAGCACACCTCAAGTCCACTTTCTTGCGTTTTCCACATGACCCTTGATTCTGCGCCTGATCTCAAGAATCTTTCAATCTCAGCCCTAAATATACACAAGGACTCTGTCCCCACAGCTCCCCAAAGGCACTCAACTCTCTGAGAGAAGGAATTCCTCCTCATTTCAGTCTCAAACTAGAACCCTTTTATTCTGAGATTATGCCCTCCAGTCCTAGACTCTCCCATGAGGTAAAGCATCCTCTCAGCATTTACCCTTGAGAATCTGGTATATTTCAATGGGATCACCTCTCATTCTTTTAAACCTCAGTGAGGAGACTCCCAACCTGTTTAGCCTTTGCTTGTAGGACAGTCCCTCCATACCATGGATCATCCTGGTGAACCTTTTTTGAATTGCCACCAATGAAATGATATCTTTCCCTTAAATAAGGACACCAAAGCTGCTCAGAGGCCTCTAGATGTGGTTTCACCAGCACCTGTATAGTTGCAGGAAGACTTCCCACCCTTGTATTCCAATACCCTTTAAATAAGGGGCAACATTCTATTATTTCAGAGAGATCCAGTTAGAATTCAAAATTTATTATTGATCAAAGCTTGGAAAATGAATGACATGAAAATACTTGGTTTTTTTTCTTTCCTTTTACATCAAAATGGGAATAGATCTGATTGTCATTAGGAATTGTCATTATAATGGGTCATAACCCTGAATTATGTGCAGACAACTTGAAGTTTTGAATAAGAATTTTTTTTAAAAAAGTGACAAAAACTGCAAGCCTGGCCAATATTTTACTTTCAAGGATGGAATTCACTGACTGCTGAAGGATCATTACTGTGAATTCTTGGAACATCACACCTTCTAGGTTGCTGAGGATTCTTCAAAAGGAGAGGCTTCAAACTGCAGACATACAAGGCAATCTAATTTCCTCCTCTCAGCAGGAAAGGTTCTCCTGTGGGTTATATTCCAAACTGTGGACATGAATCAAAAGACGTGTTTTGTTTCCCCTTCCAGGAATCCACAAAGAAGGGATTATAAGCAGCTGCAACTCCTGGTCTCTGTGTTGTCAGTGGCTGATGTGCTTGTGAGGACTCATTACTATGAAGTTCACAGCTTGATGACAGCCATTTGACACCTCTGCACTGCAGGTACAAAAGAAAGATAGTCTCCTGCTCTGAGTGCTGACAGCAGGACAAAAAGATTTCAGCTAATTTGCAAGCCCGAGAATCTCAAAGTTGACTGCTCAACTATCAATGTCAGTGTGATTATTATCACCCAGTTGGCATTCAAGGAAACCAGAAACTGATCTCTATCTTTTTTTTTAGACTAACTTCTCATTTCAAATCTCTCTGTGTGTTGTTATTACTTATTTTCTTATTTAGTAACTCATGAATTTGTTTTTTCTTTAACTTAAGATTGGCTCTTAAGTAAATGAGTTCCTTTTCAACTGGAAATTCTTTTGTTCTGGTTAGGGAAGGGATCTGTTTTAGTTAACCTTGTTGCACTCTACCTAGGGGCTTGGTGAATGAAGAATGGGAGCCACTTCATCCCTTCTCAGCCAGGAACATAAGAATGTGGGGTATCCTGCCTGGAAACGTAAATGTAATTTGCTTGGGGACTGGTCTTAGCAATTTGTTGATGATCTGAATTAAACAACATTGAATTCAGAAGTGCATCAGAGTGGGAGTCGTAAAGCATACCAGCATATAGTTTGTACCAAGATGGTGGAAGAGGAGGTTGACTAAGCCATGGGCTTGTCTGCGCCTGTTGGCTTTCATTTTTTTTCTTCTTTTTATCCTTTAGTTCTGTTTGTTTTCTTTTGCCTTTGTCTTCATTTTCTTTTCTTTAAGTTCAGAGAGACACAGGTGAAGGAAGAGGCTTCAAGGAGCTGTGGCAGCAACACCCAGGACAAGCCAGACATGGCTCCACCCCAGCCCAGGGTCTCTCGAGGAGCAGGCCTCAGGCTGACTCCCCAAACTGGATCTGAAGACTAGACTGAGGCTCTAGGTCCACAGCTAGGCCCAGACGCCTGAAGAAGGAGAAGTGGCAGTTTTGGCACAGTATGGCGTGGTGGTTGTGTCGCGGTGTGGAGGTCTCATTCCCCATGTGGAGGTCATCATCTTTCAAGTATTCCATTGGCCTGTCAGGTGGTCTCGTCCAGGAGTGGCTGTCTCAGCCTGACATGGCAGTCGTGTTCAGCCTAAGCTTGTGGCCTAGTATTCCAGTGACCCAGCATAGCAGTCTTGTCCTGGCTATGTCTTCAGGGTATTCCATCATTCCTTAGTCGGCTTTCCCTGAGCCCAGGAACCGTTAACTGAACTGTGGTGAACTTGGAGTTAATTTTACTTTCTTTATTATTATGCATGACTTTTGTCATTGACATAGGCGCCATGGTAGGGCGACTTATAAAGATTTCACTATATTTTTCATGTAAAATTACACATGACAATAAATTTCTATTCATAAATGTGAAATTTCTGACTCTAATGTTTTTTGCTAGCAAGGCAATTTTAATGTTATAATTTCTTGTAACCTGTCACTGTTATATACTTCAGTTTTACGTTTAGTTGTTTGAGGAATATGTATAAATTTTGGTTCAAAATTGGTGTAGATATGTGACGGATTTCTTTATCCAAAGTGTCCAAATTTCTGTGACATCTTGAAACCATTTTTGAAAAGGAAGCTTGTGTTTGACAGGTCAGGAACTGTGGACTGAATCCTGCTGAATAAGAAGAAGGAAACTTGTAAGGGTAGAGAAACTAGGATAATCCAGCAGTAGGGTTTGTGAGAACAGTTAGAGATTGCTGAAATGGCCCAGCAAAGGCTTAATGGAAAACTGATGTAAGTGTGAACAGATGGAATGAGAGATATGGACAGGTCATAACACTTCTTACTTGAGCACATCATTCTTTGGAAAGCATTGAATTCCATTTGGTCTGATAGAACAGGTAACAGAATGGCTATAGTTAGCACACTGAGTTTGGGAAATTAATTTGGACCAGGCAGAACTACCTCCAGCTTTTAATAGCACATATTTGTCATGAGTTTTCAGATAATAACCCTGAAATTAGTTAACAACCAATTGGGTATTGCAATTGGGAGACTTCAGGGTGACTCAAGATGGATGAAGAGTCCATGCCCTTCTTGTCTTGAATCATTCTGTCATAGAGTGTGGTGCTTGAAAAACACAGCCGGTCAGGCAGCATCCAAGGAGCAGCAGAATCCACATTTCAAGCATAAATTCTTCTTCATTTTGTCACTAAGTAAATGACATAGCATGACTACACTAGTAATCCAGAGGCAGACACTCATGGGCTTTTCCGAGGGACATGTTCAATGAGACCTGAGTGTCTTCATGCACCAGTTGCTGAAAATAAGTGTGCAAGTGCAGCAAATAGTACAGAAGGATAACCAGGAAACCATAGACCAGTGAGTCTCACATCAGTGGTTGGGAAGCTGTTGGAGAGAATTCTTAGGAATAGGATTTATGCACATTTGGAACAACATGGCCTCCTTAGGGAGAGTCAGCATGGCTTTGTGCAGGGCAGGATATGACTTAGGAACTTGATTGAATTTTTCGAGGAGGTCACGAAGGTGATCCATGAGAGTAAAGCAATGAATGTTGTCTACATTAATTTTAGTAAGGCTTTTGACAAGGTCCCTCATCATAGGTTCATCCAGAAGATTAAGATACATGGGATCCATGGTGACTTGGCCACGTGGTTTCAGAATTGGCTTGCACATGGAAGGCCGAGAATAATGGTGAAAGGGTGTTCTTCAGGCTGGAGGTCCGCGAGTAGTGGTATTCTGCAGGAATCCATTCTGGGACCGCTGCTGTTTGTGGTACATATATGTATATTATATATATATATATATATATAATGTGTATATATTATATATGACTTGAATGAAAATGTAGATGGATGGTTTAATACGTTTGCAGATGATACAAGTGTCGGTAGAGGTGTGGATAGTGTAGAAAGTTGTCAAAGGATACAGTGGGATATAGATTAGTTGCAGATATGGGTGGAGAATTGGCGGGTGGAGAATTGGCAGGTGGAGTTTAATCCAGGTAAGTGTGAGGTGCTGCACTTCAGAAGATCAAATGTTAAGGAAAAGTATACAGATAATGGCAGGACACTGGGTTCAAGTGCATAGCTCCCCAAAAGTGGCCATGCAACTATACAGGGTGGTAAAGAAGGCATATGGCATGCTTGCCTTTATTGGTCAGGGAGTCAGGATGCCATGATGTAGCTTTTTATAAGACTTTGGTTAGGCCACACTTAGAGAATTGCTTTCAATTCTGGTCTCAACATTACAGGAAGGATGTGGAGGCTTTGGAAAGGGTGTAGAAGAGCTTTCCCAGGATGCTGCCTGGATTAGAGGGTATGAACGACAAGGAGAGGCGAGAAAAACTCGGGTTGTTTTCCTTGAGCAGCAGAATCTGTGGGGAGACTTGATAGAAATCTATAAAATTATGAGGTGCAGTTGGGTTGACGGACAGATCTTTTTCCCAGAGTTGAAATGTCAAATACAAGGGGACATGCATTTAATATGAGAGGGTGGAAGTTAAGTGGAGATGTGAGGGGCAAGTTTTTTTTACAGAGAGTGGAAGGAGTGTGGAATGCACTGCGAGGGGTGTTGGTGGTGGCAGATACAATAAGAGCATTTAAAGGACTTTTAGAAAAGCACATGAATAGATTAGATTAGATTCCCTACAGTGTGGGTGAATATGCAAGGAATGGAGAGATATAGACCAATGGCAGGCAGAAGGGATTAATTTCCTTTGGTGTCATGTTTGGCACAATATTGTGGGCTGAAGGGTCCATTCCTGTGCTATACAAATCTATGTTCTATGTTCTCTGTATTTTGGTCTTCATAGTGATGGGATTTGAGTATAGGAATAAGGATGTTGTGCTACAGTTATATAAGGCATTGGCCAGACCACACCTTGAATATTATGTGATTTGGGTCTCATTATCTGAGGAAAGATGCTTCTGCTATCGAGGGAGTGCAGCAAAGTTTTAGCAAATTGATTCCTGGGATGTCAGGACTGACCTCTGAAGTGAGATTGAGTTGTTTAGGATTGTATTCACTGGAGTTTAGAAGAATGCGAGAGGGTGATCTCCTACAAACCTGTTAAATTCTAACAGGAACAGACAGGTTAGATTCAGGAAAGATGTTCCTGATAGTGGAGGAGTCCAGAACCAAGGGTTATAGTTTAAAGATAAGGGGGTGAACCATTTAGGACTAAGTTGAGGAGAAATCTCTTCATCCATAGAACCTGTGGAATTCACTACCACAGAAAGTGATTGAGGCCAAAACATATGTTTTGAAGAAGGATAAATATAACTCTTGTGGCTAAAAGAATCAAGGGATATGGGGGAGGGCAGGATTAGGGTATTGAGCTCAATTATCAGCCAAGACCATATTTGTTGATGACTGCCTTACACTTAACTTCCATAAACAGGTTGATGATCTGAAAGCTAAACTGGCTGCGCAGGAAGTTGAGCTGAAGCAGAAAAATGAAGATGCTGACAAGCTGATTCAAGTAGTGGGAGTCGAAACCGAGAAGGTGAGCAAAGAAAAAGCCTTTGCAGATGGGGAAGAACAGAAGGTGGCTCTCATTGCTGAGGAGGTTACCCGGACACAGAAAGACTGTGAGGAGGATTTAGCAAAAGCTGAACCTGCCCTTGTTGCTGCTCAGCAAGCGCTGAACACTCTAAATAAGGTAAGAGATGAAATGGAGTCAAAAGAAGAATCACTTGCAATCATTTGACACCTTGAATTTGGAAAAGTTGTCAGGCAGAGTTTCAGTGTAAGGAGGGAAATGAATATGTAACCATTAGGAAAGACATTGGGCTCCAAGGATGGAGTTCTACAGTTATTGACAAGTGACAACTTGTCTGTGGAGGCACTATTCTTGAGTCCAATCAGAATTCCTGTCATCTTGTGACCAGTTGAAGAGGCCCCATTGCTGGTCAAGTTATTAACCAGTGTCTGGCTGGAAGTATTGAAACTAATTGTCTAGGATTCATTGATTTTTCTTTGTGGGATGTTACTGTGCAAATTGACTGACATGTTTGTGTCCATATTTAGGGTGTAGGTTTGCTCGCTGAGCTGTAGGTTTGATATCCAGACGTTTCATTACCTGGCTAGGTAACATCATTAGTGGCGACCTCCAAGTGAAGCAAAGCTGTTGTCTCCTGCTTTCTATTTATCCGTTTGTCCTGGATGGGGTTCCTGTGGTGATGTCATTTCCTGTTTGTTTTCTGAGATAGATGGTATCTCGATTTATGTGTTTGTTTAAGGCGTTGTGGTTGGAGTGCCAGGCCTCTAGGAATTCTCTGGCATGTCTTTGGCACACTTTTAGAAGAGACCATCACACACACCCCAACCCACCATCAAGCACATTACCAACGAAAACATCATGAAGCTAGTGGACCTGTGCCTCACCACCAACTTTACCACTTCACCTTAACAACATAATCTACAAACAAACCAACGGCACACCCATGGGATCTCCGCTATCAGGATTCATAGCAGAAGTGGTAATGCAAAGACTAGAACAAACAGCTCTACCAACCAGCAAACCAAAAATCTGAGTCCGCTACGTAGATGACACCTTTGTCATCACAAAACGAAACAAGATAGAAGAGACATTTAACATCATTAACAATACCCTCACAGGCATAAGGTTCACCAAGGAGGAAGAAACCGACAACAAACTCGCATTCCTGGACGTCACAGTCGAAAGAAAGGGCAACGGAGAACTACAAAATACAGAAAACCGACAAACACTGACCAAATATGTAACTACACCAGCAACCATCCCAACACACACAAACAAAGCTGTATCAGAACACTATTCCAACGAGCCACCACACACAGTAGCACAGACGAACTTCGGAAAACAGAGGAGAACCACCTATACAACGTATTCAAGAAGAACGGATACTCAAAAAATACAGTCCACAGATTCCTCGAGAACAAACCACGACAAGCAGGCCAAACACAGCCAGAAACCCTAACCACCTTACCATACACCAAAGAAGTTTCAGAAATAACAGCCAGACTACTAAGACCCCTCGGAATCCTAGTAGCACACAAACCCACCAACACTCTCAAACAAAAACAAATAAAGACCCAGTACATCCCATGGACAAACCAACGTCGTCTACAAAATTCCATGCAAGGACTGCCAGAAATACTACGTAGGACAAACAGGAAGAAAGTTAGCCACCAGGATACACGAACACCAGCTAGCCACAAAAAGACACGACCCTCTCTCCCTCATAGCCCTACACACGGAGGAAAAAACCCACCATTTAGACTGGGACAACACGTCTATCCTGGGACAGGCTAAGCAAAGACATGCCAGAGAATTCCTAGAGGCCTGGCACTCCAACCACAACGCCATAAACAAACACATAGATTTAGATATCATCTATCAACCCCTCAGAAAACAAACAGGAAATGACATCACCACAAACCCCAGGAACCCCACCCAGGAGAAAGATATAAATAGAAAGCAGGAGACAACAGCTTCGCTTCATTTGGAGGTCGCCACTGATGATGTTACCTAGCCAGGTAATGAAACGTCTGGATATCAAACCTACAGCTCAGCGAGCAAACCTACACCCTAAACCTCAACCTGAGCTACAAACCTTCACAAACCTTGCAATAATCATATTTCAATTAACCCATCGATTATGAAGTATTTCTGGAGACCTTCAGGTTATGATAACACACAGTATAAATATACGTTCCTTATTTCTTGCTACCAAAACATTTCAATATTCTATGGCATCTGGTTTTTGAATACTCTGGGTGAAGGAGAGATGTTCTGAATGCAGCTTTGTCTATGTGATCTAATGCACAGAGATCACTCAGTTCTGGGCAGCACAGTGGCCCAGTGATGAGCACTGCTGCCTCACAGCGCCAGGGACCTGGGCTCAAGCCCACCCTCTGGTGACTGTCTGTGTGGGGTTTGTGCATTCTTCCGGTGCGTGCATGGGTTTCCTCTGGTGCTCTAGTTTCTTCCCACAGTCCAAAGATATCCAGGTTAAGTTGATTACTTTACTTAGCGTGTTGTGGGCTTCCTGAGCATTGTCTGTAGTATCCAGGAACGTGCAGGCTAGGTGGATTAGCTGTGCAGGGTTACGAGGATAGGATAGGGTTTGGGTCGAGGTAGGATGCTCTTCAGAGGGTCAGTTTGAACTCGATGGACCAAATGGCCTGCTTCCACACTGTCGTGATTCTATGATTTAAACTTTATAATATGCTATATGGTAATACACCTTATTGTCACTTTCCAGCATCAAAACCTACAACACCAAGAATCAATAGTTGGATCAAGAGCACACACATTACCGTCGTATTGTCATTTCCTCCCAATTTAGCTCAATGTCCCTCGAAGTAGGATGCATATCCTCTTAAATCATGATTTGGAGATGCCGGTGTTTGACTGGGGTGTACAAAGTTTTGCTATAAATTCTGTGTCTTACAATTGTGTACTCCACAACCACCTGATGAAGGAGCAGCGCTCAGAAAGCTAGTGCTTCCAATTAAACCTGTTGGACTATAACCTGGTCTTGTGTGGTTTTTACCTCTTAAGTCAAGTTAAGTTATGTAATATTGTGTTTTATTTGCTGATGGGTTGGAAGTTTGATTTATTCTCCTGCACTTGGGAGGATAAAATGTAACTTTGTTTCGGTGTTTCATCAGCTGGTGTGAAATCAATTGAATTTGATTTACAGCCCTGAGTGATTCATTGGCAGTTCATGCTAAGAGAAAAAGAACAGGTAGTTTAATCTTAAATAGCTATGGGAAAGGATCTTTGCAGTTTATAAACTATAGAATATACAATATCATTATGGAGTGAACATTTTGATGTAGCCAACCTCAGAAAATGTCGAAGTCAATGCCATGCATGGACATAATGTAAGCTTCCTTTTCATGAAAATGATTGACAAAAGCCTCCAAGGGAACCATTTTATAGGACAATGATAGCATAAAACATCAAGGACAAAATAAGGCATGAACCATTCCACTTTTTTTGTGATATTATTAACCATGAAATAACAATTGGTTCCTCTAAATCCATCTAAAAGTCGACACTAGTTCATACACAGATCATAATGTTCAATCTTTAAGTACAATAGGTTATTACAGGATTGTAGTGAATGGCAGTGATTTTGAATCTAAACTAACTTTAGGATTTTCAAGGTGCTACAGCGCTTAAGAAAGGATGGTCCCAGTGAAATGATTGTGAAATTCGGACATTGATTTTTGTTATTCATTGACAAGAGACACCACTGCTTAGAATATCTTTTCACCTAACTTTTACACATTCGATGCAATGGCTTAAGTTGTATTTCTGCAATTTTTCTTATTGGGCTCAAATATTCACATTTGGTCCTAATTTTCCCGTGAAATGAGTTTGCCAAATGAGAAAAGGTTTCAGCTAGTTTAAACTAGGTCAGTTATGCAAAAATTGTCAAAAGTTTCGTGGTCATTTGTATTGTTTTGATTCCCTTAATCATGTTAGAATCAACTGCCAGACGACACAGTGGGGACTCAGAAACTTCACAACTAACAAGCAGATAGAGATTTATTTACCACCGGGGGTTTCATTGGCTTACATTTGATGAGTCATGTTATACAAAATTCAGACTACAGCTCTCGGCTTCAAAGCAGAGCAACAAATTGATAACTCAACAACTTGACTATTAGCACTTGACTGCTAAGAAAAAACGCATTCAATTTTTCTTGCAACTTTGTTCTCCCTTCAGAATAATCTGACAGAATTGAAGTCCTTCGGCTCACCTCCCTCAGCTGTGACAAATGTCACAGCAGCCGTGTTGGTGCTGACAGCAGTCGGAGGCAAAGTGCCCAAGGACCGCAGCTGGAAGTCAGCGAAGGTCATGATGGCAAAGGTCGACGGGTTCCTCGATTCCCTCATCAACTTCAAAAAGGAGAACATCCACGAGAATTGCCTTCGAGCCATTCAGCCATACCTGCATGACCCAGAATTCAATCCAGACTTCATTGCGTCCAAGTCTCTTGCTGCTGCTGGCCTTTGTTCCTGGGTTGTCAATATTGTGAAATTTTACGAAGTCTATTGTGATGTTGAACCCAAGCGACAAGCTTTGAACAAAGCCAATGCAGAATTAGCTGCTGCCCAGGAAAAACTAGCTGTCATCAAAGCCAAGATATCTGTAAGTAGAAAGAAGTGACCTGGTTTACATTGATCACTGTGACCTTAATATGTACAGACTGCAGCAATGCATTCCTAACCAAAGAGTCATAGAGATGTACAGCCCCAGTCTGTTCAGCCTTTCCCTGTAGCTCAAATTCTCCAACCCTGGCAATATTCTTGTAAATCTTTTCTGAACCATTTCAAGTTTCACAACATCTTTCCGAAGAGCAATATTCCAACAGTGGCCTAACCAATATCCTGTACAGCTGGGTTTTTAATTAAGGACAATTCATGTTGATATTAAAACTCTTGATCGTAGTATTCTTGCCATTAATAAAGACTCATTGAAGATCTCTGTACCACATCAGGGTTGCACCAAGAAGCTTACAAAATGAGCAATTGCTCTTCTCGTGATTGTATCAAAAGTGTTTTAAATTTTGATGATCTGTAAAGTCCTCAGCTTTGAAATATATTAAACAGTTCAGCATTTTTTGGTCTAGCCCCAGTGCCATCATACAACAGAAAAGCTTACTGTTCATTCCATTGTGTCTTGCTGGTTTTATTAATAATTTCTCTCGTGCTTTGTGAAAAAAATTGGACAGGCATCAACTATGACTTTGACACAGACCATACCAAAGGGCTGAAAAAAATATTTAGATTAATTCAGTTACTCAGCTTAAAATGCAATTGGACTGAACAATATCAAATGTTATATCTTTTAAGTGTTTCGCAGGCTATGACTTAGTTTCCCCAAAATGTAAGGGAAAATTTAAGGCATGACCAAAAAAAAAACATGTTTATTCAGCAGTGGATTGGTGTCATGTATTGATCTAATATTGATCAACATGTGTTTTCTTGTTCTCGAACAGCAATTGAATGCAAACCTAGCTAAACTAACAGCGAAATTTGAACAGGCGACTGCAGATAAACTGAAATGCCAGCAAGAAGCTGAATCGACTGAACGTACCATTGCCCTTGCCAATCGACTGGTGAGTTTCTTTATCCTGAAAACATTTCCATAAATGCTGGATGTAGTTGGCTGAACATTAGCTGTAATTGGAGCTGGCCTACTTTGCCAGAATATATTCATGTTGCAGCATTAATATTGCTGTTATGTATCCATTTCACTCTGAGGTACCTGCTTTGAAATGCAGCATCAAGTTAGACTGTCCTGCTCAAAACACAAGATACTCATTGAGCAGAACTCTGTGAACATCTCATAAGTCTTAAAGTTGGTGAAGTCTTTTTTTTTACTATGGTGACTTTATGTTTTACCTTTAATTGTAAATATTACATGTGGTGAGAGGAGCAGACTTGAAATGGCTTTGGAGCTTCTGCTCCGTAGGGGTTGGGCGGGGTTTACCTCACCCTAGGCATACATCAATACTTGACAGTTCTTTTATTCTGCCATGGGATGGTGAAGTCTTTATTCTTAGTAAAAACCTAATTGCCTTTTAACCAGTGTCACCCGTGGAAAGCTATAAAAAGACACAATGAATGACCTGAAGATCAAGTGATATGAGACAACGCCTTCAAAGCATTTCTGAAGTGCACAACTTCCTATTTTCTAACATTATATTCCATCTGCCAAGTTTTTACTCTCCTCACTTAACCTGTTTATGTCCCTCTGCAGACACTGTGTCATCCTCACCACTTGTTTTCCCACTTATTTTTGTATCATCTGTAAACTTGCCCATAATAACCTATCAAGTTTAACCTAATTGTAGCCTCAGCACTGTGTGAAACCATGCTGACAGCTTGCTTATATTATGTTTTTAAGTGCTGTTTATTCCATCCTTTATAACAGAATATTTTTACTCAATAACAGGCATTAAGCTAACGACTTTATAGGGACCTGTAAAAACGTCCTTGTAATCTTCGGGGGTCTGTTCAACAGTCAATGGCTTAATGGACTGAGAAATGCTGCAAATCTCTTCTGCATGTGTAGAGTTCACTCTATGCTTTAGACTTGCTTCTGATAATATAAGTGGACTTTGCTCGATATCTATTATCTGGAACTGCTGGTTTTTATTCTTCCCATTGCATTGGGTTCTTGGTTTAATTTGTCCTCTTGAGATGAATGTTGTTCCTTCCCATTGCCTTAACTTCAAGGACTTCATTTTTAATTCACTATCTTGAGCTATTTCACATTGATCTAAAAACTCATGATGCTGCACGAAGCATCAATGTCTATTTGGGATTTCACATACTTGTCACCTGTCATTGACTTGATGACTCCTTCTGCAGTCATCAATTCTAACAGTCATAAACCATTTATTATCATTGACACACCAATATTGTACGCTGTAAAGCCAGAATCACTAGCTGACATCTCACTGATATCTTTGTGGGCTTGCTTTGTTTCTTTCCACCTAAACACTTGCAAGTTGATTCTGCATTTACCAGTCTGAGGACTCTGGATTTGTTTCCAAATGACTATTCATGGTACCTTGCCATCTCTTTCATTGTGTGACACTGGGTATGAGCTGATTAAGGTAGTACTTTGACACTAATTCTCTTTTATATTTTCTTTGACATGGGTCTGTCTATGATTAGTGGTAAAGGTTAATGTAGTGATTGTAATGAAGGCAGCCAGTTGGACCTCATAGAATATGAGTCTCCTGATTGGGGCTGTTAATCTGGTCCAGTTAGGGAGCCCTGGCTGACAGATACAAATCAGGAGTGTCAGAGGTTCTGCTTAGTCTGAGAGAGCCAGATCAGTCTCAAGTGCTATTAACTTGTAAACAAAGGTAACTTGGTGACAGGAGACCAGCTTCAATGGAGTTATTTCAGTTAGCGAGAAGGTTTATTGCGTGATACAAATAAGTAGAAATACACTTGATTAGACATAATTATGAAGACCTTGGGGAGTTGGGAAACATGGTCAACATGGATGGGTTGGACTGAAAGGTCTGTCTCCAAACTGTATGACTCTATAAGAAAGAAACTTCTCCCTATGCTGATAACTTCCATCTGAGTAAGCTGCTTCTATTTTGGTAGAATCATTTATGCCTAAGGCAGATCAGCCTCGACTGAGATCATGTTTTAGTTAGCCAAATTCATAGGATTCAGCTACATGTGTCAGTGATATCTCAGACTAATCAATAGAATCATAGAATCCTATAGCACATAGACAAGCCCTTTGGCTCAAACTGATCAAAACAAATCTCCCTCTGTCTTTAAGCTCTGATTTTTGACATGTACCATTAAAAATTAATATTAACAGAGGCTTCCGAGTATGTCATCAAAAGCTTCAAACCCTGTCTTGTCTGGGTTTCCTGCTCTTTGTTATAGATTAGCATATAACACCCCTAGTGGCAGTCTTTCACCAGCAGAGTTTCTGCTCTTATTTACTTAGTCTTTAGTTTTGTTCAATTCTGTAGCTGTCTCATAGTTTTACCAATGAATGTGAAAAAAGAAAATAAAATTCAGTCTCATATCTCCTTTCATTTTTACAGCAGCAGGAAACAGAAAATTCACAACCGTTCTGACTCACCCACCATTGAAAGTTGCAAACTGTTGTTTTACTTCTTTGCCTTTTTCACAATAACGCTCTCTATTAAACATAGAAAATCTGCCAATTCTCAGTTTGGCACTTCCAAGCCTATGCTTCATTTAATGTGTTTTAATGGCTGCCCATTCTAAAGGGAAAGTAATTGATTGTAGAAACCTTGACTATCGCAAGCCCATACATCACAATGTGCAAGTGCATTTTTCCAAACATCAAAATCTCCAAGTAATCATCTGTGTTTCGCTTGTCATGGAGGCTTTGATTTCTCCGCAGTGAGAACTTCGGAGAGATGGATTTGTGACAGACCCTCGTCCCTTACATACATTGCTTTGTGATTGTTCCCAACTTCATGCAGTCTTCAAGCAGCAGTGTGTTTTCCCATTTTTAATTAGGCTTCTCACACCTACATTCTACTGTGTCACCACCGAGAAAGAACTTCAGCCTCAAAATGCTTTCTGAACATGCACTGCGTAGCATCTTCTAATGATTGCAGCCTGGTCTTCCTTTACATTCATGTCCTTTGTAACTTCTGTCTCATGCATAGCCCTTTTTATATCTCAGTGAAAACTACTTTGGGAATTTGCTGCCGCCATAGTGTTTTCAGACTCAGCGGAATAATTTTACTCTGACCATCCGTGGTTGTGCTTTGACATCTGTGACCTCATAGTCTCCCGGCCAGGCAGACCACATTCCCAGAAACTGTCTTTTTCTCCACTTCTGGCACAAACTTTCTGCCAGAAATATTTCTCTTTTTAACTTCTAGCCTCCCAGTTGTTATCTCCAGTGATTGTTGAAAGGTGACCTTGTTCAGTACGTTTTTTTTCGATGATATCTGGCACTCTTCTACAACGTATAGCAACTTAAAATAATTGACAGTCAAAACTAGAAGTAACAGAGTCAGATAATTGACAGTGAGCTTGAACACTTGCTAGTTCTGTTCAAATTGGGCCCTGTTCCACATGGGTTGCTTTTAATGCCTTCTGCACTCGTCACCTTGTGGACTGACTTTCATAGAGAGCATGTCTTTATCATCCCTTGCCATTCTCAATAATTTACCTTGCATTTTATCAAGTTATGTTCAATAGGTCTTGCTTTCTTGACCACTACTCAAAATTATACACTGTAAAGCTGCAGCAAGATACTGAGAATTGGGCATTTTTTTCATTCTTTTGATGGTTGTTGCTCGGATCTGCATTAAGAATAATACATTCTGGACCCACAGCTGTGTAGTCCTGCCGGGTGCAAATAATGCTTACGATTCCTTTTTTTTAAAAGCACCAAAACCAGCTCATTGCTTGGATGAGTGTGGTGTGCAGAGACTTGGCCACTGAAAGTCAGGCCTCTGCCCTTGTCTGCCCACCCTGGGAACTCTACACCATGACCTCTCACAAAAAAAGACATACCTTCACGCTAATGCAGCGCTATTTGGCTGTGCAGCCTGGGCTTCCTATGACCGTTTCCAGTTCCCTGTGATTTCCAGTCTCTGATTGGTCAACAGCTTCAGGGAGAGGTGTGATTTCAGTGATGAGCATCATTATAGGCTGAGAAGCCTGCCACACAACACTTACATGCCTGATTGGTGCTTGGTATAGTGGGTTTTCTCAGTGGTGGAAGTGGAAAGTTAGTCAACATTACAAGTAGATGTCAGCTGCCACGCTTGGTTGAGTGAAAGTTAGATCCCATTTAATTCATTCCAAACGTTTCATTACAAACATCCTGCCTGACCTTCTGAGTATTTCTGTTTTTTTTTACTTCTGGCATTCCAGTGATCCATTGCATGTCCAAGCCTAAGCCAACAGTGAGGTCTTAAACGGTGTGTTAAGATCCAGGCTGATGTTTTACTGGACATGTCAGATCCCAGCCTGAAATCTTGCTTGATAGATGAGGTTTGTTTTTATATTTTAATGAAATGGCCTTTCAGTGAAACACAAACAAGCAATGCAATGCTGTAACATTTAATAGTTTATCAAATAAAATAAATGAAGACAAAATATAATAAACCAAAATATTTACTTATAATACAATTTTTCAGATTTAGAACTGTCTGGTAAAATACAATCCCATTAATTCCAACAGCACTCTTTTGCAGTACTTGCACAAGAGAAAATTCCTTTTGCTTTGCATGACAATGTGATGACAATTTTCTGGATTCCTCATAAAACTGAGCGTAGACTTTCTCAGCTTCAGGTGATTGCTTCAGGGTTGTTGTCAAACACTTCTGGTCTGGAATTTTCAAACTAAACTACTTACACTGAGGTGACATATTTCTAAACTAGTCTAACTCATCTCCTTCCATCAGGAACTGTGTGGCACGTCCAGCTTCAGCCAAGACCTTTGCCAAACTGAAACCAAAAAACTTTATTCCAAATTGTGAGTGTTCTCCCTCATCAAAAGAAAAAGAAAATCAGTGTTTGACTTTCTAAACAGAAAGCACAATGCACAAGCACATTAGACACCAGCAACTCTGTTGGCAAAAGAAATTGTGATATCTCCAGAATCACTAATAAGATAATCATTAAACCAACTCCACATCTTGCTTGCATTAAATGGTCACTTTGGTCTATTGTGTGCGATACTTTTCCTCTGCTGTACTGTCCGTAATGCCTTAATGGTGACAAATCTCTTCCCATCCTCAAAGTCCTCATTAAAACCTACCTCTGAGCAGCAACTTGGTCCCATCCTTAAAGACCATCCCGCTCCTGATCAGGTCTAACTCCTAATGGTGAAGATTCTTGCAATATATTAACAGTAATATGTCATTGAATTAAGTCACTTAATTTGTGCCCAATGAGATATGTCAAAAGACTGATACAATGGTATATCATAGAAACTTGGAAGGGAAATTCAGTGAAGGAAGTTGCATTGTGCGTTGTACGAGATTGCAAGAGATTGCTTGGTCACTGACATAATGAGGTGAATTCATGCAACCTGCACTGAGCCAGACAGAGCAGCATGTTCTGTTGCTTGATAATTTCTAACTGGGTTAAAATATGCTGAGAGAGTTACAAGTACACAAGATTAGAAAGAAGGGGGAGGCAGCCTATCTGTTCTGTCAGCTCCTTTAGTTCAAATTACAATGGGCTTGGATGGTACATTTACAAATTGACAAACTTTAAGGCCTTCTGAATGCACATCTTATTCTAGTTGGAGTATTTGTCCCAAATGAATAATGGAGATCACAAATATTTTTGCTGTCGGTTATGAATCTGCAGCAAAACGCTATTGCTTCTCATTTCTAGAAGGTGGAAATTAAAGACTTTTCTGATTGAAACCCTTCCTCAGAGTAGCTGCAGATACTTTGATGAGATTGCTGTTGAACAAGAGATGCCAAGCATAAGCTTTTGAATTACATTTACCTAATCAAGGCCTGACTGGAATTCTCGAGGGCTCTTTTGATAATGGCAAAATTCATATTGATAAACAGTTAACTTAATAAGCAATGAATATTATTATCCTTTTAGAACCAATGGAAAATTGCTTGGGCGATTTCTCTAAAGTTCAACACACATGCAATTTTGGGCAACAAGTCTGAAAAACAAACATAATGTTTAACCATGAAAGCTAACACAATGAATAATTGGGACATGAGGAAAAAGGCTCACCAAGCATCTTAGGTTAAGTTCAGTTTATATTGTCAGTAAAATCATCAATTTGTTAATATATTATAGATGACTATAGATATAACAAGCATATAAAATTAACCATATTATCTAACATTTTTAACAGAAGTTACATAATATTTAAGTCTCATTCTTCCTTGACTCTGTAAGATAAATCAGAGTTAATTTGGTGTGCTGTGTGAGTTTTCATGGATTAACATGGTATCATAGATGATTACATCACAGGAAGAGACTATTCAGTTCATTGTGTTTGTGCCAGACGACATATTGCCACCCAGCCTAATCCTATTTTCCAATTGTAGGTCGACAGCCTTGAAGCTTATAGTGCTTCAAGTGCAAGTCAAAGTAAAGGGCATCTAACTCTACTACCCTTCCAGACAAAGCGTTTCAGATGCCCACCAACCAAAACAAATCCCCCCAAAATCCTCTGGAAGCCTCTTGCCTCTCAATAAGATCTATGCCTCCAGATTATAACCCTTCAACAATAGGGAATAAGACCTTCCCAATCACCCCAAGACCTCTCATGATTTTGTATATTTCAATTAGCCTCCCCCTCAGCCTTCTCTATTGCAATAGGAGGTGTTTCGAGGGATGTGGGCCAAACACAGGCAGATGGGACTAAAATAACTTGGGATATCTGGTTGGCGTGGATGAGTTGGACTGAAGGGTCTGTTTCTGTGCTGTGCAACTTTAGGTATTCATTACTCGTTCACTGTGAATTACTTTAAAACCAAAATATTCTTCCTAGGTTGGTGGCCTGGCCTCAGAAAATGTACGTTGGGCTGAAGCTGTGCGTAACTTCAAACAACAGGAGAGCATGCTGTGTGGAGATGTGCTCCTCATCACTGCCTTTGTTTCATATCTGGGCTATTTCACAAAGAGGTACAGGCAGGAGCTAATGGATGGGATGTGGAAGCCTTATCTTGGAGAACTCAAAGTAAGGAGTGCATCATCAGGAGTTTTCGCAATTGTATTTACTAACACATTGACTGGTTTGGTAACCTAATAAACTTTTCCCCACAGACAATATTTTATGTTATTCATATATTTGAGAAACAAATGCCTTAGTTTCATTGTCATCTTTTTTTTTGATGATTAGTGGAGTTTTATTTTAATCATTATTTTTAGAAATACTAATTATTTAACAGTTTATAACATGGAAGTGATTTTTGAGAAAAAATTTAGGATATTCAGTATCACACACGACTGTCCAGATATATCTTGGTAGACATGATGTGGAGGTGCCGACATTGGACTGGGGTGGTCACCTGCAGAGACTTATTCAGCCTGTCGATACTCCCGTCACACCATTTGTATGATCTTTAGATCTCTCTGCCAATTGATCTCTCTGCCTATATATTCTGTGCCTGTGTTCTTTCCCTCACTCCACCTAAAGAAGAGCAGTGCTCCAAAAGCTTGTGATTTCAAATAAACCTGTTGGACTATAACCTGGTGTCATGTGACTTCTGACCTTCTCTCGGTAGAATACTGGTAGAAAACTCAAGACATAACTTATTGCAGTTTCATTGATATGTAGGTATTCTTCCAAGATATTTTGTCTCATTGCCTTGTTCATTCCTCACTTGCTGTTGGGTTTCAATCATAAAGCGGACCCACTGTTTTAACAGTGTTGTCCATTGTGTGACTGTTGCTTTGTAATGAAATGTTGAATTTTGCCAAAGAAAACTTTACTTCTCCTTTTGATGTTTAATAAGGAAGCTGCTAATTTGTTTAGTTGATATTCTGGGAGACTTTTGTCTGAGAACTTGTCTCCATTGTTGACAAAATTGATCTTTCTTTTGAGCTTATGGTAGAGTCATAGTCTCGTAAAAATCTAGATTAAACTCTGAATGTTGGCACATGAAACCCATCTCCTGGAATTCAAATTAAAACAGTCAATGTAAAAACAACTACAAACGTATGTTGCATTACTGTTCCCAATGAGTTATTCATTATTTCTGTATGTCTTTTCCTTTGATATTTGCTTAGATCAGACTGTGAAAAAAAGTAACTTTGGTATAAGGATGTTGTGAAGTCGGGGATTTGCAAAAACTAAATCTATCTCTATATTAATAGGGAAAAGTGCCATTTTGCGGAATTTAGGCATGTGAATATGATGCAGACAATGTGACCTGAATAACCAAAAAAAAATTTCTCTCTAGGCTATGCTTTGGTTGATGTCCTTTGTCACTGATCTAAGATGTGATAGCATCAGTCCATTTCTATACCCCTAGGAGTAATGCTCACATAAGCGTTCCTTCAGGCCGAAGGTAGCATAGTCCAGCCATTTTGCTAGTTGAGTATTTATCGCCACCTCCTGATTGCCTCTCTGCACTTGTGAATTCTGTGGAATTTTGAGCATGTTTATTGGGTCAAATTCTGCATATTTGAAACTAGGGTGAGCCATTTACACATGAGTAATGCTTGCAGTCAGCAGAGTTTCTAAGCTTTCACACAGTAAGGTTGAATTGCATTCAAATTTAGTTCCCAGACTGCAGAATTTAAAATAGTGTGTTTAATTTTTTTTCCACATATTTTTATCGTAAAGTGGGCAGTTGACAGGGTGCATTATTAGCATCATGTAGAATTGGTCTCAATGCACTATCCATAGATTTACGTATCCAGTCACGTTCAAATGTAACAACGATTCCCGATAATTGTGATTAAGTGCCTGATTTGTGAGATAAAGCAACTTACTATTCAAAGAATATCTGAAATTCCCATCTTATAAATCTTTTACCAGAGCGTATCATTCAGCTAAATGGAAATGAAGATAGAAGTGTTTCATAAACTGTGTGCTGCCTTTTTAATAATTGAAAACTTTCATTAATTCAGCTTAGGAACTGTCATCTATTTGTTTCTCCTGAAATGCTTTACCTTTATTAATTTTCTTTTGTTCCAGTGCTTCTACCGTAAAAGGGTGTTTGAGTTTTATTAGTCATTTCAGCAAAACAGTTATATCAGCAGAAAAACAAAACCACTTGATCTAATGGTTAATAAAGTGATATCATAACCAACTTTTGTGTGGTGTTGCAGTGGAAAGGCTTGTGCATTTGCTGGGATTATTGTGAACTTCATTCCTGATCTTATTTTATCACTCATAATCAAATCAGAATCTCAGTATTGAGTCCAGTGACAACTGGTTCTTCTGCTTAATTGCAATTATTTCTTTGTATTTTTGTCTTTGATGGAGTGGGCTGAGTTGAGTGCACCAAACCTTTTGGGTGGAATTTTCTTTTCAATAAAACATGATGATGTAGATTCAGAAGCTGATTTTTAGGTAGCAATGCAGTATTCAATTGTTGAATGATTCCAGCATTTTCGCTTCCAGCAGTTTATCTCAAAGGTCACTATCTCAAAGTGCTGTTTACTCTTGGCAGTAGGACTTCCTGATATTTGTATTTGATTTCACTCATTTGAAGCTGTCTCTGTGTACACATGGTTGGAATTTGTGTATATGATGACATACGAAAAACAGTTTGCACCTCAAGTCTACCTTCCCCACTCAATGATTCCTGAAATGTCCTGAAGACAGCCTTGTACCCACTTACCCACTCGCAACACTAAAGTCCCAATACTTTGCAGCTGAACAGAAAGTTATCCTTTAACCCAACTTGACAGAAAGCAGATTTTAGCACATTGATGGTTGTGGGAGCTTCCTGTACCCAAATTGGCACTTGCTTTTCTGCTTTTAGAAGAATTACTAAACTTGAGAAAGAACTTGAGCTGTAACTTACCTTGAAATGTCCAGTGATGGTGAAAGCACTTTCCAATTGCAAGTCCACCTTTTCATATATTTATTCTCCTTTGAAGATAGGAAATTAGTGGTTTTCCTTCCTAACAAAATGCAAGCTTATGAAACTTAAAATTGTCTTACCTGGGAGATGCAGGCCAAAAAGGATATAATCTAAGCAGCTAATTTGGCCAAATAGTGCAGAATGCCTGTGGCATATTTTGTTTATACTGTGCCTACAAAGCAGGACTTCCCAAATTGTAACTGCAAAATTGAAGTGTTCAGTTATTAAATGATTTGCCAAAAATTAGTGATGCTGAATCTTAAACCCCAAATCCTTGAATCACATGGGAAACGCAAATCTCTCAAACCTGCCTGCTTTCTGGTGTAAAGAAAGTGGGAATGTTTGGCAGGGGATGGGGAGCAGTTGGACACATGGTGGGAAGCCAGCTGCTGAAGTCACAAAGTGCTTTCTCAACACCATCTGTGGTTTCTGGAGGAGCAGGAGCATCTCGCTAGGCTAATTTAGTTACACCAGCCCCTTGTGCCAAGATCAGCTTCTTCCTATAATCAGTCTCTCCTTTTGCCCATTGGCAATCCAATCTACTGCAACCACACTGACCCAGCCTTCCTCATCTCTAGTCCACCCTTTCCATTCTCTCTGATCCCTGTCTCGTCTTCACACCCTAGCAACTGTCTCTGATCCAGCTCAGATGCCTCCAATTTGCTCTATCTCCTCACCTGACCCTCCTGACCTCTTCCTATAATTTTCTAAATGCCTCCCCTAAGCCCTTCTAATCTTCTCTTGGCTCTTCTGACCTTTCCCAGTGGCACTTTCTGACCTTACCCTAAACCTTCTGGTCTCTGCCTTGATATTCCTTCTCCACCATTCCACTAATTCCCACTGCACGAGCCGTAATGAAAAATTCTCGTGATCAATGCTATTCTGTTACCCTGCTCATTATCGTGTTGCAATGCACTATAATACTATAGAATGGTGTGGCAACTTTGTTAAAGCTGCAATGTTTGTATAACCGTTATGCTATTGGTAAAGAGCTAGGAACTAATTGTTATGTGAATATAAATCCTGTGTTGCCATATTTACTGTTGCACTGCAGTTGTGAACTGATTAATGTTATATTAGTCCACTCACTCCATGGATAGCAACAAGCAATACACTGAATGATGATCCACTGTTTAGAGTCTAACCTGTAATCATTTCTGATTTGAATCAAGCAACCTAACAGCAAGTATCTGCTTCAGTTGTGCAAAAAGAAGAGGCTTAGGCAGATACCATTTTTGGAATGAGATAGGGAAATGATGAGATGGTCTCCTCATTCACATTAGAGCAGGGTGAGTTGTAGGTGTCACGAGTGCTAAAAGTTAGAATAGAATGAATTCAAGAGAATGGACTGAACCCACTACATTTACATTCCCTGAACTGAGCTAACTGCATGCTTTTTCTGTATTTTGCATCGCTGTTTGAATTGCTAAATTGCAGTGGTGTGCTTAATTATGTACTGTCTGAAGCTGCAGAGTTTCTCAATCTATAGAGGACCATCAGAAATTAAGTACTTTTAGTTCCTTTTGTAGCTGATGCCATTACTGTGTCCTGCTAGAGTCTATTAATTAATTCCGTGTTGTGGGAATTGTTGTTATTGTTACTATGGCTACTCAACAACTAACATGGTATAAACTGGACCTCTCCTCTTCTCTTCAACAAATGTCTCCTTCTGAGTAATGGAGTGTGACTATGTTACCAAACCAGTTAATGAACATGATTTTAATGCTCCTATCGAGTCCTCTTAAGCTGGGTAACATAGTTTCTAATTCAGAAACCTTTGTCACAAGGCATTTTACTTTACAGTGTGAAATCCATGGCTAGAAGTTGGATCAAAGGTCCTACTCTAATCAGGAGGTGCAGATAATGTCAAAACTTGTTTTTAACCATCAGCAAATCCAGAGATTAGCGTGAAGTTTCAGATAGCCTTCTAATGCTTTGTCTTAAAAAAGAATAAATACTATTTAGTTGTGATGTTTTACTCACATTCAATCACTTTAATGTCAGCAGGGGCTGTTTCAGTGTCCATATCTTTGATGTATGGTGATGTTCACAAAAAGGTATTAATGAGCTCTTTTGATTGTTTTTTTCTTGGGATTTAACCTACACAGCATATGTTAGAGAGTATTACTAAACTGATGTGACACTAAGTAATGTAAAAGCTAGCCACCAATTTAGTTGTACCGTGCAGTCACTGTGCAATGTTAAAATATTTATCTTTACGTATGTGGCACAAACACCATTGAGTTTGCTGATAAACTGAGATTTATGTGTGTAATAAGATTGTGGTTCATTTTTTTGTTCAGACAGCCTGTGTCAACAACCATTAACAGATAGTGGTTTCTTTGGTGTTGCAACATATAGCTTTATTTGAAAGAGTAATTTGTTTAATAGGCCAACATTATCTGCCTTGAAAATACATACAAAATGCAACTTGATATGTTTTTAGTTTATCATCCTCACAAAGGAACTATCACTTTTAAAAGTTTAACATAACTCGGTCACATTTTCAGACAGTAATGAAAAGAAAGTTAAGCACAAACAGAAATAGTTGGCGAAACTCAGCAGATCTGGCAGCATCTGTAGAGAAAGCAGAACTAATGTTTTGGGTCCATTGATCCTTCTTCAGTAGTGATTGCAGAAAGTGACATGCTCAGACTACCTGGGGACACTGCAGCCTTCAGGGTTCAGTAACTTTAGTGCCTGAGCACTTTCTCCCATATCTTTCCCCACCCTCACACACCAAGCCTTGCCATCACATGTTCTGCTTTCACCACAACCAACCTATTTTTAGCCACTAATGGTTCCCATTAGCAGCTTTTCTTTTTCTCCAGCTCACCATTATCCATTCTTTTGTTTGCCTAACTGCTGTTTGCGCTCTCTCTCTCTCTCTCTGCTCCTCTCTCCCTTGTCTTCAGCACATATACAGGTACCAAACTTCTTCAGGGCTGACTGTCACTAGAAAAAGGGTAATTGGATCTGAAATGTTAACTCTGCTTTACCTCAGCAGGTGCTGTCAAACCTGCTGAGTTTCTCCAGCTATTTCTGTTTAGCTGGAGAAAAACAGAAAACAGTTTCAGTTTTCCATCATCGCAGTTCTTTGTTTTTGCTTAATGAATAATTTTGACATGGGAGAAAATCCTAAAGCCCAAAGTGGTTGCTTAAAGGCAGGCACATTGTAATGATTAATTCCAAAGTTGCTTGTAAACATCTATCCACTTTAAGTGGTAGTGCATTATCAAAGGATCTCCCCACATCTTAAAGATTAAGTTGTGTTTCAACCATCTTGTCCCAATAGTGACTGAAATAATATTCAGTCATCAATAAATAATACTCATAGGTCATTGATATTAATATTCTTGATTTGATATTGTGAACTGACTGACAAGCAAGGACTGGCAATAAGTTCCAATCAAATCTATGTTACCTCCATCCTATTAAAATATTCAATAAAAAAAGGATCCTGCTACTGCTAGTGTACATCATTAAGGCATGTCTAGAGTGTAATTTATACTTTATAATTTACTCTCTTTAACCCAATCATTAGTAAAACTATGGATATAAAAGACGAACACTGCCTTCTAATGAAGTTGATTCAATAACATCTCAAATTTCAATTGAGCTTTAAGATGAACTTTAATACGTAATAGATCCTATACCATTTAAATAGTTTTAATTCCTTTGAATTATGTGTTGACAGTTCATACCACAAAATCATTCCAGTGAAATCTAACATAGAACTTGCATTCTCCAATTTATATTGGCTGATTTCATTTATTGTTGAGGATGCTTCGCTAAATATTTCCACAGTGCAGATATTTTTCAACATGATCCACTTAGATTTTTCCTTTCAGCCAGAAATTTGACAACTCCAGTGTGAATTGGCAAGTCATGACACCCCTTCTTAGAATCATAGCATGTTATGGCATATAGGCACATCATTTGGACCATTGTGTCTCTGCTGTTTCTTTGTTAGAGGGCTGTCCAGTTAATCTCAGTCCCTCTGCCTTTTCCTTAGAACCCTGTAAAGAGTTTATTTTCCTTCAAGCTCTTATTCAATTGTCTTTTGGATGTCATTATTGAACTATGTTCCAACACTATGTTCAGATGGTGCTTTCCAATCTCAAGAGCTTAAAAAAAAATGCATTTGTATCTTTGATTCTTTTGCCAATCACCTTGCACTTGGCTGGCCGGACTGTATTTGTATTTATTCTCCCATTTTGAATCAGGAGTGCTCAAGTTGCAAACCCCCAGCCATCTGATGTGATGCCCATATCCCATAGCAATTTCCACTTTTCCATCTCTCAGTAAAGAGAAGAATATCCTATTCAGACCAATATTGCTTTGAGTAAAATCAGCGTTTTAGTATCACCTCTTTGTCAAGTTTTGTTCAATAGTGTTTTTCTGTTGTTTCTTTACTGCTACATTGGGAGCATTGTCTTGTCATGACTTTGTTAGGATAGTGGACTGAAAAAGCAAGCCCTGCTACTCCTGGAGCCAGCACAAAATGTAAAGTTTGTCAAAGAAATATGCACAATGCCCAAACTACTGGATTTTCAGACCAAAGTTGATAGAATATGTGGACCAGGCTTCTGTACTTAGTAAGTGATTGTTTATCACAGGCAATTAGATTCCAGCTGCAGATAAGCAATTAAGTAAACTTTACAAATTAAAACTCTGCCTGACCCCATCTCACCCCTTATAAACTCCCCCCTACACAACAAAGCCATACAGACAAAATAAAAGTTGAAGAAATACATGCCCGAAGGAAAAATTCAGTCAGACTACAAAATCATAGGTGCAGAAGTCGGCCATTTACCCCATTGAGTCTACCTCACCAACGAGATGATAACTGATCATCCAATCCTCAACTGCCCTTTTCTGCCTCTGCCCTGCAACCCTTGATTCCTTCACTGTTTAAAAATCTGTCTATAACAACTTTGAATATACTTGATAACCCAAACTTTACAATACTCTGTGGTAAAGAATTCCACTGAATAACTACACTCTGAGAGAGGAAATTGCTCCTCATTGATGTCTTAAAAGGGTGGCCTCATATTCTTAGTTTACTCCCACAAGGGCCTTTCCACATCTGTCCTGTCACATCACTTTACTATGTTTCAATAAGGCCACCTCTCATTCTTTTAAACGCCAATGAGCACAGGTCAAACCTCTCCTCATAAGACAGCCCCTCTATACTTTGGCTCAGCCTTGTGAATCTTCTCTGGGCTGCCTCCAATTGCCAGTACATATTTCCTTAAACAATAGGTCCCAGACTATTCACAGTCTTCCAGCTATTGTCTGACTAGTACCTTAAGATAGTTTTAGCAAATTTCACTATTCCTTACATCATTTCTTTTAAAATACAGGAAAAAAATCCAAGCTGCAGCTTTCTGAAGTATCTCTCTTTTAAAATAATATTCAGCTCTTTCATTCTTCTTTCCAAAGTGTAAATCTTCGATTTTCCCACAATATATTCCATCTGCTAAGTTTTTGCACATTTGCTAAATATATCTGTATTCCTCTGTAGGTTCCTTGTGACATCTTCACAACTTGCTTCCCCACCTACTTTTTTTTTGTCATTCACAAACGTGGCAACAGTACATTCAGTTTTGTCATCTAAGTCATTAATAGCAGCACTTCAAAAGCTTGTGATTTCAAATAAACCTGTTGGACTAAAACTTGGCGCCGTGTGACTTCTGATTTTGTCCACCCCAGTCCAATGGCAGCATCTCCATATCGCCATTGCAGAAATAGATAGGAAAAGCTTGGAATTTTATGGTCAATGTCGAAGATTCAAAACACCTGAAGCCCTAAAGATGTGTAGAAGGTGCAGGGGTTACTTGAAAAAAAATTAGGAAAGCAAAGAGTGGGCATGAAAACCACTGGAGATAAAAGAAAGGAAAGAGACAATTTGTAAGTGTTCTGGAGGAACGAAAGGTTCGGGTTCTTAAGGAATTAAACGCCAATGAGCACAGGTCAAACCTCTTCTCATAAGGCAGCCCCTCCATACTTTGGCTCAGCCTTGTGAATCTTCTCTGTGTATATGCTCTGTTGGTAGGCAGAGGAGATTTTTCATTGAGAACTGACCACACTTCCACGCCATTCAGTTTACTTGTAAACAAGCCCTCGACTCAGTCCGTTTGCACATTAGTGAAACCCATAGTTACACAAATAGCATTGACAATCAAATTCCTTACTTTCAAAACATGCAGCCGTCCTTACAACTCCTGGGGTTTAAAAGTGTTTTTTTTTCTCTCTCTCATTTCGTCCACTTTACACTCTCATAGTGAATACAGATGCAAAATACCTATTTCTGATTTTGGACCTTGACCACACCCTCTACTTCCAGAAGACTATCTCTTATTTTGTAACAAAAACAGAAACTGCAGAAGAGCCTCAGCAGATCTGGCAGCATCAATAGAGAGGGAAACAGAGCTGGTTTTGAGTACAATATGGCTCTTCTTTCAAACTAAAGAGAGGTAAAAACTGATGGGTTTTATATTGTGTAAAAAGGATGGGCAGGAACAAGTGAAGCAGAGGCAATATCAAAGGGTTGAGGAAAGTACAAAGGCCATGAGAGTAGCAATGGTTATATCCAAATTGCTGGCTCCAGAGGAGGTATTAATAACAGAATGTAGATCAGCTCTGGTAAAAGCAAAAGCATGAAAATGACATGATTTGGCGATGCTGGTGTTGGGACTGGGGTGTACAAAGTTAAAAATCACACGACACCAGGTTATAGTCCAACAGGTTTAATTGGAAGCACTAGCTTTCGGAGCGACGCTCCTTCATCCAGTGGTAGATAAGGAGCATCGCTTCGAAAGCTAGTGCTTCCAGTTAAACCTGTTGGACTATAACCTGATGTTGTGTGATTTTTAACTATGAAAATGACACACTGAGTTAGGGTGGGAAATGGAGCACAGAATTTATGGCCTGAAATTGATTTCTTTCACATTTAGATTAGAGTAGTTCTTTAGGCACTTTACAGCCTTCTAGACTAAATGTTAATTAAGAAATGAGATCCTGTTTCTCCAACTTGCGTTGGGCTGCCCTGGGACACTCCAAACTGTCGATATTTCTATGAGCATGAGAGCAAGAGGTTGGGGTAAAATGGCAAGCAACCAGAAGGCTGGAGTTATGTTAGTGGACTGAGCAAATATTCCACAAAGTGGTTCTCCACTTTGTGTTTGATCTTCTCA
The DNA here is from genome assembly GCF_004010195.1 of Chiloscyllium plagiosum. Taxonomy (NCBI): domain Eukaryota; kingdom Metazoa; phylum Chordata; class Chondrichthyes; order Orectolobiformes; family Hemiscylliidae; genus Chiloscyllium; species Chiloscyllium plagiosum. The sequence continues at coordinate 14,977,138 of NC_057733.1, forward strand.
ACACAGAGAACACATCTTTGAAGGATCTTCACGAATGCTTCACGTATGCTGCTTCACTGGAAAGAATCCCAGTATCTCTGGACTTTTCCCATAACCACTGCTTCTCTTTGTCAGTTGTGTTGACTTGTTAAAAATTTTTTTAAATGGCTTTTGAAAATTGAATACATAAATTGTGCACATTGCTCGAAATGTACTCCATTAATATTGCAACTTTAGTCTTACAAAATAATTAAAAAGGCATTAATTATGTGAAACAATTTGCTATTGTACTCACATTTGCAGAGAATGAAATATTTGAACTTGTGAATTTTTTTCATCACTTATGCCTTTTATTGATTGTATAATCCCATGCACTGTTTTTCTCCCCAACTATATTATTTATTCTTCTCCTTTCAAACCTGTAGCTACCAACTCCTTGCCTGTACAGCTAAGTTATCTTATGCATTCCTGAAGTCATTACAGTCCTCCTCCTTATTTTGCAACCAACCTGCTTTTGTATTATCAGCAAGTTTGAGGATTGTGTGTCCTATTCTTCAGTTCAAATCATTTATCATTTGTCAAGATCCAAACTTACCCTTGCACTAACCACTGTAAAGTATTACACCTACCTCTTCTTGAATCACTGCAATGCTTCTCCTTATTTTTAATTTAAGCATGGGATGAGGGGTTCGCTGGCCAGGTCAGTATTTATTGTCCATCCCTAATTGCCCAGAGACCATTTAAGAGTCCACCACATTGCTGTGGGTCTGGAGTCACATATAGAATTATTGAATTCAAATTCTACCATCCAGGTTGGTGGGATTCAAACCTGTGTCCCTGCAACATTACCTGGGGTTCTGGATTAACAGTGCAGCAGTAATGCCACTCGGCCAACACCACCTTGTACCTCATGTATCCCATACAAACAGACAGTTTTCTATGTATGTGTACATCTTCCAACCTCAGTTATTGCATTTGTTGTTCTCGATGTGGTCTCCTCTACGTCAGCGAGATCGAGCTCAACCTCATGGAACAGCTCAGGGAACACCTCTGGTCTGTATCAACCAATCTAACCTTCCTGTGGCCATCCACTTCAACTCCCCCTCCCACTCCCCTGAGGACATATCCATTCTGGACATCCTCCACCATCTAAACAAGGCCACCTACAAACTGAAGGAAGAACCCCCTCATCTTCTGCCTGGGGAACCTACAACCACATGGCCTCAACATTGAATTTGTCAGTTTCCAGATCTCCCCTCCCCCAACCCCATCCCAGATCCAGCCCTCTGAATCATATACGCCCTCTTGACCTTACCCACCTGTCCATCTTCCTTCCCACCTATCTGCTCCGCCCTCCTCTCTGACCTATCACCATCACCTCCTACCTTCACCCACCAATCACCATCCCACCTATCTTTCCCCATTTATGTCTCAGCTCCCTTCCCCCTCCCCAGTCCTGAAGAAAGGTTATGCCCAAAATGTTGACTCTCTTGCTCCTCTGATGCTGTTTGACCTACTGTGCTTTTTCCAGCACCATGCTTTATCAACACTGTCTCTCCAGCATCTACAGTCCTCACTATCTCCTACATTTCCGTCTGTGCCAAGTATTTTTTGCCAAAGTATAGGATATATTTTGCACCAACCAATTAAGGCCAATCTGATGCCCTCTGTTAGTTTCAATAACTTCGGGCAATCTGAGAGAAAGTTCCTGGATTTTTCTCTCTAATTAACTTGGGTTTGCATCTGTTTCTCTGCCCCTTCCAGGAGCTTCAGTAGCTCTGAGTAGGGAAGGAAGTCTGTGCTGCATGAGACTGTGTGAGATGGGCTTGACAGACCAGCAGGTTGTTTACTCTATATCATTTTCCAGGCATTCATCCACCATTATCAAACCACTTGGGAGAAACATTAATGAATGCTTTCAGAAAATATTGATTCACTATATTTACAGCAATTCCAGAAACCTAGCTGCTTTAGAAGAGTAAGTGGATTTTTAAAAAAGGTGGAAGAGAAAGGAAAAACCTTGTTGTGCTTTCATACTATGCTCTTCACGATGGTGTCCAACACTTGTTCTCTCATGTTCAGGTTCCGATCCCTGTAACGTCTGACTTGGATCCCTTGACCATGCTGACAGATGATGCTGATGTTGCGACCTGGCAGAATGAAGGCCTCCCAGCTGACAGAATGTCCACGGAGAATGCAACCATCTTGACCAACTGTGAGCGCTGGCCACTTGTGATCGATCCCCAACTGCAGGGTATCAAGTGGATCAAGAACAAGTATGGAGAGGATCTCCGAGTCATCAGGATCGGCCAGAGAGGGTAAACTAATTCATAACTTGCTTATGTGTAATGAAATTCTATTTCCAACTGGTCACCATTTGAAGGAACTGTTGCGATGAAGCCAGTAATTAATGTGGCATTGCAGCAGCTCAGTCTTAACTCTATGTTTGCCATGTTCGATTGGGTTAAAGTACTTTTGCGTAGTTTTAGCAGTCTTTGTGGCCATGGCATTAGCAACTAACATTTGTACCACACAAATGCTAGCTAATGACAATGAAAGGGAAATTGACCATCTCTGCTTAGTAGCCGTCATCATCATCATCATCATCAAGTCTTCCACCAGCAACAACTGAGGGGTAATTATTGACCAGAAACTAAATCACACAGATATTGTGTTTACAAGGGCAGGTCAGAGACTTGAAATGTTGCAGTGACTAGCTCACCTTCTGAGTCTACAATACTTTGCACCATCTACAAGGCACAAGTCAGGAGTGTGATAGAATGCTTTCCAGTTGCTTGAAGTAGTGCAACTTCATTGATGTTCAAAAAGCTTGCTGCCATCCAGGACAAAGCAGCTCACTTGGTCAGCACCCATTTCAATACTTTAATCATTAATTGCTTCCAACATTAGCATGGATTGGCATCAGTGCATATCATGTGCAAGATACAGTGCAGCAACCTTTGCCAAATCTGCTGGGATGCCATCTTCCAAATCTCAGGCTGTGGTCTTGAAAGGAGAGGGTAGCAGAACAATCGGAGCATCACCACAAAGAAGTTCATTTCTGAACGAACAGTAACCCATCCTGACTTGGAACTACATCACCGTTCCTTCACTGATGCTGCTCATGACTGGGAATTCCCTTCCTAACAGCGCTGAACCTCTTTAATCCCATTTAAACAAACAGTTTTCTGTGTATGCTACTACATTTCCTTTGGTTCCATAAGGGGTATTTTGCACCAACCAGTTAAGGCCAAATTGGTGCCCTCTGTTAGTTTCAATCACTTAATAGAGTCAGAGAGGAATTTACTGGATCTTTACTTTTACCAAGTCGATTGCAGTGTTTCAAAAAGGTGGCTTAGCGTCAGCTTCTCAAGGACAATAGGGATGCACAATGAACACTGGCTTAGTAAGCAAAGTTCATGTTGCATGAAAGAGGAAAATAAATTATGTATTGTACTACCCTTAAAGGTCATTGGCTCAGATTAATTGCTAAAGTGTAGTATCTGATTATTTGGTCATTTTTTTGGCATTTCTTATTCACTTTTCTGGCATATTTACTGATTGTGTAAGTGTTTGTTGGAGTCTAATGGAGAAGTACAATGAAAATAAATCCAGTGCAAAACGACTTGGGAATTTCTATTATTTTCTTTTGTAGCTGAACTATAGCGATTTTATATGTAACTTCAAGGTCAAACTGGGCAAGTATCTTGACGGAAAATACAGATGTAGCAATTAGAAGTTTGACAGTAGATAGTGCAAAAACTCAGCTGTATCTTTGAAGGGACAGAGATCAGTCTTTTTTATTCGTTTAAGAGATATGGGCTTTGCTGACTAGCCCAGCATTTATTGTCCATCCCTAATTGCCCTGGATGTGGAGGTGGTAAGCTGCTTTCTTGAACTGCTTGGGGTTTAGGGGCACCAGCAGTGGTGTTGGGGAGGGCATTCCAAGATGTTGACCCAGCTACAGTGAAGGAACGCTGACATAGTTTGAAGTGATGATGGTAACTTTGAGTGGAATTGAAAGTGATGGTGTTTCCATGCATGTGCTGGCCATGGTCGTCTAAGTGGTGGAAGTGGTGAGTTGTAAGGGACTGTTGATGGAGCCTTGGTGAGTTGCTATAGTGCAACTTGTAGATGGAACATTGCTGCCACTGTATATCTGTAGTGAAGGGAATATATTGAAGGTGATGGATGAGCTGCCAATCAAGCCAGCTTCTTTATCCTGAGTGGTGTTGAGCTTCTTGAATGTTGTTGGAATTGCAGCCACCAAAGCAAATGGAGAGCATCACCACTTCTCCATTCCTGACTTGCACCTTGTAGATAATATACAGGCACTAGGGAGTCCAGTGGTGAATTGCTTACTGCAGAATACCTAGCCTCTGACCATCCCTTCTAGCCACAATGTATAAGGCTGGTCCAGTTAAATTTTTGGTTAATGCTAGCCCCTCCGAAGTTGATGGTGTGGGGTTCAGTGATGATAATGCTTTTGAAATCAAGGGCAATGGTTAGAAATCTCTAGTTGGGGTTGGTCATTATCTAACACTTATGTCAGATGAATGTCAGTTCCTGCTTATCAGCTCAAATTTATGATGTTATGGCTGTGTAGATATTTGATGTTATAACTTCAAGCCGTCTGTCTCAACAACAGCCCATCTATTTATTGTACATATTACATGGACGAGCACACAGAATACCACAAACCACATCATATAATGGATGAAAGGTTCATAGCAGGTTTTGAGAAGATTTGTAGCTCAGGTTGAGGTTCTGGATGTAGGTTTTCTCGCTGAGCCAGAAGGTTCATTTCCAGACGTTTTGTCACCCTACTAGGTAACACCTTCAGTGGGCCTCTGGGCGAAGCACTGTTGATAAGTCCTGCTTTCTATTTATATGTTTGGGTTTCTTTGGGTTGGTGATGTCATTTCGTGTGGTGACATTTCGTGTGGTGATGCCATTTCCTGTTTGTTTCCTCAGGGGGTGATAGATGGGGATCTAACTCGATGTGTTTGTTGATAGAGTTCCAGTTGGAATGCTATGGTTCTGGGGATTCTCGTGTGTCTGTCTGTTTGGCTAGTCCTAGGATGGATGTGTTGTCCCAATTGAAGTGGTGTCCTTCCTCATCTGTATGTAAGGATACTAGTTAGAGAGGGTCATGTTTTTTGTGGCTAGTTGATGTTCATGTATTCTGGTGGCAGTTTTCTGCCTGTTTGTCCAATGTAGTGTTTGTTACAGTTCTTGCACAGTATTTTGATAACCATACAGATAAGGAAGCACACCACTTCAACTGGGACAACGCATCCATCCTAGGACAAGCCAAACAGAGACATGCATAAGAATTCCTAGAAGCATGGCATTCCAACCGGAACTCTCTCAACAATCACATCAAGTTAGACTCCATCTACCACCCCCTGAGTAAAAAGGAAATGACATCACCACAGGAAATGACATCACCAGTCCAAAGAAACCCAAACAATTAAATAGAAAGCAGGAATCTGCAGCAGTGCTTTGCCTGGCGGCCCACTAAAGATGTTACCTAGTAGGATGATGAAACATCTGGAAATGAACCTTTTGGCTTTGTAGCCTGAGCTACAAACCTTCTTAAAACTCTCTAACATCATATAATATTGAATATAAAGGAATCAGATGTACAGATACTAAATTGTCAGGAACTGCGATCGACTAATTGGCATTTTTGATTTGCTGGCACCAACAGGACATAAGGAAACATATTTATTTAAATTATTATTTAAATCAGATGTACAGATATAATGATTGCCATCCAACTTTGATGATATAAAGCCTTGCTATAAGTGCAGTATGAGTTAGATGACAACACCACTGCTAAGATCTGCTCACATTTCGGCTTTCCAATGCCTCTGAAAGTTGCCTGAAATCATACTTGCTGGAATATGCTTTGTTATAATGCAGGCTGAGCTGTCTGGTGAATCTGATAGCAACTTGAGTGAAGGCAAGCAGTTCATTTGCATTCTCCTGCATGCACACTCTCTGATATCCACCCCATCTCCATCCAGGCAGTGTTACGAGAAATGAAAGCCAGTCTGTTGTCAGGCTGAAGTGATTGCAAAAGATCCAGCTGAAGGTTGAAGTACACTCCCCTCGCTGTTGATCGTGTAAAGAATCCAAGGTGGAGAGTCTCCAAGTTTCTACAAGCAGCAATATATGTCAACGTGTGATTTTGTTTGATTCCTACTACTGTATTGCCAGGAGCTACGATGAATTAGTTGGTGTTTTTGACTCAATGGCACCAACTGGACGTAAAGTAATAAATTTATGTAAATTATGACATGTTGCGCAGCAAGAATGCTTAATGTTTGTTTGAATACCAAAAGATTTAACAATGTGCCAGAGTTTAGAAGAGCAAGAGGTGACTTGATTGAAACATATATAATCCTGAACGGTCTTACCAGGATAGATGTGGAAAAGATGCTTCCTTAACTGGGATAATTTTGAACAAGGGATCACCGTTTAAAACGCTAGGGCACTCAATTTTAAACAGAGTTTCGGCAAATGTTTTCCGTCTGAGCATTGAGAGTCTTTGGACCATTCTTCCTGAAGCAGAATCCTTGAACATTTTTAAGGATGGGGGGGTAGATGGATTCTTGTTAAGCAGAGGGTAAAAGGTTATTGGGGTAGGCAGCATAGGAATGCCAGGTTACAGTCAGAGGAGCCAGGAGCTATGATTTTATTCAATGACCTACTTTTGCTTGTGATTGCTATGTTAATTTGTATGCATATTGCCAAATGGTTACAATTACCTTCGTAAACTTCAAAACTTTTAATAATTTCATGGATTGAAAGAACAAATAATAGCTCTTTCTGGAACTAACTGTTTCCCAAGATGAAATAAACAAGGAGAAATTGTTATAAAGGAATTAAAAGCAATGTACTAATTAGCATTCCTGGGAAGCAGGAGTCAAAGCAACATGAACAAGTTGCTTCTTGGGAGAGAGAGAAAGGTAACATTGTATAATAACCTGCTGTCTCGTGACAAATGGGCAATTAAGACTGCCTGCAGAAGGAATGTCTGAGAGTGAAGGGGTAAATTGCAGGGCAGCTGTTTCAAACGGACAGCTAACACCAAAAGTAATAAGAACAGAGGAGTTACTTCTGATAGGAAGGCAACCCACAGACGTGAGGACTCGAGAAGTGTAACTGATGTTGGGGGTGGAAGAATCTAAAGGATCACCAATAAATTCACACTGCAAACCTGAAAGAAAGAAAGCTGTGTCAGAATTTAACTCCAAGAATTTTCAGCAGCAGAACTTTGAAGAACGACACTGCACAAGGATTGAACCCAGAACACTTCCAGAGACAGAAACTGTTGGAGGAATTGTAGCTAAACTCCACTATTAATCCGATTAGAGCCAAGTTGAGTTGTGAGGCTTAAGTTGCTCACTTGAGGGGTTTTATTTTAGTTGCTACCTGCAATAAAGTTTGAATCATATTTCAGTACTTGATTGTGAGATTTCTTAATAAGGAGCTGAATTAAAGGCAATTTGTAGTGATTTGCACACAACAGGCCAGAGATTGCTTCGACTTATATAGTCACCACAGTTTTTACAGATACATAGCGATCCCTGATCCCCAATCACCCAAAGCTATCACATACCTAATGCTCCATTAAAATCTTGTACACATTCTCATATGGTGGCCACACACTGCTGCTAACTCTTCCAATGATACCATTGCTGACTCCCAAAAGAACGATACACCTTCCCCTGTGAAGCAGATACAGGAAAAGCAAGAACCATTCACTTCCCCATGAGAAGGGAAGGGAAGAATGAAGGTGAATGTACTGCATCAATGGCGACCAATCTATTATGAGCACCAGTTCACAAACCAGTGTCAGAACTGCTTTAATGTTGGATTTGAAGGCGAAACCTCACAGTGAAATGTATGGGCATTGGCCAGTGGGCCAATACAGGGTTAAAGGGCCACCAAATGTGCCACCTTCCTGAAAAGAATGATTGTGTCCTTGGTCCGCCCCAGTGGAGATGGATGGTGCCCTCACAGCCCTAAACTTCTGAAGAAGGTTGTTATTCTTCATCAACCCAATGCTTGGTACACTGAAGAACCTGTCTGTTGACACACCAGTCACATCAAGGAATCTCCCTTGGCCTTGTTTCACACGTGGACCCAGAGCCTAATGCCCGTATTAACCAACATAAGGAGACTGGTGACCTCCAACCCCACATTGGAGAGTGGTAAATCGCTTCATTGGAAGTTCAGGTAACTACCATAGTCACTCTGGGTTCCTCATTTGAAATGGGCTTGCAAAATGTCATCAATACACACTGAACTGTTTTGTTCCCTACTCAGTATCTGAACTAGTTGTAGAAGTAATGGAGTAGGGACATATCTTTGTAAATGCTCCCTCTCCTGTTACTTCATATTTCCCTTGCCATGTCGGTTGATCAAGGTGGCACAGACAGTACATTGGCCTTGCTGTGCTGTCATCTCCAAATCTTTATTCAACAAGGCCACAAATCTCAGTATTTACCTTCTTGGTAAAGTGCAGTCATGTCAATGTAGGCACAGCACTCTATAAATTATGGAGAATGTCTCTTGTTCATAACCCTCTTCAGTCTCTGAAGCCTTCTGTTCTTAGAGTCATACAGCACAGATACAGATCCTTCGGTCCAACTCATCCATGCTGACCAGATGTCCTAAACTGTTGGACTATCACAGATAGACTTCAAAGTTTCAGCCAGCATTTGGCCCATATCCTTCCAAACATTTTCAATTCATGTACTCCTCTAGATGCTTTTTAAAAGTTGTAATTGTACCAGCCTCCACCACTTCCTCTGGCAGCTTGTACATGCACCACCCTCTGTGTGAGAAATTGGTCCCTCGGGACTCTTTTAAATCTTTCTGCTGTCACCTTAACCAATGACCTCTTGGTCTGGACTCCCCCAGGGAAAAGATCTTGTCTATTTACCCTATCTATAAACTTCTGTAAGGTCACCCATCAACCTCCGATGCTCCAGGGAGGTCAAGATGGTGGTAGAGTAACAGGGCACTTGGACTCCTAAGCCTGAAACCCATCTACACCAACCACTTTTACTTTTCTTTACTTTCTTTGCTTTTTTGTTTACTTTTAACCTTCCTTGCTTGGAAAGCTCAGACAGTGCATCGGAGGCAATGTTTGTTATCTTCCCTGCAAAGGCTGATGCTTGGCCTCACTCCCCTGGTTCCTCCTGCTGACCAAGCAGGACCTCTAGCAAGAGGCTAAAAGCCAACCATTGGCTTTCTCTTGGTATTTAAGGCAGTGGTTTTCAACTGGTGTGCCAAGGGAACTGTCCAAGTGAAATTTTGTAGAAAGGAGTGAAATTCAATATGAAGACTCCCTTCTTGATAATCATGATGGATATCCAGCAGATATTTTCAGCCCACCTGAATGAGTTTGAATACTAAAATGCACAGGAAGAACAAGCTAATCCTGACTATCACCGATAGACTTTAAGGTTTCAGGTCAAAACTGGGCCTTTGACAACATTCGGCGGCAGGGGATTCACTTGAAGTTGAATTCTGCTTCCCCTTGGCACATACGCAAGTCCAGAACTGGATGCATAATTTGTTCACTTCCTTCAGATTCATTGCAAAAGTTGAAGTTCAGAGAAAAAGGGAATGTGTAGAGCTATGGAGAGGCTGCATTTTGAAGCTGACATTTGAAGAAGTGTCTTTGTGTGAGTTTTGGCTGACTGTGGTACGTGAGCACCTGATGATACTTGCTGTTACTGTACGCTTGCCATTTCCAATGGTGTAGCTCTGAGAGCTAGCATTTTTAACACTTGCGTACATTAAAAAAACACAATAGAAGGGGCTAGATTTGTGGGCGGACCTCTCATCGGTTCCTCCTTAGATCAAATGGCTCTGCACACACCAACAGGCCAATGTTTCCCACTAAGCTGGCAAGTTGTAATTTACTGCACACTGTTTGCTGTGATCCATTGAATGTTAATTATATATCAGTTCAATTATTTAATATCAATTAGCCTTTTGTTACAAACGTGAAATTTTCGTCTGCAAAATTCAGACCCCTGAACTGAATGCAGTGTGCAGAACAGACTCAGGGTGCTGTGAATAGTTAGGAGTAGTTGAGCAGATTTTGAAAGCATGTCTGCGCTCGCAGTCAAAGGTGTGATTTTGTCAGTGGATTTGAAACATTAATGCTTTTGATCCTTCCTTAGCTTGTTGTATGCACTTTGTTGTAAAGCTCGTTAGAAAGACTGTAACCTTAAAAAATACAAGTAAATGAGATGGTTATGAACAGTCAGTTCAGTTGAAAAAAGTGGGTGCGTTTTGCAGTTGTTTGACTCATTGAACTGTGTGTGGTCATTGAAAAGTTTGGGAATGACTCCTGTAAGGTATTCAAGAGGAAAAGCAGCACACCCGTCACTTTTTTTAAAAATTGAAAGCTGAGAGGATGTTTAGAATAAATGTTGCTGAAGTGTTTGGGAAGTCTTGACAAAAGAAATTTTCCCGATGTGTTTCAAAAGCCCTCTTCAGACATCGCTAGTCAATCTCAACGTGTGAACGATGCAAGTTGAACTGGGCTTTAAGGAGCACTTAAAACACACAGCAATGACTTGTTTAGTGCCATTAAACTGGTTGCTGTTGGAGAGGTCATTAAGTGAAGTATTATCCTCCATAACATCATGTAGCCCCTAAATGAACATTCACAGACAGCTTCACTGTTAATCAGCCTCTTCAATGATTCTCTCAATGGCTGTATGTCACACAGACATCAGCTCATTCACCAAGATGGGATGCTTTTAGCTCAAGATACCAAGCTGGTGTTGCATCTTCAGGTTTATCTCGATTACCTCTTTAATTCCAAAATGGGGCTCAGATCTTCATGGCTCATGCCATCAGTTCTGCTGTATCCACATGGCTTTTTCGTTGTCTCTCCAGCTTGGTAACCCTTGTTTTAGTTTCAGTTGCCCTTGAGCTTCCTGCAGATGTCTTCCTACAGGAGGCCAAGCCCTGTGTATCTCTGTCTTGGATGGCAGTGTCGGTAGATAAGCTAGGACCCCGTCGGTCAACTTGGAGCCAGGAGTCTTCAGTCGATGTTCAGTGCCGGAGGAGGTGGGAGACCCATGGAGCATGGCCATCTTCAGCTCTGAGGCGGCGGACAGAGAACCAACCGCATCAGTTGTGGCAGCAAAGGAGCACATTGCCAGGACACCATAGGCGATGTCGGAGGTTGGAGACTGGAGGAGCAAAGAGAGGGAAAGCTACAGAGAGGGAAGGATGATCTTTTGAAGCTGTTTCAGTTTTAGTAATATCAATTAAATATTAATTTTGTTCAGAATTTTACCATGTCAGTAATATATGCTGTAATCCAAGATGGTGCCTGAATATGGTATATTATCCACTTTTCCCTGTGCCTAGATACAAGTGATAATATATTAAATAAATTTACTGAACTTTAGTAGTTGATATAATTGACTAGAATCTAAATGAATTTAATTTCTCCATCTGCAATAATTCTCATTTCTTCATGCAACTTTATAAAGGGGTGATTTTTGACTCCTTTGGAACCCCAAGCTGAATTGAAGGATTTTTGAGGTCTGGGTTTGCTCTCATATCATCTATAGGAGATAGCTGTCTTGAGAGTTAGTCGTGACTATATTTATGTGCTCAGATCAACTTTGTCAATAATTATTTCTTTTTTAAGACTTCTCTGGTCTGTCTTCCACCCATTATGATTATGAGAGCTGACCACACTCCACAAACAATCTTTCTTCACTAAGTGCTATTTCCATTGCCTTCACTGCTGTAGAGAGGTCAGTCCATCTGTCACAATAGGTCTTCCTTGTGCAGGGTTCCAGATGCTGTGCTTTGCTTAACAGCTTTTTCTAAGCATACCCCGCCTGTTACAATTGATGTTTAAAATATGTGAACTTTCTGTGGTACTGTAAATCAACATCAGACTATTTTAATAAATGCCATTGAATATACTGAAAATCTTATCTTTTCCTCCTTCGTGGCTTCATAGTCATTTCTTCAGCAGGAACAAGGCTGCAGTTGTTGAAGCCATTTGGAATACTGCTCATGCTTCAGTATTTTTAATTATCAAGAAACGTTTCATGGCAAGATGGGCATGTGGTCCATTTTCTCCCCAGAAGAAAGTCTCCAACTATCAATCCAGCAAAAAAAAGCTGAAGATTTGCACTTGAACACCTTTCACTCTTCTGTTACTTTGCCTCTTCACTTGACAGTTTCTATTATTGAGTAGAGATGAATGAGTTGTGCTCTAATCCATGTTGTGTAAGGTAATAGTTCTGAAAGAGCTTGTGTTGAAACTGTATTTAGTGCCGTGCGATCTGATATTACATGGTTTTTGGTGGAGAGAAAACAGTTTAGCATGGCGTCCTATGGAGACAGTTGTGTCATCTATGGCTTCCAATGGTCTTTATAATTACAGCATAACCTCGATTATCCAAACGAGATAGACGGCGAGTATTTTGTTTGGATAACTGATTGTTCAGGTAACAGATAGTGTGGATAATGGATAGCATTTTTACGGGACCTTGAGATCTTATTTGGATAATCCAAAATTCGGATAATTGATGTTTCGATAATCGAGGATGTTCTGTATTCTTGACTTGTATCCATTGCTATCATGCAGTAAACTGCATCTTGTAATGTAAGCTAAATGCCTCTTCTTTGAATCTTTACCCTTCACCACTGCTAATTAAGTAAGGCCTTAGAATCAGCATAGGAAAGCAAACTGAGGAGACTTGTGGTGTAGTGGTGGTGTCCCACCTCTGGGTCAGGAGGCTTGGATTCAAGTCCCATCTGCTCCACATCTGATTATTACAAGGTTCTTGTGGCACAGTAGTAATGTCCCTGCCTCCAGTCCTGCCTGCTCCAGAAGTGTGCAACACTATGACTGAACAGGTTGATTAATAATATTTTTAGGAAGGGGAATTGGAGGGCTCTCGTGCTGTGGTGTTACAGTCCATGCCTCTGGGTTTGGAGGCCCATGTTCAAATCCCTCTTGCTCCAGATGTTTGTCATAACATCTCTGAACAGATTGATGTAAAACATATTTAGGAAGGGGAAATTGGGTGGCAACATTCTACCCAACCAGACGTCAATAGTGGTTGACACTGCAGCATACAACTGTACAGAGTCTTAGAAAGATATAAGAATTTGATCAAGAGCACAATCTTCTGTGTTAAGGAATCTAGATCATGGTGGTGAACATTATCATTAGAGTTAGAGCATTTATACTTGAAATCAAGATACAACTTTTTCATGGAAAGAGCCATTGAAATCTTGAACTGTCTCTCTCAAAAAAGCTTTCGGTATTGAGTGAATTAACATTTTTAAGTTGGTGATTGAGGAGGTAACAGGTAATTATTCTTTCTAATTCCTAAGTGCACAAATTAAGCATTTGTGTTATGAGTTACAAATCTATCTGCTGGCATTGAAATATGTGTTTTATAATTTGACCTTTAAGGGAATGATTCAGCTAGAATGTAAGTCATCTTGTACCGATTAAAATGCTACAAACTGTGGAACACTTCGTGTTTAATTTAATAGAGATTAAGCAAATACAGACACTGGTGTACATCGCTGTGAACAACCAGATTCTAACTCTTCAGTTGCTGCTGCACTGTTGTCTCTTGTGATTTAAAATTTGAACAGATTTTGGCGTGTTATGAGTGACAAAAGAATTGATATTTGCAGCGCACTTACTAAGCAAAGGTTAGAGAGTGCATCAGTTGTCCAGCATGGTTGTTTTTGAGTGTAATTCTGCTTTAAATCACCCATTTTGAAATGAGTTCATTGAGCTGTTTCTGAGGATAATATTAAGATGATGTTAGCCTCCAGTGAAGGCTGTAATCTATTTCAAACAATAATGATTACACAGAAACTCTGTGTGAGGTTGTGCATTAATGGATCCTTGTACATAACTATAACAATATGGTAAATGAAGAAGAATATGAGACAATTGAATTGTTTTTTCATTTTCTTTTAAGGTACTTAGATATTATGGAGAATGCTCTTGGGGCAGGTGAAGCAGTGCTAATTGAAAATTTGGAAGAATCAGTAGACCCTGTACTGGGTCCTTTATTGGGTCGAGAAACCATTAAAAAGGGCAGGTAAGAAAATGAGACGAACACCCTTGAGAATTTTCACTAGTGTGTGTAGTCATCTCTGGGGAATGCCTGAATCAGGAAGTCTTTTCTTTCAGAACACAGCCCAATCTCCTCGAAACCCATTGTGGGATAGGAGTTGACTGATGGAGTGCAAGTTCAACTTCTCTTAATGCTTGAATAGGAGGTTGGTATTGCTGCCAACGGCTGTTGCCCATCCCCGATTGCCCTTGAACTAAATGGTCCAGTCAGTCATTTCATAGAGCAGTTAGGAGTCAATCGTATTGCTGGAGGTGCGAAGTTACTCAGGGTAGGCCACACCAGGTAAGGGTGGCAGACTTCCTGCTTTAAAGGGCATTGGTGAACCAGATTAGTTTTGTTTTATCAACAATAATTTCATGGTCACCATTACCGAGAGCATATTCCCAACCACATCCCTAATAGTTCCTGAAAAGTGATTCTTTTGTAACAGAACTACAAATCATATCAAATTCAATTTACTGTGGGGATCTGGTCAGTGAAGCAATGGTCCTCTCAAACTTAAGTTTTTGAGTGATTTCAGCAGAGAACGTGCAAAAAACTCAACCAGAAAATTAAACCAGCAAATCGATCTAGCTAGTCCATAGTGCCAAATGCATCATATTAAGAGGCTCCATGCTCATAAGTGTTATGTCGTGCTGTAACACCTTCAGTTTCATACTGGACCCACCATTTCATAGTGAATGAGCTACTTCCCCAAGTCAGGTTCCTTGGGCTGGACTTCCTTTCGTAAATGGGGCAGTATGTATTTCAAATTTCATTCCTAGCGGGTGTCACTGGAACCTGAAACCTAAACATGACATAATTCTTAAGAAAGTGAGACTTGTAAGTTGCTGGTGAATGAACATCGAGAAGGAGCTTTGAAAGATGTATTCTCCTGATCAGAAAGAGGTGAATGAGCAGCATGAGGAATTGTAAGGGAAAGAAGTGACTACTTAAGACATCAGGTGAACCACTGCAAGGTCAACTAAATTCAAAAGGCCAGGCACCGAGACTTATTGTCCACCTATCTCACACATTTGCACTTTTGACCATGAGGAGATGATATCTCCTGGACTCCACGGATGTAGTGACCTGCTGCTCTAGATGTCACCAAAGTGCTTACTTTGAGTGTGCCAGGGTCATTCTAGGGACCAGTTTAAATTGTGGGCTATCTATCAGTTGGCAGCTCATTGTGATACCAAGAAGGTTATGGACACCATATTCTGCAGGGTGAAGAAGTGCGTCCATTTTGAGATACATGGGCCTGTGCAGGAATAGAGGGCATTGAGGTTTGCCATCATTGATGGATTCCCCCAGGGTATTGATTGTACCCCAGATGGACCAGCCAGCCTAATGGTCTCAGGGCTGCCCATTTCTTCCTGAGGAATAAGGCATGACTAGTTCCATCCACCACCACTCTCCTCTGTCCAATTTCACTGTCACTTGAACAACTTCTCCTTTAACTCCTCTCACTTTCTTCAGGTCGCATGGGCCCGAGTTATGCCTGTCTCTTTGTGGGATACATTCCTTGTTCCAGTCTTACTCTGGCCCTACCCACAGCTGTCTACAGTTAATGATGATATCATCGGTGCTGCTTCCCCCTCTCTTCCTAAATTGGAAACATTTATGGATTTTGCTTCCAACTTCCACCCCTCCTTACCTCCACCTGGTCTATCTCTGACTCCTCCTTTTGTTTTGTTGACATCTCTGTTTCCATTTCTGGGGATAGACTGGCCACCCACTGACTCCCACAGTTACCTGGACTATGCATCCTCATACCCTGCTTCCTGTAAAGATTTTGTTCCATTCTGCCAGTTCCTTTGTCCCCATTGCATCTGTTCTGATGATGCCAACTTCTACAAGGACACATCTAAAATGTCCACTACCTTCCTCAACTGAGGATTCCCCAGCTAGGTCCAACCCATCTCCACCTTAGCCCTCACCCGCTCCCAAACCTTCCACAACTGCGATAGGATCTCTCTGGTCCTCACCCCACATCCCACCAGACATCCACCACCAGGATCGTTGGCTGCTATTAATGCCACTTCCAGCGAAATGCCACCACAAGACATATATTTCCTTCCCTGCTTTGTCAGCCTTCCTCAGGGACTGTGCACCCTCCATCACCAACCCCACCCTCCACACCCTGGTCCACTCCTCCTCCACTTCCAAATCCTTCCCACATCCCACGACACCTTTCCCTGCAATTGCAGAAAGTGTAAGATCTGTCCATTTACTTCCTCCCTCCTCACTATCCAAATCCGAGACTCACTTTCCAGGTGAAGATGTGCTTCACCTGCACTTCACTCAATCTCGTCCACAGAATTCACTACCCACAACTTCTCAACACTGGGGAGATGAAACAGACTGGGCGATTGCTTAGTATAACACCTATGTTCTGTCTGCAAAAATGAGCCTGAGCTTCCAGTAGCCTGCCACTTCAGTAACACTTCAATGTTCCCTGCCCAGTCTTGGCTTTGCTGCAGAGGAGCTTAGGAGCACAGCAGCCTTCAGCTCTCAATGTTGAGTTCCGCAATTTCTGGGGCCTGGGAACCTTCTCCCATCTCATTACCCCAACATCGGCTCTCCTGACCCTGTCGTTACATGGGCTGCTACCACAAGCCACCCATTGTCAGCCACTAATGGTCCCCATTAGCAGCGAATAATTCCCCCATGCTGACCTCTACCCATTCCTTTGTCTGTCCAACTGTTGTTCTCTCTCTCTGGCCTCCATCTCCATCTACTTTACTCTTTCCCCACCCCATCTTCAGCATAAAGATCAACCTTTTGCACTCTATAGTCAGTTCGGAGGAAGGGCCGCTGCACCTGGAACACTAGCTCTGATTTCTCTTCATAGATGCTACCAGACCTGCTAAGTTTTTGGAGTAATTTCTGCCTTTGTTTCAGTCAGATTCCTGAACAGTGGAAAAAAAACTAAAAGAACTGTGGATACTGCAAATGAGAAACTGCTGAGCTTTCTCAGCAATTTTTGGTTTCGGTCCTGAATGATAAAGGCATGCACTTATTGAAATGTGCAGCTGCTCTGTGACTCAGAGGTGCACTTGGTTGCTGTGTGGCTGTCACACTTCCTTTATCTTTCAAGAGTCACCAGTGCTGTTCCTCTTTCACCAATATCCAAACTCCATCTTAGCTGTTTAGGAGTGTGGGGTGGTGGGTTTGTGGGAGGTGGGGAAAGAGGAAGACGGTGGTGGTGGTGGGAGGGTGAGTGGGATGCATTAAAGCTTATCATCTAAAAAAGTGACTCCTGGCACTCATGCAGCCTCCAGACAGTGATACAGAGACCTGCTCCATTAGAGCTATCTACTAACATGAACCTGCAACGAGCAGTCTATTAGCGTGTTGAGAAAGTTACTCTATTGCCTTGTGTGGTCAGGTGATTCACACAATATGCACGAACTAGAATGTTCCTTATTATAACTAATTTCTTATCAATATTGAAATCCTTTGTAGAGTGTGCTTTAAAATATATATATGCTGCAGGGTTGTGTTAATACTTTGATAAGAGTTATCATATCTGTGGTTTACAGTGTTCATTGCCTACTAAGTGATACACAGTTGATATTGACTTTAATTGTTTGTTGTAATTAAAACCTTAAAATCTGAAATATTGTGGGATCACATTTTCTGGGAATTTGAGTTTCTTGTTTAATTTGATTGGTTTCTACAATCTCTGTACCAGCAGCAACACAGCACTCAATGCCTTGGGTGTCACTTTCCTGCGTATAAGACCTACACCACCATATTCTCTCAGAGTAGTGCTGCGCATGTCTATCCAAGATGTTGGCTACTTTATCCTGCCCGTTGATCTCAGGTGTTGGAAAACTGCAGCAAATAATTGGCAGGAATGTCCCTCATATTGTTTATTGAAAAATATGATGCTGCTATCCACTGCTTACATCTCCCAAATCCAGTCACAGGGGCTCCTTCACAATGTCCAGTGCTTTATCCTCTATTGGTGTCAGGATTGTACATGTCCCCAACGTCAATCTCTGTACAAGGTATCTCACAACTGTTGGGGAGAAAGTGAGGTCTGCAGATGCTGGAGATCAGAGATGGAAATGTGTTGCTGGAAAAGCGCAGCAGGTCAGGCAGCATCTAGGGAACAGGAGAATCGACGTTTCGGGCATTAGCCCTTCTTCAGGAATCCTGTGGCCATTCCTGAAGAAGGGCTAATGCCCGAAACGTCGATTCTCCTGTTCCCTAGATGCTGCCTGATGTGCTGCGCTTTTCCAGCAACACATTTCCATCTCACAACTGTTGTCAGACCTCTTCTGCAGAATGAGGAGACAATGATGTTATGCGTCAGTTGTCCAACCTTATTCATTCCAGCATGACGTTAGCATGAGTTAGTGAGTTGCTCAAATGTCGTCTCCTCATTTGTGTGGGAGGCTGATGCCTCAGTCATGGAGCTGGCCACTTGCACTAATAAGGATATGCAAAACTCTGGATACTCCGTCTGCCTAGTGTCACGGAGTCAGTGACCTGTCATCCAGTGTTGCTTGCTTCTCACCTTTTCAGACCATACCAGTTCATTGAATCTTTTCCAATATTCCCTGTCCTTCCAACACTAACTCTATTCAGGTCTTTTTGTATCAGCTCTCTAACACTGTTTCCGTTAAAGTTTCAAGAGAGGCATTTCAGAACCTTGGAGTTGCCCTTGAATTCATGCCAACATCACTGCTGGCCCTGTGAACTCCCTGCTATAGCAAACTCCTCAGTGAATGGCAAACCCAAACATAGGTACCACTTGCCTTTCGAAAAGGTATTGGTTTCCATGTCTGTTGGAAACATTCCAGGGTGTTCCTAGCTCTGATCATGCCGCTGCATTGTGGAGTCATACAGCACAAAACTGGCTGTTTGGTCCAACTCATCCATGCCAATCAGCTCTCCCATTTGCCTGCATTTGGCTCATATCCCTCTAACCCTTTCCTATTCATGTATCTGTCCAAATGTCTTTTAAATATTGTAATTATACCAGCCTTCACCACCTCATCTGGCAACCCACATGTGAACCACCCTCTGTGTAATGCACTTTGGACCATTTGCTGTTGGTTGCCATGCCAGGTTGTTGGGGAGAAAGTTTGTGAAGAAAAGAAGATATATTTCCAAATCAGTATGCTGAGTGGCCGGGCTTGGAACTTGCAGCTTCTGGTGTTGCTTGTGTATCTGCTGCTCTTGTCCTTCAAGGTAGTAGTGATTGTCAATTTGGACAGCATTGTCTAACGAACCTTGGTAATTTTCAGAAGAGCAAGCTGTTAAGTGTCATTTGGACCCTTACCAAATTCCCATCATGTTGCTCCTTGGATACTGGCATAATGTGAAGCTGGGACCCTGAGGGTTTGGGAAGTCATAGACTTGATCTTGAATTGAAAATGCTGTCACTTATGTCAAATAGCATTGTTTATCTTACAAATTATTTCAGTGAAATGAAATGCAATTGTGCTGACATTTGTAAGACTAAAGGGAAATCTCCCCTCACCTGCAGATGCATTAAAATCGGAGACAAGGAATGTGAGTACAATTCAAGTTTCCGGCTCATTCTTCACACTAAGTTGGCAAACCCTCATTACCAGCCTGAGATGCAGGCCCAGTGTACACTTATTAACTTCACTGTTACAAGAGATGGCTTGGAAGACCAGCTTCTGGCTGCAGTTGTCAGTATGGAAAGGCCAGACTTGGAAGAATTGAAGGTATACTAATTTAAATTCACTTGTTATCTAACTTCATAGCACAAACCTAATTGCATTGTTGGACAGGTACATCAGTTGGGAAGTTGATTTAGCAGACGCAGAATTTTGCAAAAGAGACTCTTTTGACTGTTATACCTCATTATCTCATTTACAAAGTTATCCAATTGTTCTATTTTGCTGCTGTTTTTCCATACCAATACAACCTTTTCCTTTTCAAGTGTGGAGTCTGTGATGATGACAATATTGATGGTATTTTACAATGACAAATGTCAAAAATGAGCCGAAACGTTGCTGAGTATAATAACAGAACTACCACACTGCCGCTAGTCTGAATCAGATGAAAATGCTATAATTCTATCCCTGATAGCCAGGCTCAAACATGGTTTTGACTGTTCTGATGACTGCGTCATTTGAAAATGACAGCTAAGAGAAGATTGGTTGGTCTGTCAAAACTGCCATTCACTCCTGTAAGCCTAAATAGCACGATGATACACTTCCTATCATTTCCTCCACTCACTGACACTATCACTCTCCACTCCTAAACACTGCCAATCTGTAACCATGCAATCATTTGTGAGGAGTAAAATAAAGTCCAGACAGAAAGACAGGGCTAAAACGAAGGGGAAAATCTCAGGTTTATCAATCAATGGGAATCCACCTGCTTAATATCAAAGGTAAATATTTAATTTAAAGCAGTTTGAATTACATGTTTTTCCCTAATCAGCACTGGATCATCAAGTAATCTTCCCCAGCTCCAAGTTTCTTAAAGGTAGCTTTTGAATGCAGATGACAAGCAAATTAGGTTGCAAATTTTCCCATGAGGCTACTAAAGTTTCAGGAATGTAACCTTGCTGCTTTGAAGTTAAATGATAAAATACTTCTTATTGTTATATTATTTGTCATTAACATCATCAAATCTGATTAGTTGGCATAGTATGTCAATATGCCAACCTAATAAGTTTTACAAATGCCCAGTTTACAGTTTGTAAGTTCTATGCAACAATTTTTTTTTAAATTATCCTAGTTTACTCGATATAGATTAGGTACAGTTAACATTACATTGTGTGTTAGAGATTAGAGTCAACAGAATGCCGATGGTGCACTCAACTCCTGGCTTTCTGATGGAACCTCACGTGTAAACTTACTTGCGGAATGTTTCAGAGAACACCTCTGGGTCACCAGCACCAACCAACCCAACCGCCCTGTGGCTGAACACTTTAATTCCCCCTCCCACTCCGCCAAGGACATGCAGGTCCTTGGCCTCTTCCATCGCCAGACCATGGCAACACAATGCCTGGAGGAAGACCGCCTCATCTTCCGCCTAGGAACCCTCCAGCCACAGGATTCCTGAAGAAGGGCTTATGCCCGAAATGTTGATTCTTCTTCTCCTTGGATGCTGCCTGACCTGCAGTGCTTTTCCAGCAACACATTTTTAAGCTCTGATCCCCAGCATCTGCAGTCCTCACTTTCTCCTGGGAAATATCCATACAATCGTGAAATCTGTGATTGGCATGGACCAAGGATCAAACCCGAAATAAATAGCTTGGTGCTGCTGTCTGCTGTAGAAACTCCGAACTTAAAGCAAATGGATCAATGGACCTTTTTTCTGAGTAGTTTAGGTTGAACTTAACTCAGGAAATAAGCCACGTTATAGAGGAAACATAGTGAAATGGGTTCCCTTTCCCCTCCCATGTTCCTATTTTCTCAATGTTTTGAATTCCTTGGAGAAACTTGGCTCTTCTAGGGACCCTGTTCCAGAGGAGGCCTGCAACTATCCATCCACTTGTCTTGCCCAAGTAGCCACTGATTGTATATGAGGCCTGTCTTTTTTAGAGCAACAACTACAAACTTTAGTTGTATTGAGTATTTACCGGAGTGAAATGTCTGAAGTGCTTCATGGGAAATTTATGAAACAAAATGTGTCTCCTAAATACAGTAAAGGGTTCATTCCTGAGCATCTACATAGGAAGCAGTGTCATTGATGTTGGGGCCACATAATGATGAAGAGACTCCAGAAAAGCAACAACAGCTTAGACCCGAACTGTACTGAACTGTTATGAACAGAGTTTAACTGCTTTTATACATGGTAGAGGAGTATAAAACTAGAGGCCATTAGTTTAAGGGAAGAGGGAAGAGATACAAAAGGGTCCAGAGGGCCAGTTTTTTTCACAGAGTGACTGGAATGGGCTGCCAGAGATATTGGTGGAGGTGGGTACTGTTTCATCATTTAAGAAAGATTTGGACAGGTACATGGATGTGTGATGGGATAAGTGTGGAGGGATATGGACCAAATGCAGGCAAATGGGACTAGATAAATTGTGAAAACTGGGTGGCATGACCAAGTTGGGCTGATGGGCCTGTTTCCATGCTGTAAGCATCTATGACTCGATTTCTGAGCCTGTTCAGACAGTTAGTTCCAAATTGGGCTGTAAAAACTTGAGACTAAAGACCAGATGAGCAAGCAGTGAGAATAAAGACAGCCATTGGAAATGAGGGATCACACAGAATCAACACTTCATGTGATGCTGATAAGCTTCGGGAAAGCTGGATAATCAACTTCAGGTCAAAATAAACTTTGGAGTTCACCATTTAGGATTGATGTCTTACAGAATACAACCACAAGAATTAAATGACCAGTTTCTCAGTCAGTCTCTTGACAAGTGTAAGAACTGTGATTTTTCAGTGACTGAGCTGATAATGAAGTTTGTTATACTCTCAAACATTTCCAAAAAGACCTTACAGAAAAAAAAGGGACAATGTTCACACGCTGTTTAAAGATAGCAGAAAATGTAAAGCCATTACAATCAGACAAAGCATCCACAAGCAAATGCCAGAATGGTCTCAGCACCCAGGATGCAGAGCATAAGCAAGCTGTGTGGGAAATGCAATGTGATGCACCCGCTGTGAAGCAATCCTTCACTCCAAGATCTTTGCGGGTCTTGCAAAAGGATTCTGGGCTGGCCTGTGCAAGAAATCTGGTTCCAAAGATGCAGCCAGGTGCTAAAATAGGGCACAATCAAACAAAAAGCATGTGCATCCTATTCGCAACAACGACCGGGAGAATGCCAGAGACCTGCATAAAAGCAAGTCAATACACGAGGTTAACAGCAAAACTGACCAGAGTGAAGATTTCGAGTGGAAGAGCCTTCAACCAGAATGTGACAAGAATGTAGCTTTCTCCATTGTGCATGTGACACACTGGGTGGATGAAGTTGACATTTTCGCCATTATTAACATAATCTGCTGAAAGAAAATGGGCATTCAAGTCAAAAGTTGATACAGGAATTAGTGCAAACATCCTACCAGTCAGAATCCTGAAGGATACGTAGCTGGATTATTGAAAGTCATTGATACAAACTATAACAGCAAAATTAGCTGCATTTAATGGGAAACTCATTCCTTGCATTACTACATTGACACTGAAATGCAGCCGGAGCAATGTTATGTGTAGAATCATTGGGTAATACAGCATAGAAAGAGACCCTTCGGCCCAAACTGCTCCATGCTGACCGTGGTGCCCACTCAGCTGGTTCAAATTGTCTGCATTCGGTCCATATCCCTCTAAACCCTTCCCATCCACCTGTCTATCCAAATGTTTTATTTTTAAATGTTGCTGTTTTATCTGCCTCAACCACTTTCTCTGGCAGCCCATTCCATAACTGCACCACTTTTTGTGTTAAGAAGTTGCCCCTCAGATCCTTCCTAAAACTTTCCCTTCTCACCTTAAATCTATGTCCTCTAATTTTCAATTCCGCATCCCTGTGAAAAAGACGATATGCATCCATTCTATCTATGCCCCTCATGATTTTGTACACCCCAATAAGGTCACTCTTCATTTTCCTACATTTCAAGGAATGAAGTCCTACCCTGGCCAATCTCTCCCTATAACTAGGCCAACTAGTCCTGGCAACATCCTCATAAATCTTCTTTGATCTCTTTCCAGTTTAACTATGCCTTTCCTATAACAGGGTGATCAAAACTGTACACTATACTCCAAGTGCAGCCTCACTAATGACCTATACAACTGTAACACTAACGTCCCTATACTCCATGCCTTGGCCGATGAAGGCCAGCATGCTAAATGACTTCTTCACCACTCTGTCTACCTGTGATATCGCTTTCAAGGAACTATGTACTTGTACTCCTTGGTCCCTGTGTTCCACACTACTCCTCAGGACCTTACCATTTACTGCATAAGTCCTACATTGGTTTGATTTTCCAAAGTGCAACACCTCATACTTATCTGTATTAAATAAAATTTGCTCGTCCTCAGCCCACTTCTCCATCTCATCAAGATCCCTCTCTAATTTTTGATAACATTCCTCACGATCAAAAATACCTCTTAATTTTGTATCATGCCTTGTACATTCACATTCAGATCATTTTGGTAAATAACAAATAATAAAGATCCCATCACTGACCCCTGTGACACACCACTAGTCACAGGCCTCCAGTCCATATAAACCTCAGGTAGCTTACCTCGTAGAAATGACTGAACCAGCAATAACAGGATTGGTGGTGTGCACAAGTCTAAACATTGTGAACATTTGAAAGATCATAAAGATATCAACTGCAGCAGAAAAGACCAAGAATACTCTCATTGAGTCAGTCTATGATTTAGATTAGATTCCCTACAGAGTGGAAACAGGCCCTTCAGCCCAACCAGTCCATCCCCCCTCTGACTAATGCACCTAACACTGCGGGCAATTGAGCATGGCCAATTCACCTAACCTGCACATCTTAAGACTGTGGGAGGAAACCGGAGCACCCAGAAGAAACCCACGCAGATACAGGGAGAATGTGCAAACTCCGCATAGGCAATTACCCAAGGCTGGAATGGAAGCTGGGAGCCTGGAGCTGTGAGGCAGCAGTGCTAACTGCTGAGCCACAGTGCCACCCCAACAATTGTTCAACAATTTTACCCAGAGAAGTTTTGAAGCCATAAGAGACTTCTGACATGATGCTATTTGAAATCCAGAGGTGATGTAATTCTGTCAATTGATTCTCTGAGAAAGTGCAGCATTCACATGCAAAAAAAACTTGAGAGTGAGCTGGATGATATGGAAAATAATGGCATTGACTGATGGAGTTCTATTACATGCAGGTTAAAAGAGGGCACAATCAAAGTATGTTTGGATCCAAGACCTTGAAACCTTTCTCTAAAAGAATATACCAACATTAGAAGATTTAAATCCTAAATCTAAAAAGCTAAATTATTTTCCAAGCTGGATGCCAAGCACGGATATTGGTTGGTTCACTTGCCAAAGGAATCTCAAGAAATCACTACTTTTAGAACTTCATTTAGAAGATATAGCTTTCAGAGACCACCTTTCAGACTATCTGTAAGGATCTGTCTCAGCCACATATAGAGAAAATCATATTCCTGAGTATGTGTTTACTGCTTATGAATTTCACTGGTCGATAAAACCAAACAGGACCATGACTGAAGCTTACATGTTCTGGTGGCAACAGCTCATTGTGAAGAATTTGGCTTCAACAGCAAGAAATGCCAGGTGAATGCAGGTCAGATAAAATTTACAGACCGGATTAACCAAATCAGCACTGATTCTATGGAGGATAACTGTGGACTTCTTGGACTGTGTATGAGATGGGTTTCTTGATGAGTTTGTTGAAGGCCCACCAAGGAATGGGCTATTTTAGATTTGATGTTGTTAAATGAGAAAGGGCTAATTAAAACCTTGATGTAAAAGCGTCTTTGGAAATTGTAACCATAATACTTCAGAATTTTACATGAAGTTTGAATGTTACGTCATTCATTCTTAAAGTAGGATCTTTACTTTGATCTAAGGAAACAGACAATATGAAAGGCATGTAGTCTAAAGTGAATTAGGAAAAATATACTGAAAGCTTTGATAGTAGACAGGCAATCACTCATCTTTAAAAAGAACTATGAGGTCAACATCAGGTATACATTCCTCAAAAGCAAGAATGCCCAAAGGAAAAGAGGAGTTAACCATGGTTAACAAAAGAAATTAACAATTGCATCACATAAAAGGAATAATGGTAGTACAATAGTTTAGCCTGATAAAGTTGTAAACTCAAGGATTGGGAGCAATTTAGGATCCATAAGACGATAAAATATAGGAGCAGAAATGGCCATTTGACCCATCAAGTCTTCTGCGCTATTTGATCAATACTGATATGTTTCTCAACCCCATTTCTCAACCAACTCCTGCCTCTCCCTGTAACTTTTGACTCCTTTACTAATCAAGAATCAATCTAATTCCATCTTATATAAACTTGGCCTCCACAGCTTCTTGTGGAAATGAATTCCACAGACTAAAACTAAAATTGGGCCCTTGAAGACAGAAACAGGGGAATATATTACGGGGAACAAAGAAATGGCAGAAGAATTGAATTGGTACTTCAGATCTGTGTTCACTGGGGAAGATACAAGCAATCTCCCTGAGGTAACAGTGGCTGAAGGACCCGAACTGAAGGGAATTTATGTTTGCCAGGAATTGGTGTTGGAGAGACTGTTAGGTCTGAAGGTTGATAAGTCCCCGGGGCCTGA
>NC_057733.1:15006454-15034479 GCF_004010195.1 Chiloscyllium plagiosum
TGAAGAAGGGCTTATGCCCGAAACGTCGATTCTCCTGTTCCCTGGATGCTGCCTGACCTGCTGCGCTTTTCCAGCAACACATTTTCAGCTCTGATCTCCAGCATCTGCAGACCTCACTTTCTCCTTGTAGTGTATTTAGATCTTTTGGACAAGATCAAACAGATGGGAATAACATATATGGTTAGAGTGTAAGGATTTGGGGGCAATATACTCCCATGGATTGAGAATTGGTCAACGAACAGAAAACAGAAAGTAAAAATAAACAGATTATTCTCGGGGGAGGAAGCTGTTACTTGTGGGGTACCCCAGGAATCAGTGCCATATCCATCGCTGTTAGCGATTCATATAAATGATTTGGATTGTTATTCAGTTGTTATATTTCTATATCTGCTGAATACCTCAAACTGAGTGAGCATTGTCAATAAGGTGAAAGGAGTCTTCAAAAGAGAATTTGGACAGGCTTGAGGAGAACAGATGGAATGTAATATAAAATGAACGTGATGTTATTCGCTTTGATCCAAAAACCAGAAAGGCAGAATATTTTCAAAACATTTGAGAAGTGTAAGTGTCCAAATAGCTCTGTGTGCCCTTCTCCATAAGCTATTAAAAGGCTAATGTGCAGATGTAGCAAGCAATTAAGAAAGTTAATGATAAGGTGGCATTCATTTCAAGAATACTCGAGTACTGGACCATCTTGCTCCCACTGTATAGAGCCTTGGAGCAACCTTCCCTGGAGTATTGTGTTTTGGTCTCCTTAATAAGGAAGGGTACACTTTCCGTTAAGGAAGCGCAATAGGAGTTCACCAGATGAAAGTCTGACAATGTACGATTATCTTATGAAGAGAGATTGAAGGGCGATTTGAAAAATGACAAGTGAAATCTCTGAAACTTACACAATTCTTCAAAGGCATGACAGGTTGCCTATAGATAGGATGTTTCCCCCAGCTGGTGACTCGAAAAGCATGGGGCGGAACTTAGGATAATAAGGAGACCATTTAAAACTCAGGTAAGAAAAACTTGCTTCATTTAGAGGATGGTTGATTTTTGGAATTCTTTCTCCCAGTGGGCAGGTTCAATATAGATGTTGATAGGTTCCTAGAGATTATTGGCATTGAGGGATAATATGGCAAAGTAGCATTGAGGACATGATCACCCATAATCTAAAATGGTGGGCCAGTCTCGATGGGCTGAATAGCCTACTTCTGTTCTAATCTGCCAATGTTCTGACAATACCTGTAATCAAAATATCTCATCCCAGTGACACGTGAAGGTCTCATCATGAGTTGTTCATTCCAGATGATGAATTTCAATGTCCAGGTAATTATCCTTGCTCGTCTTTCAGAATGTGGTTCAGAGTTTCAGGCGTATTATTTAGACATTCTTTCATAAAATTCATTTGAGCTTGGCTGCTTTCAGGTCAGGTGACTTTGGTAGCTAGTTTCAAGCCTTCCACTCAGTGTTAACTATTTCTTTCTTGAACCAGCATTCAAGGCTTTTAGGTTAGTCAAGGAAACTTGAAGATTGGCTAGTGGAAGTTTGATATAATGCAGCTCAATGTAAAGCACATTTGCTTCTGTAGTAAGGGTCTCTTGACTCCCAAATGAGATAGATCTTTATCTTGCTATCTAAAGCTATTCAGCTGAGCTCCTTTTTTCCAAAGTCTACTGTACATTTGAATTACCTGATGTGCACAACTACAATGAAAATTAAAGGATGGAAGTGAGTTAGGGAATAAGCTTTCACATTTAACAAAACTTATTGAATATAAAGTTGATTAAATATTTGGAAAAACTCAATACAGTTCCTGACAGAATCAGTCCCTCCCCACAAAGCAACCATTGAAAAAATAAATTTGTAAAAGCAACAGGGGCAACACGTTGGCTCAGTGGTTAGCACTGCTGCCTCACAACGCCAGGGACCTGGGTTTGATACCAGCATTGGGTAACTGTCTGTGTGGACTTTGCACGTTCTCCTTGTGACTTTGTGGGTTTCTGCTAGTGCTCCAGTTTCCTCCCACAGTCCAAAGGTGTGCAAATTAGGTGATTGACCATGTAAATTACCCATAGTATTCAGGGATGTGTAGGTCAGGTACATTAACAATGGGAAATGTAGAGTTACAAGGATAGAATAGGGGGATGGGTCTGGATGGGATGCTTTTCGGAGGGTTGGTGTGGATTCGTTGGGCCGAATGGTCTGTTTCCATGCTGTGAGGATTCTATTTAAAAAAACAAGATAGCTAGAATAGTAGGTAGGTTCATCGCTACATAGGATGGAAGAATTTCAGATTGTGACCTCACCAGTCTGAATTCTCCAACAAATGCACGCTTGCAAAATTGAAAACCATAACCAACTTAAGTATCCAAGATGCTTGCCTGAAACAGGTATTAAGTACATTGAATATGCAAATCAAAGTCCCAACGCATGTTTCAGAATCCCACTAAAACATAGTCATGAATTGGATAACTCATTCTGTCTGCATATTTCTCAACTTTAAGTGTCTGCAACACCAGTGTCTGAACAAGATCATTGAGACCATCACCTATCACGAAAATAACTTTATACAGATATATAGTAGTACCCCCGTCCCCTGGGGGATATGTTCCAAGACCTACTGCAGAAACCGTGGATAGGAGCAAACCCATTCATTTAAATGGGAAACACACCTTGTTGGCAGCCCTCTGGTCCATGGTTCTATAACATTCCCTGTAATATGTTTGGGCCGCTGGAAACCACGGGTAACTGAAACCGCGGTAACCAAACCCATGGATACAGGGGTCGCCCAGTATATACAGTGGAACTCTGCAGGCTAGCTGTAAGACTTCTTGGAGATTAATACCAATGTTCTAGCAGACTTCCATTTTCTTATGTATGTTATATCCTCATGGCAGAGCACAGGGGTTTATTCCTCTGATTATAAGTATTTCTCTCACCATTACCTGTCTCTCACCTTTTATAAACAAATCTGCTTTTCTGTTTTCCCTTCCAAAGTGAGTGACTGCACATTTCTCCACATTCTATTTCATCTACCACCTTCCTGTTCATTCACTTAACCCTTCTAAATCATTTTGCAGTTTATGTTTTCATTTCATTTTGTATCAGCAGAAAATTGGATACATTGTACTTGCCCCCACCCCCCACCCCCATCTAAGTGATAAGAATATAAGAACTAGGAGCAGAAGTAGGCAGTTCAGCCCATTGAGTTGCTCTGCCATTTCATATGATCATAACTGATCTCACAGAATCCCTACAGTGTGAAAACAGGCCCTTTGGCCCAACAGGTCCACATCAACCCTCTGAAGAGTGTTCAATCCAGACCCATTCCCCTACCCTTTTCCTCTACATTTACCCCTGACTAATGCACCTAATCTACACATTCCTGAACAATGTGGACAATTTAGCATGGCCAATCCACCTAACCTGCACATCTTTGGATTGTGGGAGGAAACTGGAGCACCCAGAAGAAACCTATGCAGACACTGGGTGAATGTGCAAACTCCACACAGACAATTGCCCAAGGCTGGATTTGAACCCGGGTCCCTGGCACTGTGAGGCAGCAGTGCTAACTACTGAACTACCATCTTAGCCTCAACTCCACTTTCCCGCCCATTCTCCATAATGCTTAAGTGCATTACTAATTAAAAATGTGTCTGTCTCCTCCTTAAAATTACTTAACGTCTCAGCATCCACCACACTCTGAGGTAGTGAATTTCACAGAATCATGACCCTTTCAGAGAAGTAATTTCTCCTCATCTGTGTTTTAAACCTGTTCCCCCTTATTCTAAAACTGTGACCTTTCATTCTAGATTACCCAACATAAGGAAACACCCTCATTATGGCTACTTTGTCAATCCCTGTTAGCACATTGTTAATTGGATCTGCTCTACACTCCAGAAAGGAGAGGCCTAAACTGCTCTATATCTATAAGACAAGCCCTTCGTCTCTGGAAAAGATTAGGGCTTCTCATGATATGAATTATAATTGAGATCATTGATACACAATAGCTGATCCTGCTTCCCACTGGTCACAGCCTGCAGATTGCAAGAATTACTCTTTATTCCAACTCTGTTTTCTGTCACCATAGGTTAACGTGTCAAGGGGCAATACAAAGACAGGTATGTCCTTTGGTGGGGAATGGACTCCAGAGCTATTGGTGCAGGATTGGGAAACTATATTGCAGATCATTCTAAGAATAGATACAACTGAGAGTGATACCAACCACATTGTGATGAGAGGGAGCTGTTAATAATGTGAGTGAACCTGGGGGCCCAGGAAGTGTGGTTGGATGGTCACCAGCCTGGTGGGTATAGAGTTGAGTGAATAGCAGTCGAGAGTCTATTGCTGAAAAAGCACAACAGGTCAGGCAGCATCTGAGGAGCAGGAAAATCGATGTTTCGGTCCGGAGCCCTTCATCAGGAATGCTGATGAACGGCTCCGGCCTGAAACGTTTATTTTCCTGCTCCTCAGTTGCTGCCTGAGTGACCTGCTGTGCTTTACCAGCAACACACTCTCAGCTCTGATCTCCAGCATCTGCATACCTCACTGTCTCCTCCTTGAGTGAACAACAGATCTGTCTCATGGGCAAAATGGCGGCACGAAGGGGAGATGGGAGAGAAACTAGACAAGAATGCAAGTTCTCAGGGCTGGGGGAGGGGAGGTTTAGCCCAGTGGACAAGGGGAATGACCAACATTACAAAGCAGCTGAATATGTAGCTAGATTTTACATGCATTTCTTTGGCAGGGATAATAGGAGCACGAAATATTTAACAGATGGCAATCGTTCACCTCCTTCTCACCTAGCCATGAACTCAACCCACGTAATGTGCAATATTTAAATAAATCATTCCAAGTCAATTATATAGAAGCCTCTTGTTCTGAATGATACGCTACAATACAGTTTGTGTGGGCAGTCCATTTTCTGGGCAAAGCTGAGAAGGAGTGGGTAGGAGGGCACATCAAACAGGGTGAGTTTAATATAAATTTGATGCCTCCTGCCCTTGCTTCCTTCTGTGCCAACTGCCTTCTAAACTCGGAATGTTCCCATCCATCCCTCTCACCTCCCTGGTTTCCAGGATCCTTCAACCACGATCCCCAGGCATTACCTATTGGGGCAGCCATGACACCACTTTATGCTTCGTGATGGAGTCCTGGCAGTCTTTGAGGAGAAAGTGAGGACTGCAGATGCTGGAGATCAGAGCTGAAAATGTCTTGCTGGAAAAGCGCAGCAGGTCAGGCAGCATCCAGGGAACAGGAGAATCGACATTTCGGGCATAAGAAGGGCTTATGCCCGAAACGTCGATTCTCCTGTTCCCTGGATGCTGCCTGACCTGCTGCGTTTTTCCTGCAACACATTTTCAGTCCTGGCAGTGCCCACTAGCTTGGTGGTGCTAGGAGAGACGGAGTTAACTTCTGAAGCTGGGACCTTCTCGTACAGAGCGGGGAAGACACACTGTCTGCTAATGTAGTCTGCCTGCCCACTGTAGTGTGTCATGGCCATGAGCTGGATTTGTTTTACTGGTGTCAGCTGCTGAACAACATCCATTCTGGCAGGTGAGGCACCTCCATGTCCTCTCCACAATCATACTCTGCAACCTGTGGCCTGAGTGTTTGTGACAGAGAGGTCATCTGCAGTCAGTGCCACAGGACGAGAAGATTGGGTCCAGGCGGTGAGACTGGTGTATGCTTACCTATGCAGGCCCACCGAAATCAGTTGTAACATGCACACCGTCTACTTGGCTTAGTATAATGTCCATTAAAGTGATTGAAAGCAACTCACTTCTTCAGGACAAAGCAATAAAATCGCAGGTAAGTGAGCTATTAAACTCCAGTTGCTGCCTATGAACTAGTCTATGCATTGAATATGATGATTGGAGAATTTTATAATGGTTGCAATGTATCTAAATTGCTCTTTCATTGCATTTTTTGATAAGTCTGTCTTTACAGTGTGAGACAATTAATCTCCAAATCGTTTCAACCAAGTATTTGAAAACTATAGTCAGTATTTCATATCCTTTGCTTCTGGAGCTTGTGAAAGTTTTTTTTTCAAGAATATTTCATTGAACCTTGATCAGCTTCAGGCAAAGATTCACAAAGCTGACATGTCAGATTTCTAACATGTTGTGTTTGTAGCAGAAATTGAAGAAGCTATTTTTTCTGCAGTTTGTTTAGGTACGTTAAAGAGGAGCATCAGCATATTTGTGAGTTTTCCGTTTTCTTCCTATTCCTCCCTGTTCTCTCAAAACAGATGATGTGGTGCCATGGGCACTAGCCACCATAAGATACTGTGACAATTCTATAGCTTTAAAGGGTGCATTCTGTCCTGGTTTTATTTATGAAGAAAGGTTGAAAAAGACATACCAAGCAGTCTACTCAGAGCCATTAGTGTGAGACCCTGGGGTTTCTTTTTAAAGTTAGAACAATAGAAGCAGCCTGAATGGGTGGGGTCAAGCTCCCACAGAACCAGGATGTTTAGTTTTTCAGTAGCAGTTGTTACTGAGGTCTTGAAGCTGGGATTGGAAGCTGCAACTCTATCTGCTACTCTCTCTCAGTTTTCTCTTGATGTTTTTTCTCTTGAGCTGGAGTTGCACATGAGACAATCTGTTTTACTGAATTTGCCTTTTTCCAAAGATGTGCTTATGGGAGGTTACTATATTGGAATGGTTAATCAGTAGTAGTTAAAAATCTATTATTCTGTTAAGTTTTCCAATAGAGTTAAGTTATTCCAATTTCTTCTTTTTGTATTTTAACTATAGTGAATGAATAAAGTGTGTTTTACTATAAATCTGGTAGTTTGACCAGTTGAATTGCACCTGGAATGCAATACTTTATTCTTCCCTAGGTCTCGACTATCTTCTGAATATTTTGATGGGGTTTGATCTGGTCCATAACAATACCCTGTAGCAGTTAAATTCCTTCATGAAGCTGGGCTTGAACTTTAATCTGGAAGCCAAATCCCCATCAAACTATTTCAATGTAAACCTAAAGGCTGTGAAATCAGGAGGTTCGGATGCTGTCAGTTCTATTTTCATTAGAAACACTTGCTCCATTTACTTCAATTGCAATCTCTTCCAAACTCTAAATTGATGTGGATTTGAGCAAGTGTTCAGTGGAAATGATGTGACATTAGTCAGTGTTGGATGCTGATTTGATGTAGGACAAGCCATTTTGAATCTTGTTGCTCTAGTTAGCACCCTCACGTGAAGCAATATAACTGAACATGTGTTCAGCAGCAAGAAAAATGACCTTGTCTGCATCTGTGTTATTGAAAAGGATGTGGTATTATGAACTGTAAGATTGTAAGACTATGAGATGTAGGAGCAGACTTTGTCCATTCAGCCCATTGAGTCTTCTGTGCCGTTTCATCAGGCTGAGACATTTCTCAACCCAAACTTCTGCCTTCACCCCATTATCGTTGATCTGATTACCAATCGAGAACATATCAATCTCTGTCTTAACTGCACCTCAATGACTTGGCCTCTACAGCCTTCTGCGGCGGTGAGTTCCACAAATTCACCCCCCCTCTGGCTGAAAAGATTCTTCCTCAGCTCTGTCCTAAAGCATCATCCCTTCACTCTGAGGGTGTGCCCTCAGGTCCTAGTTTTTCCTACTATTGGAACATCCTCCCCATATGCACTCTATCCAGGCCTCTCAGTATTCTATATGTTACAATGAGTTTCACTCTTGATCATTCGAAAATTCCATCAAGAACCTCTGCTGGAGAGCCCTGTGTGACATGCTTCTAACTCCACAAGTAAACCCTCTTATGGTTTGTCTCTGTGCTATTTCCCTCTCATGTTGTAGCCCATTCGGAAATGGTACCACAGACCACATGAGTGGAACCAAGCAATCTTCTCAGAGCCTATTCAACAAGGGTACCTTTCCCATGATTAGTACAGCTGTGTATTGTATCATCTCTAAGCAACTTTTCAGTACACTGAGTGACTTTCACAGATCCAGTAAAAATTAATCAGCAACTGACCTTGCAGCAAGTGGTACCTGAAAAGATAACAAGAGCTACAAGTTTTTCCTTTGCAGATTGGAAGTAGCCTGAGAGGACGTAGGATGAAGAATGCCATGATCATTAATGGTTTCCATCCCATTCCACTCCTCCATCACTGAGTGTTGCTGCCACTCATTGTGAACGTCTTGTCCCTTAAAGGGACGAAATGTGTCAGTGAGTGAATCTGATACTGTCTAGGGAGGTACCTGCCAAAGTGAAATATCTGGGATGGCTGTGTGCTGTTTGCAACAAGGCTAAGTTTTCACAGATAAGACGTTCTTATGAATAAGTGCCATCGTTCATGGAAATTTTAGGTAGGTTGGTAAAGGGGGTGTGGAGGATGGAACAGTTAGTGTGGTCAGATAGGGCATGTGAAGGTCCTTTTTTTGTAATATGTCATTTGACCTCACATTGAACATTTGAGTTTGAGGCAGGCTGGTTAAGGGTCTCAAAATAACACTTTTTAATTGGACATTAAATCTAAACAATTCTATATGTGGTAATCACAGGTATACCAGGCTCTAACATATAGTTACACTAGGGAAGAGCTGATCTATCCTCTCTTTATGAGCATGTCTGCTTGTACATTCCAAGATTTTGAACGTTTTAACTCGACCCACGCTATGCTATTTATACTTAGTGACGTGCAGTACTGTAACAAA
The DNA here is from genome assembly GCF_004010195.1 of Chiloscyllium plagiosum. Taxonomy (NCBI): domain Eukaryota; kingdom Metazoa; phylum Chordata; class Chondrichthyes; order Orectolobiformes; family Hemiscylliidae; genus Chiloscyllium; species Chiloscyllium plagiosum. The sequence goes on from NC_057733.1 coordinate 15,015,113, forward strand.
ATTGCAATGTTGCTCCAGGACCCTAAAGCTCTTACGCAACAACATTCACTGAACTTGACCATGATCAGTCAGCATTCAGTCATAGTCCAAGTCTAGATTGCTGGTGTTAATCATTCACATTCCTGTGCAGCATCTGCCTGAAGACCCCCTGCAAGGTTGAGGGCCTCTTCATCAGATAACCTCATTGCCTGTTCTCTGATCTGTTGCACTTTCTTCATCTTGTCATCTTCCTTCAGCAATTCCAGTCTATCATAGTCAGAAAATACCTTGGGGTCACAAGGAATAAAACAGGCCAGATTTAATGGATAATTTTTGCATGATTCCCCCCTGCTGAGGCATGCAGCCACTCAACAGTGCTCCATGTTAAGCTGCCTGGTGAAACCACTAAAGGCAGAAAGCAGCATAAGGTTAGTGTGCTGCCTGCACTACTTTGAGCAGGGATAGGTTACTCAACATAATCTCTGTTTCCAATTTCGAGAGCTATCCAATTTTATCCCTGTAAGCTCTCCAATAAGGATTGTTGAACAGCAGCCATGAATATGTCCTCGGGTGTTACATTGACTAGGACAAGTGTAGCATTTCCTTCCACAGAATAGTAATCCTGCAGGATCAAACCTCACCTGTTCCCAGTCCCGAAGGATTATTTCCACTTTGCACAACCGAGCCAACTATGATTTCATATCGATTCCACATTGCGGTGAACATGAAGAGATGTAGATCTAATGTGTGGTGTGTGTAGTTAAATCATATGTTACTTCAGGAAGATTGTTTCAAGTCTCAGCTGTGCCCATCACAGCATTGTGAGCACGCCATTCCAAGAAGAATTAAAATCTACCAACAGTTGGAAAATGTCCAGGATGACGAGCAGTGCCTGATTTTATGTTCTCCCCATGTCTGCGTGGGTTTCCTCTGGGTGCTCCGGTTTCCTCCCACAATCCAAAGATGTGCAGGTCAGGTGAATTGGGCATGCTAAATTGCCCATAGTGTAAGGGAAATGGGTCTGGGTGGGTTACTCTTCGGAGGGTCAGTGTGAACTGGTTGGGCTGAAGGGCCTGTTTCCACATTGTAGGGAATCTAATCTAATCTAATCTGAAATTAGGTTACAGCCTATTTTGAAGGTATTTTGATTAAAAAATTTAGGAATACTAATCTCCACAGGCAGCAACACCCAGTTGATAAGGCTGAAAGAGTGCAAGCGATGTACTGGGGTTCATTTGTAAAGAAATAGAATTCAAAGGCAGCTTTAAGATTAACATTTGCATAAAGCCTTGGTTGTACCACATTTGGAGTACTGTGTGTATTTCTTGTCTACGAAGTATAAAAAATAAGTTAAAGGAGAAAGGGCAGAAGAAATTTGAGAGGATGTAACCAGAATTCAGAGAATTCATACACTGAAAAAATTGAGGCAAGGCATAGAATTAATGGGACGAGGTGATCCACCTCCACTTAGCTAACCAGTCATGAGGGAGGAGCCTAACCCCATTCCCAAATTTAATGGCAGGATCAGTGTGAAACAGCTGGAAGTAGTCCACTGCTCCATCTGGTGACTGTGCTGTCTCAGCTCTCCATCCCCAGCAGCTCTGCTGGGATTAGTGGCCACTGCTGAGGCAACAGAGTCCTGATAAAGAGGCACTCTGACCTAAAGGAGTCTCATTGTGGCAGGGCTGGCAAACCAGGGTAAGGGGCATGGGGCCCGGATGTGTGAGATGGATTGGGTAAAGTGGGTTATGACCTCGAGGAGGGATTCTCCTAGGGCCCAGTCTTCAACCAACTGCAGCAAGTGTAGCTGGCTTCCCACACAGTGGTGGAATGAGGCAATGTAGTGTGGTCATTACTTTATTAATTAAGAGCCTCATGGGTGGGCCACAGATATCTGCTCCATTGTGTAAATATTAGCAGAGGGCATAGGTCAGGTGCCACCCACTAGGTTTTGTGTGCTCCACCAAATCTTCAAATCCACTGGTGGGCAGAGTAAAATTTAGCCCCTGTCTGTATTTCTGTAGAAAAGCAAACACCGTGAAGAGTCCTTTAAAATTATAAAAGGACTTGATAGCGAAATTGTAGGGCAATAATTTCCACATGGTACAAGGAGGAAATCATATAAAAGATAGCCACAAATAGATGAAATAACAATTTGCAATAATATCTTTGCACAGAGAATAGCAACCTTGTGGAACTCAGTGCTAGGATCATTGGGGAAATGCTTAATGATGGTTCTTTAAGAAGGCATTTGATTTGTGGAGGGAAAGGATGCAGAATTAGGAGACGTGTTAAGTGGAGCAAGTTCCTGTACAGGATAAAATGCAACATTATCTGTTTGGACTTAACAGCTTGTGTCAGTGACATAGATCCAAATAGAACTCCCTCCTCTTATCTCCTTACCTGAGAAGTTAATCATCCCAATATTCTGTTATGGCTTGTCACTTGTGCTTCTTTCAGTATTGGAACAGATGTAACTCATGTCCTCTCTTACTCCCCAAAGTACTGTTACACTCCATTGAAGATTTGAGTAATATACTATTGACCTAATTTTAATTAGCAAAGTAATTTTTAAAAATCTGCACTTTGTAATTGCTCTGATCTTCTAATTAGGTCACGAGTGATGTTAGAATGAAATCACCAAACACACATTCTATAGAGTAGACAGTAACCTCATTTTTGCCGTCGTTTGTAATTTTAATTGACTGAAACTTTCATAAAAGGCTTGTCTCCTTGCAGCTTTTGCTCTTGTGGTGCAGATAATGTTCTTAAAATATGTTTGAAATCTCTGTGGTATTTGCTTTGCAGTCCAACCTCACAAAGCAGCAGAACGGCTTCAAAATCACCTTGAAAACCTTGGAGGACAACCTGCTTTCCCGCCTTTCCTCTGCTTCTGGAAACTTCCTTGGAGACACGGCCTTGGTAGAAAATCTGGAGACCACCAAGAGGACAGCAGCCGAGATTGAAGAGAAGGTGAGCCCAAATCAGACCACTGAGTGAATGTCGTTTGGTCAGAGCAGATGCCTTCAAACAAAATTGGAAGTGATTTATAATGAAAAAGGGGACATATTAATTCTCAGTCTGTTGGAAAAACTTGTTGAATATTGTAACCAGTTTAGTAGAAACTAAACAAAAAACATTAAATTTGCCTTATCTTCTGCCAAAGCAAGCGATCTATATTCTGACCTTAGATTCAGTCTGTGTGGATTAGGAATGTGTCAATATAAGTATAGTCCTGACTGAACATTTTTTTTTTTAACGTACCTGGCCTACTTAATTTCTAACTCACAATGTCCTCTGTAGCAATAATAAGGCAGCCAGTTCACATGTGAGCGCTTGAATTAAGTAGGTAATATTCACTAAATTTGTTACACAACATGCAGTCTTTTGGTTGTGGATTTACACCTGAACGTTTTTAAAACTTCCATATAATGCTGTTTTCTCATTGAATTCAAAGGGCAGTAATTGCAAGTGAGAAAATTTCCTTGCTATTTTATTTCAATTGTGGTAATGTCAGTGTAAAACAGCACAAAAGCAGGGATGTCACACATGTGTATTAAATTTTCAGACTCAAAATTCTGCAATTATTTATAAAGTTGGAAAGGTGACCATTTGAGGCTCCCCCTTTAATCCATTCTCCTCATTTTGTCTTTGGCTTGAGAGGTCCATGAATAAAGATCAGGCAATGAAAGGTGCATTTCCATACATATTTTATGAGTGGTACATATTTCAGAAATATGACTTCAAAAGAGCAGGAGATAAAGGATATCCGACAGCTCTGACAGACACTTTTATTTTCCTCAGAATTTACGACACAGTTAACAATCGATATGTTTTGTGTCAGGTTCATTAAATTAATAAATGGCATTAGTGCTGAAAGGCAGGTTTTTCTGCTGCGTCCCGGATTGTGTGGTCATTTCTAGAACAGTGTGTGTGTGTGCAGCATTTTAACATCTTTCAAAAGTGACTGGATGAAGGACCTAATTCTCAAAGATCCTGTAACAAAGCAATAGCAATTCCATTGTTCTACTCAAGTTCTATTTGCCCATAATTCCTTCATATTATTTTCGTGATGCTGCATCAAAAAGAAACAATATTAGGCATCCAATCTCTTATCATCTCACAGTATACTTGGAGACACAAAATCCTTGTGTTGTCAAATTCTTTGATATTTGGCTGCATTTTAGCTGCTTTGATGTTCTAGTTGGTGGGGTATTTAGTTTTCATGAAATCATAGAGTCATAGAGATGTACAGCACGGAAACAGACTCTTTGGTCCAACTCGTCCATGCCGACCAGATATCCCAACCCAATCTAGTCCCACCTGCCAGCACCCGGCCCATATCCCTCCAAACCCTTCCTATTCATATATCCATCCAGATGCCTCTTAAATGTTGCAATTGTACCAGCCTCCACCACTTCCTCTGGCAGCTCATTCCATACACTTACCACCCTCTGAGTGAAAAAGTTGCCCCTTAGGTCCCTTTTAAATTTGTCCCCTCTCACCCTACTTGTGCAAGGTTTATTGAAGACAATAGAAAATAACATGAGTGGCAGCATTTTGCCCCAGTCTTCGGTTGGTAGTTGTGGTTGGTTCAGCAATTTATACAGAATGGTGATCAGTGGTGTACTTCGTTACTTGACTATCACAGGTATCAATGGTTTAAAAACATCCATTGGACCAAAGAGGAAAATTTTGAGAAATGAAGCGTGTTTACTGCTTTATTCTGGAATAGTATTCACTCAGTGAAGAGTGGGAAGAAACAGAGCAGAAAGTAGATTCAAATATGACCAGCGTACCTATAGCAATCTACCTGGCTCTCAGGGAAGACTTAAGTAGCCTTGTAATGCTGTGTTTCACATATCCTGAGTTTGTTCAGCCATATGACACTCCAATGCTAAACTTCTTGTCCCAACTCTAACCCCATCTTTGATTCATTTCCACAGTCAGAATTCCTTCCAATAAATTCACACAGTTTGCTTGTGCTCAACTCTGAGCATATCATTCTTCATGTTGACTACCCACTTGGGGGGCTATGATGGGAATGGCAGGGCAGTAGAAAGGTCAAATAAAGTTCAATGATTGCTTTAATTACAGATCATCATTTTCCTTAGGTGTAATGCAATTTGTGTTATAAAGACCCCAGTGAATTACCTTGTGTGACTAAAAAAATCTTACTCTCATGCTTTTCATTAATTCCACATGGTGCTACTCTGACTGCTGAGATGTCTATTCCAGATTACCTTAGCTTTATGAAGCCCATAATGCACTGATCAAAGTCTGCCTTAGTGTGTTTTTTTATTCATTCATGGGATAGGGCTGTTGCTGGCTATTCATCCCTAATTGCCCTTGAGAAGATAGTGATCAGCTACCTTCTTGAACCGCTATAGCGCATACGATACAGGTACATTCAGAGTATTGAACCAAGTGTAACACCAAGGAACTCTTAGAAGATTGGAGTCAATGAGAGTCAAGAGAAAAACTCTCTGCTGGTTGGAGTTGCAGGAAAATGACTCTGGTGGTTTGACCTCGATCCTCTGAGCTCCAGGATATCTCTGCAGGATTTCCTCAGATTAGAGCTCTGGGCCGAATCATCATCAGCTTCTTCATCAATGATTTTCCCTCCATCCAATGGTGAGGACTTGCATTTCTACAGGCAGTGAAGAGGCATTACAGCACCCTCTTCATTTAACCCCTAATATGGTTGGTCACAACATTTTTTCTTTCTTTCTTTCATGGTCTTCTAACATGTAGCTATCACACTGCAATCAAATTTAGTTAAGCAGATCAAAACAAAGGAGAGCCAATTTCAAGGTTTTCTTGAGTGGAGTTTTATTGCCTATTATTCCCCCCCACCCCCCCAAACAAAAGTGCTGACATTAGCCATGCACAGATATCCAGGGAATGAGCTTTCCAGGACAGGAAAGTAAAGGCAGATGCAATTACAGATCTTAACAAACCTTTGGTTTACAAGAAGGAAAAGATTTATGACCAATTGTTCAGCTGCTATCTTGCTGCCTTAATAAGAGGAAGCTGCAGGTATCTGACTATCTCACTGAATCTAAGCTATTATTATTCCAAATTGTTTTTTGCTGACTGATGGAAGTTGAGTGGGAACAAAGACCTTTTACTATCCTTGCTGTTACAAGGCTATGTGTTCCTTTCTTCCTCTGTTTGGTTGCTCAAAGCAAGCTACTGAAATATGGTTCATGTATATATCCCAAGTAAAGCTCCATCGGGCCAGATTCTCTGGGTAGTGGCAATCCCACAAGATTGTCACCCCACCTCTCCTTTTCACAAAAGCAGGGTACTCAGCATCTCTGAGAGGGACACTGTGCTCATGGCACACTGCTTGGATGTCGGGTCAAAGGTGATTGCGTCTCTGGGTGCTGTGTTGCTAGACCTGATCCAGAGGAGGTGGGCAGTTGTAGCAGGTACAGAAACAGTAGAGGGCTGGGTCCCCAGGAAGTGGGTAAAGGGGGTTGTGTCCAGTTGGTTGCTGAATGCCAGGTCTGATCGAAAGGGAAATTGAGACAGCCTTGGGTTGAGTTGGAAACAAAAACAGAAATTGCAGGAAAACTTAGCAGGCCTGGCAGCATCTGTGGAGAGAAATCAGAGATAATGTTTCATGTTGAGTGACCCTTCCTCAGACCTGAAGGTAGCTAGGAAAATGTTGGTTTATATGCAGAAGATAGGGTCGGGGGATGGGGTAACGAGTAAACATAGGTGGGAATGGAGCTCAAAGAGAGAGAAGAACAGTTGGACAGACAATGAAGTGGTTAACGATCTGGCTGGGAGGGTAACTAGCTCTTAATGGGGACTGTTAAGTGGCTGTGTGTAATAGCAGAAAGCAATTTGGTTGGATTGGATTGGATCCAGGGTGAGGGGTGGACTGTGGGGAAGGGGAGAGATGGGGAGGGTCTGGGGAGTGTGTCAGGTGTGTGGGAAGGTGTATTTACGGAAGTGTGCCATAAGTATAGGTTCTTTTAAAGTAGTTACTTATATGTTAGGCTATGCATTTAATAGTACCTCTTTTTTTCCCTGAGTAACAAGTTTACTTCATTTCTTTGGAACATTTCTGAAGTCTCCAGTTTAAATAGAGATTTTTTTTTTGATGATTCCACCTATTGATGAATGGCCCAATGAAATCTTCAACTTCCCAAGTGATTCCTTCAGAGTCTGCCATGGTGGGAATTTGCAAAGTTCCTGTGCATGTCTCCCATCTACACTGCAATAATGATGGTCTGGCCATCAGAAAACCCCAATATTCACCTTTTCAAACTGAATACATCAGAGGTAAACTTGCATCACTAACATGTGAATATTGTTATCCAAGTGTAAATCAAATAAGAGATATGATTTTCTCAATGCATCGCTGAGACTCAGTGTGTCTTCATTATAAATCGTAATTCTGATGTATCCATTTTGTCCATTTGAATTGGATTGCTTGGGAGTGTAGGGTAATCCCAGCAGCAATTATAGTCAGCCAGTGCCCTTTTTAAAGCCACTTTTAGATCATGAAAGTTTCAGGTTTTCAAGTCAAACGACAAAACTGGAATATTGATCATTCTCACTAGAATTGTAACAAGTGACAGACTCTGTCACTGGGTCAGGAAGCAGCATGTGAGTCTCTGACGGAAGGTGTTGGAGGGGTTTGGTGAGAAGTACGGAGCTCCTTGAGAGTGTTCCCATTCCTAAGTGCTCTTTGTCATTCTATTTCACATTTCCCTAAATCCATGGAATGCTATTTGCAGTGCTTGGTTTGAGATCTTGAACGTAAAGACAATGCTTTCCTTCACTCTGTTTTCATAGAATCATAGAATCCCTACAGTGTGAAAGTAGGCTATTCAGCCCATTAAGTCCACACCGACCCTCTGAACAGCATCCCACCCAGACCCATATCCCCAACCTTCTTCTCTTTGATTCTGCATTTCCCATGGCCAATCCACCTAACCTGCGCATCTTTGGACTGTGGGAGGAAACTGGAGCACTGGGAGGAAACCCATTAGACACAGGGAGAATGTGCAAACTCCACACAGGCAGTCGCCGAGGCTGGAATCAAACCCGGGCCCCTGGCGCTGTAAGACAGCAGTGCTAACCACTGAGCCAACATTGGCAGACAGAGTGGCTGGGTTGTGGCTGAAGCTGGGTAGTCAGCTGCTATTACATTTCACTTTTTGTGCAAATAGTTTTCATCCAGGGTGGAAGGAGGAATGCCTTGGACATTGTGATACTCATACAAGCAACAGACCCCTCCGTTATGTCTCAAAGGATGTGCAGTGTCTCTCAGAATGCTGACAGATCTATACACATTTCCCATTACTCCTCTGGGATGGCCTTGGAAGCTCAGCACCTTTGTCCAGCTCAGCAGAGCTTGGAGTGTTCTTTGCATTGCGCACCCACTCCCCCCTTTCCACTTCCCCCAAAAAAACAGGGAAGTCTCCAATGTAGCTGAGTATTGTATCAATATTCCCTCAAAATGTACAACTTCATCTGAGGACTTCTCCGCTTCCTCTAACTGGAACTCACTTGGGTAGATCCTGTGGGAAGTGAAGGGTACAAATTTGATTGATACGGGAAAATGCTTGAGGTCAATATTGTGCAGATCCTGACATTCAGTTTGTGGTGATGTGAGTGATTAGACTCTGCCTCTCGGTCACACCCCAAGGCTGCTCCTCCTAGGTTACTACGGAAGTAACCTGGCTGAAAGTGGGACATCACTTGCCTTTATTGCCCCTGTGAGGTATGAATCCTCTTGAGATATTGTGTCTATGTTCTAAAGACCACACTCCATTGGCTTAGAGACCTCCAGCTTGTTTTGTGTGGCTGGCCTTTTCCTGTTGTCGACAACCGTAGCTTTTCAGGCCTCCAATCCATCCAGCGCCAGTTCCAGGGAAGAGTCAACAAATTACAGAGATTTGGGGGTTCACAATGTTTCCTCCTTGACTTTTGCTTCAACTGAACAGTTCAAAAATCAATGCAAGGTGCAGCCTCTCTGATCCCTGCTAGGTGGTCCTTTAATTAGACATCCTTCCATTGATCATGGTTACTTGTATCAGACCCCACACTCGGTGGTTGGTGGGGAAATCTGAAGGCAGAGTACTCCTGCTCCAGTCAAGTTGTAAAATCAGGTCAAATTGCACGACTGCAACTCGGCTGGTTCCCGGTCCATTAAACAGACCCCTACGATGCTAGTAGATCAGTTCTGATAAAACCCGTGGCCTGTAATCTCATTCTGTGAATCAATCAGTTGTTTTGCTAAGTAAGAACTCTCACTTCTTCCTGTTTGATCCTCCACTCCCTTTTAATGCAGGTTAAAGAGGCCAAAGTAACGGAGCTAAAGATCAATGAGGCACGCGAACACTACCGACCTGCAGCAGGACGAGCTTCTCTGTTGTACTTTATAATGAATGACCTCAATAAAATCCACCCCATGTACCAGTTCTCTTTGAAGGTATGCCAATATAAGCCCACCAGATGTTTACTTCATTCCCTCTTGATCAATTTAGCAGATGAACTACTTCAATAAACAGCCTTGATTTTTAATGCAGTCTCATTGTTCTAAATCCTTTCAGCATTATTGTATTGAAAATAAAGGTCAGGTGTCAAAATCTCCCCAGAACTGTGAAGAAAAGTCATCAAGTGCAAAATTCATTGCTTTACAGGGTGATCAAAGAATTACTCCGGGGGGATTTGAAGCAATTTGTTTTATGTTTCAGAAAGTAACTGCTTTTTGATATTAAATTGCCAGCAAAGAATGAAGAGCTAAATCTAATCTTGACTTTGGCATGTTTATAGAATAAAGATTTTATTGCTGATGATATAATGTTCAATAACATAATTTGCTAATAAATTCTGCTGCTATTTTCTTTCAGGCCTTTAGTGTTGTGTTCCAAATGGCTGTGAACAGAGCGCCAGCTGATGAAGTCCTCAAGCAGAGAGTGGCCAATTTGATTGACAGCATCACATTTTCCGTGTTCCAATACACAACGAGAGGACTGTTTGAATGTGATAAACTGACCTATACAGCTCAGGTTACCTTCCAGGTAAATAAACGTTATTCTATAGCTCTCCATTTAATCCACATTCATTTTCACACTCTCCTCTACAAAGCCATCCCTGTCTGTTAGAGCTTGGTTTCCCCAGCAATCTAATGGATAAATGCAGTGCCTGGGGTTACTAGATATGCTTTTCACTCCATGCAGTCTTGTCTGAGCTGGTGTTTGACAATTAGCCTGTGCTATTGAGAGGATAGCACAGTCCTCATTTCTTCTTGCTGTTCAGTGACCCGTACCAAAATAAGAAACGTAAGTGTAGGTATTGAGTGAGGACAAGAGCTCAGATATTAAGGTTTCAACTGCTGAATAGTTTGAAACATTCTCAGTGCTGAGACATGAACAATGACGATTTGGTTGATGTACCAAAATATTCCCCAGTACCATGTATAAACTTATCATGCCAAGTGCTGGTGTAATGGAAATGCCACTGGAGTATTAATCCAGAGGCCCAGGCTACTGCTGTGGGGCACAGGTTCAAATCCCACCATGGCAACTGGTGGAATTTAAATTCAGTTCATAAATCTTGAATGGAAAAGCTACTCTCAGTGATGATGGCTATGAAAATGTTGTCAATTGTTGTAGAGGTCCATCTGGTTCACTGATGCCCTTTAGGGGTCTGGCCTATATATGACTCCAAATCCAGAACAATTTGGGGTGGCAAGGTGGCTCGATGGTTAGCACTGCTGCCTCACAGCACCGGGTACCCGGTTCGATTCCAGACGCAGTTGACTATCTGTGTGGAGTTTGCACATTCTCCCTGTGTCTGTGTGAGTTTCCTCCAGGTGCCCTGGTTTCCTCTGACAGTTCAAAGATGCCCAGGTAAGGTGGATTTGCCATGCCAGATTGTCTGTAGTGTGCAGCCTAGGTGGGTTAGCCATGGGAAATACAGGAATATGGGGATGGGGTGGTGGGTCTGCTTTGGATGCTGTTCAGAGGGTTAGTGTAGACTCGATGGGTTGAATGTCCTTCCACACTATGAGGAATCTATGACTCTCTATCATTTAAGTTCCCTTTGATATGGCCTCAGTTGTGTCAAACTGCTATAAATTTAAACGTGTGGATGTACATACACCACACTTACCCAAGCAGTTTGAGAAGGTGACTGACTACGACCCTCAAGATAATTTGGGGTAGACGATAAATACTGGCCTCGACAACTCATGAGCAGTTAAATAAAATAAATAAATCTGGCGCCTTGAGGGGAAAAGATTGTGTGGATCAAGCAAAATTGGAGTTTGGTTTAAGTCTTATTTCTTCAACCTTTTGTGCTTTGTTTGGAATCTTTCCTAAAGGAAGCATGGCTTCTGTAATTTGTGTTATGAATCATTGCTGACAGTGTGATTATAGAGCAAAGCACATTTGTTCTGAATCACTGTTGAATTGTATAAAAGTCTATAATACAATGATAAAATCAAAAATGACGAATAATCCGAGGATTTTTATCAAATAACCTGAAAATTATTACTGTCGGTCTTCCTGAAAATAATAATTACTTTTTGCATTAGACACTTCACACAGAGAATCTGATTTTTTCCGCCTTTTGTTTTTATTTTAGATCTGCAGCTTTGCAATTTTTTTTTTGGTCATTTTATCTCCTTTCACTCTGCCAGTCTATCCATACCTAGTTCAGCAGAATGATCTAATAGAACTTTGCACATACGTTTTCTAAGACTCTGTGTCTGCCAGGAGTTGCTGTCTGACAGACTGCTGATTGTTAAATCAGCCATGAAGATCGCTGCTCCCAATCTGATGAGCTCTCAGTGTTGATCTAAGCCGTTGGAAAATCGTAAGTGTCAGAAATCAAGCTTTGAGCCTCAGAAAATCTGCACCACTGCATTGAAATCAGGAGGATATTCACACCCACCTTGGAGTGCCTCCATGCATATGGACTACCGAATATGGATTAGCCATAGCTTCAAGGTTTTACTGTGATCCCCCCTGATACTGTAAAAGGGAAAGATACCTGCACTTACGTAGCATTTTTCATGACTGCTGGATGTTCCAAAATGCTTTGCAGTCAAGTACATTTTAAATGTTGGCATTGTTGTCATGTAGGAGATATGATAGCACAGAAAGCTCCAAAAAACAGTGTTGTGTTAATGACCAGGTTATCCGTTTTTGTTTTGTTGGTTGAGGAATAACTGTTGACCAGAACTCCAGGTAGAATGCACCTGCCCTTCTTCAAAATAGCGCTGTGGGAACTTTTATATGCACCTTGGCCTTGACTTAATTTCCCATTGAAAAGGTTTGTTGTGTTAATTATTCGATCTGCAGATTGCTTTTTCAAAGTTTGTGCGAAGATTTGTAGCTCGGGTGCTCGTTGTTGTGGTTCTGTTCGCCGAGCTGGAAGTTTTTGTTGCAAACGTTTTGTTGCAAACTCACCAGAACGAAGGACCCGATACCCAACATGAGCAAGACGAATGTAGTGTACAAAATACCATGCAAGGACTGCACTAAATACTATATAGGACAAACAGGAAGACAGCTAACAATCCGCATACATGAACATCAACTAGCCACGAAACGACACAACCAGCTATCCTTAGTAGCCACACACGCAGACAACAAGCAACATGAATTCGACTGGGACAACACTACTATCATAGGGCAAGCCAGACAGAGAACAGCCAGGGAATTCCTAGAGGCATGGCATTCATCCACAAACTCCATCAACAAACACATCGACCTGGACCCAATATACCAACCACTACAGCGGACAGCTGAAACTGACAACCGGAAGCGGCAGGGATAGACCACTATAAACACCGGAGGAAACATCAAAGAAGCGCTTCGCAGGAGGCTCCCAAGCACTAATGATGTCGCCTAGCCAGGGGACGAAATGTTTGAAACTTCCAGCTCGGCGAACAGAACCACAACAGATTGCTTTTTATATTCATTTTCTGAATTCCTTTCTCCTTTCTGGTTTTCCCTTCTCTGTGCAAAATAAAATTCACTTTGAGAAAAATAGACTATTTTCAAATTAAAGTAACATGATTAACAAACAACAAACACTTTGTAGCAGAAGCAAGCCATTGATGATGAATGAAAACCAATGAACAACATGTATTAAGTTGGAACTTTTTGTTTTTCATGTGTTGGTCATACCAATAAAATAAAGCTTTGGGTATACAACACCAACATGCTTTACAATAAGTGGTTTAGCATTAGTCATTAGCCCTGCAATTTTGTTGATGTACCAGGAAGAATCTATTTCTACATAGAGCCAATCTCGGGTGGTGTTAAGCATCACTTTTTTTGAGCAGGTGGATTAAAGGTTCGCTGTGGGACAATATTCTACAAATGGTTATTCAATGACTAACCACTGATAATTTGACATATGCATTATCAGATATCACATGTTTTACACCAACTTCATTGAAGAGCCTTACAATGTGTCTTTTGCAAACATTACCTTGAATTGATGTTGATAATCTGAAATGTTACTTTAACTCACCTACAAAACACAATTTGCACCCATTTTGGACCTGCTGGAATGCCATTGTGGTATCTGAAATCTATTGAACTCAAGCATTTATACAATACAGTACAATTCAATACAGCACTGGAACAGGCCCTTCAGCCCACCAAGCCTGTACCCGATTCCTAATCCTTATTTAGACCTTTTCATGTTGTTCTGTTTAAGTTTCTTTACTTGTTAACATCAGATGAAGTTTATCCATGCAGGGAGGAATATTCTAGTCCCATGGAGTACACAATGTGGAGCTGCATATTCTCAGTGTTTTAATTGCAGTAAAATGGCACTTTCAGGTGACCCAATGGATATATCATGGATGTAATGCTTCTATAAAATATTGCTAAGTTGAAAAAAAGTGCTGGAGAAACTCAGCGATATGGAGAGAGAAAGAGAATTGATATTCTGTGTCCGATATGACTCTTCTTTGGAATTGAAAGGGGTTGGAAAATTGTGGGTTTTTTATGCAGTGGAAAGAGGGGGAAGCCACAGCAGTTGGAACAGATTATAGGGATGCTCAGAGTCAGAGACAAGAGGGGTTGGCTTTTAGTTCTGACAAAGATGCTGCCAGACCTGCAGAGTTTCCACAGTGCTTTCTGTTTTTACTTTTATGTATGTAAGTAGAACATAGAACAGTACAGCACAGAACAGGCCCTTCAGCCCACGATGTTGTGCCGACCACTGATCCTCATGTATGCACCCTCAAATTTCTGTGACCATATGCATGTCCAGTAGTCTCTTAAATGTCCCTAATGACCTTGCTTCCACAACTGCTGCTGGCAACGCATTCCATGCTCTCACAACTCTCTGTGTAAAGAACCCGCCTCTGACATCCCCTCTATACTTTCCTCCAACCAGCTTAAAACTATGACCCCTCATGTCAGTCATTTCTGCCCTGGAAAATAGTGTCTGGCTATCGACTCTATCTATGCCTCTCATTATCTTGTATACCTCAATTAGGTCCCCTCTCCTCCTCCTTTTCTCCAATGAAAAAGTCCGAGCTCAGTCAACCTCTCTTCATAAGATAAGCCCTCCAGTCCAGACAGCATCCTGGTAAACCTCCTCTGAACCCGCTCCAAAGCATCCACATCTTTCAATGTCGCCAATAGGGTGACCAGAACTGGACTCAGTATTCCAAGTGCGGTCTAACCAAAGTTTTATAGAGCTGCAACAAGATCTCATGACTCTTAAACTCAATCCCCCTGTTAATGAAAGCCAAAACACCATATGTTTTCTTAACAATCCTGTCCACTTGGGTGGCTATTTTAAGGGATCTATGTACCTGCACACCAAGTTCCCTCTGTTCCTCCACACTGCCAAGAATCCTATCCTTAATCCTGTACTCAGCTTTCAAATTCGACCTTCCAAAATGCATCACCTCACATTTATCCAGGTTGAACTCCATCTGCCACCTCTCAGTGTTGACTGATTTCAACCCAAGTCCCTTTCCACTTACGTCTTGCAGTATCAAGACCGAAGTATGGATAATTGTTGCGGTTGAGTTGTTTGGGTAAATAGTAGTAAGGCTTTTGCTTCTGTCTTCCAATAACTGACTGGAATTAATTCAGAATGAGCAGAGGGAAGACTCACAGTTGATTCACTCCATCCCTACGAAGAAGAAGCTGATCTGCAAACAGAATGGCACCCAAGTCTTTTGTCACATATCCAGTTAGGGAAGAGGTGGTCATGCACACTGTACCTGAGCCTCTTGCTCTGTCCATGGAGAGTCAGGGACAAAGTAGTTTCTACCTTCAGATGTGGGGTGTTGCTCCTCTAATTGTGTTCTACCACTACACAGCTACCTCGAGAGAGTTAAAGTAAAATATAATGCCTTTTGAATGGTATTTGAAGCTTTTTTCCCCGTTTTTTTTGGTATATGTTTTTTAAAACACTGGTTTAAAATATGTGATATAAGTCACCCTCATGAGATGGAATTGCTTTATCTTCGGTAGTTGATTGGGATGCCCCAAAGTTCCAATATACCTAAGTAATTACTACAAAATTATTCATATGTTCGTTGGACAGTTTCCCTTTCAAAGGGCAATGTTTTGGACATTGTAAGTATTGCCCCACGGAGTTTAAATGAGAAGACATGTGGTACAGTGGATAGAAGCCAGAATCTCTGGTTCAAGTCCTACTCCAGGACTTGGTGACAACAGAAGGTGCTGTTATTGTATTACCATACTCTTACCAGACCATTGGGCTGCTCTCTCATTTGACAGAAATAGCTGGTGGTGGTTTAATCTGAGGGCCACCACACCTCACGCAAGGGGAGAGTTTGAGAAGGAGTGTCCTTCGTGTTAACCTCAGCCAGTGATGGGAATTGAACCCATGCTACTGGTGTCACACTGCTTCACAAACCAACCATCCAGTCCACTGAGCTAAACTGACCCCCATAGAATGTGCGCTCATAACCTAGCAAGTTGATTATCAATCTATAAATCCTCCCAACATGTGTGGGAGGCAGTTAGAGTGGAAAAGTCTCTTGGTCACCCACACTCAATTTGTAGTAGCAACCCTCAAACTGTAACTTATGGCCAATGACCTGTTTCATGCAAAATGACAATGAACATACATAGGCCCTATGTTCGTCTGCCTCATGTGTCTCCATAGGTGAGAAGAGAAATAGAGTATTAGGTGTCTTTGAAGCTTGAAATTGATGTGTGTTTGGAGATATTTAGCATGAAGTCAGATATCCATTTATGCCGAGTCAGCAGTGCTCAAAATGAGGTACATCTTTGTAGTCTTGAAGGTGCCAATAATTACTTTTATTATCACCAGAGGTAAGCATCTGGATTGACATTCCCATCTCCCAATCCCACTAATGGAATAAGATCTTGTAGGGACTTCGGAAAAGTCTGTGTTGGGACCCCCAGGAAGATTCTGGAGAAAGCAGCCGCACAACTGAGTGTCTTCAAGGCTTTGCCTCCAGGAAGGTGAATTGAAGCATCGAAGACTCTGGCTGGTCAGCACGACATCTCAAGATGGAGATCCCTTCTGAAAACATGCGAATGTTTAGAAATAAAACATGGCCACGGCTATCAGGCTAGCATTGCGGAAGGGGCACCCTTCATGTCCTGGGGCTAGGGCTATATCGTCACCAGTTCATCCACCTACCATCCAGCTTACTCCATCCATCTGCTGGGCTTCGACATCAGAGGGACACTGAGAAACCACCTGGACATCTTAAATAGTGTGTGTGCACTGTGCCCCCCTGCGGTATTTTAATAAGCTTTAGTCGTAACTTAATGCTGGAGACCACATGACCATTTCCCCTATCCCCCCACAAAAGCAACCTCCCTCAAAGTAGACCCGAGGTGGCACTTTATCGGCAGACTGACAGTTAACACGTTATTCAGGACCCCCACCTTAAAACCTATCACCTTGGTAGAATGAAGTCTAATCCAAGGTGTCCTTAAAAGATTGTTGAGTGTGAAATCCATTGCTTATTTAACATTTTCTCTGCTCCACACTGAATAGATCCAACATGACTTGCTTAATTACGGAGTCCTCTGTTGTACTGTTACAGCTCTATATTTCTTTTAAACCTTCAAATGCAGCTTTCTTCATGCAAAAGTGCAATGGTTGTGGATGACAAAGAAAGTTAATTCCTGAAATGGAGTTCCCTCTGTAGTGACCCACATTCCTGTTCCCCAGTGCTTGTTTCTATTAAATGACACTGTACCTTTTTAGATTTAACCGCGGGGTCTCCCTGAGCACCCATTAACCTATATAACAACTCCTGACCTTATTCTTTTGAATTTAAATTATGCTGCTCCATTTAAAGGGAAAGCTCCACATTTTTATTCTGTTCTTGTGTATCTTAGTTTAAAATGTTGATAGGTGGCACAGTGGCTCAGTGGTTAGAACTGCTGCCTCTCAGCACCAGGGTCGCAGGTTTCATTCCAGCCCTGGGATGACAGTTTGTGTGGAGTTTGCACATTCTCCCCGTGTCTGTGTGGGTTTCCTCTGGATGCTCCGGTTTCCTCCCACAGTCCAAAGATGTGCTGGTCAGGTGAATTGTCCAGGCTAAATTGCCCATAGTGTTAGGTGCATTAGTCAAAGGGAAATGGGTCTGGGTGGGTTTCTCTTCAGAGGGTCGGTGTGGACTGGTTGGGTCGACGGGCCCATTTCCGCACTCTAAGAAATCTAATCTAGTCTAAAAAAAAAACAGGGCTATTACTGAGGCAGACTTGGGAATTAAGCAAGAATAGGAGATGTCTTTGATGTTTCAGCAATCTCATCCTAGTGTGTAAAAGCTCTCCCTCTCCTATTTATCTTAGTAACTGACTCCAATAATATTGCCTGCACTCACTGATAATTTTAGCAAAGAAACTATTGTTTCTATATTGTGATTTAAAGAGTAACCAAGGCAAAATTGACATAGTAGTTAAGCATATGTTGATAGATCTTTCATAGTTAGTTACTGCAACATCTTGTGAAAAATAAAACAGCAACTGAGTGACCTTAATTCAATCTTTGTGCCAATTGTGAAATAATATGGTATCAGAGGAAGAGGGTGATGGTGCATTTGTAATGTTATTGGACTAGTATTGCACAGATCTAGGCTAATGCTGTGGTAGCACAAGGTCAGTTGTGGCCGGTGAAATTTGGGTGCAATGATTAAATCTGGAAATGAAGGTAACCTTTGTAATGGTGACCATGAAACTATTATCAATTGCTGTTTTTCAAAGAAAAAGCCTGGTCCACTAATGCACTTTAAGGAAGGAAATCTGCCATCCTTATCTTGTCTTGCCTACATGTGACTCCAGACCCAGTACAACATCATTGACTCTGAGATGGAATAACACATTATTATTTCCAGAGACAGTTAGGGATGGACAGCAAATGTCAACAATGCTCACATCCCAAGAAAGAATAAAGAAAAAGATCTGTAATTAAATGTTCCACGCAACCTAACACGTCTCCCAGTATTACAGTATTTGTTGAGATCTTGCAAACACTGGCTATTAATATCTGCCGGTGAGTTTGGACAGACTTGTGTTACATAGAGAGTTGGCAAAGTTGGAAATCTGAAATTTTTTTAAAAAGGCATTAAATCATGGAGTTAAATAGCAGGCCAGGCAGCAGCTGAAACTGAGTGGGCAGACTTCCAATGAACTTCAAGCAGATCAACTTTCAGTAAATAATAGCAGATTTTTAAAATTTCTGTCTTGTAGCATATTGTAACATTCAACATTGATTCAATGCTGAGATCAATTCCAGTTCAGTTGGAAAGTTGGTCTTCTCCTGGATTCAGGCTGTCTGTACTGAATTACCCGATGCTGGGTTGTGTTGACGTTATTATCAATACCTTGAGCCTGGGGACCTAACACTCCTGAACCTATTGTGCTCCTGGTTACTATCCAGTCGTCACTACCAATAAGGAAACACACTCTCATACATGCACTCACTCATACGCACACACTCACTCTCTCTCTCTCATGCAGGTGCACGCACATATAAGTTATGGGGTGAATTTGTATTTGCAGAATTATATTTGCAGATGTTGCTTAAAAAGCGGACAATCTGCAGACAGTCAGTCAATGTAATATTTTATAAATTCCATCTTGGAAATAGAGCCGTCTGACTCAAGATTGGAATATAGACAGACTCTAACCTCACATCTTTAATGATTGTCTGAGCTGCGATGTCACCTTTTTTCTTATAAAAGCTCAAGTTATCTCAAGAATGTGACTTTAAAGAAGTTCTGGGATTAATTGAGCAATGGTTAATCAATTCATATTAATGAACTGAAACCTGCAACCCATTCTAAAAGATGAAAGACTTAACAGCAATCTGGGTTTGTTCAATATATCGTTTCAATTGCATGACACTATGATCTTTTGCTATAAATT
>NC_057733.1:15034498-15043591 GCF_004010195.1 Chiloscyllium plagiosum
GCTAGTGCTTCCAAATAAACCTGTTGGACTATAACCTGGTGTTGTGTGATTTTTAACTTTGTCTCTCAAGTAATATAATGAACTGTTGCTCTCTTCATAGAAAACTACTTTCAGTTCATGATGGACTATGATTATGTACCTAGCCATTTTAAGTGGTTCTTAACTTAAAAAGTTAGTTTTCAAGAGGAACGTTCTGAATGTGCTGTTTAATTAAGTAACCTTCTGCTCGAGAGATAATTTGAAAGAAGCCATGCTGATTACTCTTAAAATGCCAGCTATGATTCACAGGCTTGGTATGATCGATGATCCGGTAAGAATGCTAAAGTAGTTTGCTAAAGAATGCTAAAAAGAGTAAACTCCAGAAGCAAAAAGTGACCCTTTTCACTTTATTAATTTTTAAGATCCCTTAAAACTATGGAATACCATGGACACAAAGCTGTATTAGAACAGATCGGAAGTTTTATCTGACCAGTTGCAAATTTACTGTAAATTTCCTCAGACATAAACGCTGCTCGCTCCCACTAGGTTTTAACAGTTGGCTGCTACAGTGCAATGAATAGTCCCTACCAATCTTTTTTTCTCTGTTCCCCTCAATTTGACAGATTCTTCTGATTAACAAAGAAATTAACCCAAACGAGCTGGACTTCCTGCTTCGATATCCAGCACAGCCAGGGCTCTCAAGTCCCGTGGATTTCCTTTCCAACCAGTCATGGGGTGGCATTAAGGTATGAATTTCTTTCTCATGTATTGCTGTGAGTGTAATGGCCAGGTTATCAGACACACTGCAATATTTATTGCTACAAAACCAAAGTCAAGTTTTGAGAAGCAGAGGAGGTATCTTGAATGAGTCTCTCTCGCACACTTTGACAGGGTGGGGTGGGGGTTGTTGCAGACATTACCTTGACCTTTGCCATTGGGGTGATTATGTGATAGGGTGAGTGAATGACCTGTCCTTTATAGGACCTGACTGATTTCCACTCTGAACATTGGGAAGGTTTGAGAACAGGAGACTAATGTGCTTGGCTAGTCTCCACCCAGACAGTGAAAACCAGGTTTTCCCCCTCATATCTCCATCATAACACCCAGTGGTGACGCTTGGGCAACATGTATTCCATCACTCATTGCACAGCCTCGCATTGGGTCCTCTCTCTAATATGATATTGCTCCCCTCACCTGCAGAATTGCCCAGTTCAGAGGATAACGCATGAAGCAGGTTTCATTGCTTTCCAAACTTTCTTTTGATGTGACCTAACTTTGATGTCATGGTGGTTGCAATGGTTGAAAATGTGAGAGTTTTTGAGCGGGGAATTGGCCTTCAGTTGCTGAATGCATGTCCTGTGGAAGGAGAGCAGGCCCACACATGACAGCCTGTGAGGCTGTTTGCGCAAAGCTCATTTACTCTACCCTCCTCTCAGCGCATCTTCTGAGGGCTTGATTTGGATTCTGGGGCGTTCCTGACAGACAGCCTCCATGCACAGTGGCAGCTTAATAGATTCAGAAGTCACAGCCCCAAAATCTCATCCTGTGACTCCTTTCAGGAAGGGAGGGGCAGCGCAGGGTCATGGCCCATGGTTTTCGGAATCCTGACTCATTTGAGCAACCCATTACCCACTGAGCAGCTGGGCACCAGAGACCAGGAAGGTCTGAGATTGCCCCCATCATAGGCTAAATTGTCAGTGTCAGTACTCATCAGATCGAACAATCAACGCTGACTGCTTATAATCAGCAGAGGTGCTATAAAAGCGGGGCTTGGCAACAGGCTCTCACTGGTAAATTTGCCCTTTGTTTCACACTGATTTATCTATATGAGTAGCTGCTTTAATTTACATAAACATCTTTTATAGAGGCACATCCAGATAGACCTGTGGGCCTTCTGCTAACTGGTGCAGGTATGAATGTATGTTTTTAAGATCAGCTTATTTTTTTGACTGGGTACCTGTGTAGAGGAGAAACATCTGTCACTGTCATTGACTTCAGTTACATTTCTTGTACTACCATGATGTGTATTCTCTAAACAGCTTGACTAAGCTTCTGCGAATGGATTGGATGAAGGGGGAGAGGTGCAGATTTTCTGATGTTTTTACAACCTTATGAAGAAGCAAAATATTGCTTTCCCCAATTGATGCACCAAAATGCATAATACCCATATTTCTAATGGGGCAAATATGT
Source organism: Chiloscyllium plagiosum (assembly GCF_004010195.1). Lineage (NCBI taxonomy): Eukaryota > Metazoa > Chordata > Chondrichthyes > Orectolobiformes > Hemiscylliidae > Chiloscyllium > Chiloscyllium plagiosum. The sequence continues at coordinate 15,036,668 of NC_057733.1, forward strand.
CTCATTTTTGGAATGTAGTTCATTACCTCAGCACACACACCCAAAGTTGATTACTTTAAAATAAAACAGGTTTTGCTGGGTATTAAACATGTTTACACTCACATCCTGCGAACGAATGAGAAAAAGAGCTGGAGTCTCAGAATCCGTTTCTCCGGTGGCGGAAGATGAACAGCTTTATTCGCCTTGTGCAGGATGTTTGGCCTTGACACTAATCTGTAAGAGCAACTGGCTGGTGTTGAAGCTCCTCAGGGAAGCAGAGTTAGGGCTATGCATCTGTTCACTGACATCACTGTCTCCTTATTGTACATAAAGGTGATGCCAACAGTTACTTATCTACAACCAATTTCGATGACTTGTTACTCTACGAGATAAATTGGAAAAGCTGTCGGACCAATGCAGGGTTACGTGGTGACCAAGGTCTGTTTCCTTTTGAGACAGACCTGTTTCTGAGGAAAGAAATTGTGGGCGGCACGGTGGCACAGTTAGCACTGCTGCCTCACAGCGCCAGAGACCCAGGTTCAATTCCCGCCTCAGGCGACTGACTATGTGGAGTTTGCACATTCTCCCCGTGTCTGCGTGGGTTTCCTCCGGGTGCTCTAGTTTCCTCCCACAGTCCAAAGATGTGCAGGTCAGGTGAATTGGCCATGCTAAATTGCCCATACTGTTAGGTAAGGGATAAATGTAGGGGTATGGGTGGGTTGCGCTTCGGCGGGGCGGTGTGGACTTGTTGGGCTGAAGGGCCTGTTTCCACACTGTAAGTAATCTAATCTAAAGATTGTATTTTATTATTCGGAGATGCCGGTGTTGGACTGGGGTGGACAAAGTTAAAAATCACACAACACCAGGTTATAGTCCAACAGGTTTATTTGGAAGCACACTACCTTTCGGAGCGACGCTTCTTCATCAGGAGATTGATCACCTGATGAAGGAGCATCGCTCCGAAAGCTAGTGTGCTTCCAAATAAACCTGTTCGACTATAACCTGGTGTTGTGTGATTTTTAACTTTGTATTTTATTCATTGTCTATAAATACCTCATGAGGCAGTAGATTATTTTGAAGTGAAGGGGCTGATGTTGAGCATGCAAAAACAGTAATCACAGTTTATATAGCATCACGGTAGAAATTCCAATGAGATTCAAGAACAGCTCCTTCCCTGCTGTTCCCAGCCTTCTAAATGGACCTTTCAGATTTCAAATTTAATGTTGGCCTCGCTCTTTCTGCCCCTTCTCAGCAGCTGTAACATTGCATTCCTCGCTCTGTTCTGTTACCCTATGGTTTGATTTGCCTATACTGCACACAAAACAAAACTTTTAACTATATCTAGGTACATGTGACAACAAATCAAATCAAATCAAATCAAAAGATTCATAATCAGCCATTCTGCATTTGCTGATATGATTTGAGGCATGATTGTTGCCCATGACACGAAGGGTGGGTTTTGGATGAAACCTTTGAAGTCAGTTTCAACCAGAGGAAACAGTCAACTTTGGTTTGGTTTTAATGTCTCATGCAAATATTGACACCTCCGCCAACATAGCGACCCTTCTTCACACGTCCCAATTCTGAAGAAGCATCACTGGACTCGAAACACCAACTCTGTTTTCTCTCTCCAGATGCTACCAGACCTGCTGGGTTTCTCCAGCAATTCTTGTTTTAGTTTCGGGTCTCCAGCAACCACAGTTTTGTCTTCCGCTCCAGTAGAAAATAGGGTGAAGTGTAAATTGGAGGCAGCTGATTTACCAACATCTGTCATTGACTTTTCCAGAGAAGTTAAATTCATTCCCCAAGTTCTCCTGATCCATCTTCCATAAAGGTCATAAGTTTCCCCAGAGCTTCACTGCTTGAGATTGATCTGAAATGCAGCAAAATACATTGTTCACGTGTGTGAGCAAGTCTCCTCCTTACTTTTGGCAAAATCATGACATTGGAGTCAGAGCCGCTTCAAGAAAATGTCATGGAAGCAGATTCAGTAACACACTTTTTCAGAGATCATATCTTTTTTTCCTTTTTTTGAACGGTAAACTAAAATGGAGGCTTACCTGTAAACAGCTAAAGTATTAGGAGAGATTGCAACTTGGAAAAATCAAGTAGAGCATATTTTTAGCTAAGTTGTTTTCCAAAACAGCGAAAGGAATGCTTTGAGATCAAGTGGCACCAAGAGTCATTGAAGAAAGCCCTCAGATTGGTTGAGCTGCAGTTTACTGCAGATCTAAATGCACAGCAGCCAGAGACATTCAGAGTCTATGACCCAAACACAACTCTCTCTCCCCCCTCACTCTGTGTGGGTGAAGGTAGGAACCTTCAAAGAAAGAATTGGAACAAGAAAAGACCTAGGTGTACGACATTATATATTGTAATGAAGAAAGGCCTTTGCATTACAGACAACAGAGTGTCATCATTGCTGAAATCAAAAGAAACTTATAATTAGAATTGTCATGTGTACTCTTATGGCACCATCTTAGGTACAAAGTACCCAGATACAAAAAAAGGAATACAAAAAAGTTGTTACATTATTTTACAGTGATTCATAGTATATTAGAAATATGACATTGTTAAAAAGATAAACATTACACTGCAGTCGCTCAGCACAGGGGCTTCCATGGGAAAGTGAGGACTGCAGATGCTGGAAATCAGAGCTGAAAAATTCCTGAAGAAGGGCTTATGCCCGAAACGTCGATTCTCCTTCTCGTTGGATGCTGCCTGACCTGCTGCGCTTTTCCAGCAACACATTTTTCAGCACAGGGGCTTCCATACCTGGTCTGACCAGACCCCAGTCCACTAACCGTTCCCGCTCCGGCCAAACCTCCAGTCAGTACCACAGCGGCTCTCAGCTGTTCCAATGTAAAGTTTCTCCGTGACTGCTTCCCCCACACCAGCCCCAGCTCAGGGACTACTCCCCCCTCACCAGCCCCCGCTCCGGGACTGCTCCCCCCTCACCAGTCCCTGCTCTGGGACTGCTTCCCCCACACCAGCCCCTGCTCTGGCTCTGCTTTCCCCCACACCAGTCCCCGCTCTGGGACTGCTTCCCCCAAACCAGTCCCCACCCTGGGACTGCTTCCCCCACACCAGTCCCGCTCTGGGACTGCTTCCCCCACACCAGTCCCGCTCTGGGACTGCTTCCCCCACACCAGTCCCGCTCTGGGTCTGCTTTCCCCACACCAGTCCCCGCCCTGGGACTGCTTCTCCCACACCAGTCCCGCTCTGGCTCTGCTTCCCCCACACCAGTCCCGCTCTGGGATTGCTTACCCTGCACCAGCCCTGCTCTGGGACTGCTTCCCCCACACCAGTCCCCGTCCTGGGACTGCTTCCCCCACACCAGCCCCTGCTCTGGCTCTGCTTCCCCCACACCAGTCGCGCGCTGGGATTGCTTACCCTACACCAGCCCTGCTCTGGGACTGCTTTCCCCTGCACCAGCTCCTGTTCTGGGATTGCTTCCCCCCTCACCAGACCCCGCTCCGGGACTGCTTCCCTCACACCAGCCCCTACTCCGGGACTGCTTCCCCTGCACCAGCTCCTGTTCTGGGATTGCTTCCCTCACACTATCCCACGCTCTGGGACTGCTTCCCTCACACCAGCCCCTGCTCTGGGACTGTTTCCCTCACACCAGCCCCTGCTCTGGGACTGTTTCCCTCACATCAGCCCCTGCTCTGGGATTCCCCTCCAGAACTCAGTCTGGAGTCGCCTCCTCCCCTCTGGTTACATTCAAGTCAAAAGTTGAAAAAAAATGCAGAAAGGAGAACAAAAGAGAAAAAAAAGAAAAAGAATGGGTGGTAATATACTCTGCCGTCATCTTGCAAACTGAGAAACAATTTAACCCATGCCTGTGAACTTTGAGCCTTAAGAATTTTTTTTCCTGTCAATGTGTCCAGCCATCTGTCTTGTTTGATTCATTTGTGAATGACTCTGTGTACCTGGGGTTTTTAAAGTTTTGAGCCACATTGTAGCAGATTAGGAATCCTTTCTTTTCTCTGCTGTTTACTAAAGTCAAGTGTTTTGCAATAATTAGAGTTATTTTTTAATAACGACAAATCTGAGTGTGAATTGGTTTTGCCCTGAATAACAGGCGGTCCGGCAAATCAGTCATCTTGATGTTCTAATTTATACCTTTTGTCACAGCTTCTGCAACAATGGGGCATGGTTATTAGCTCAATCATCCCAGTTAAGTTATGACACTTTACAAAGAAAATTGGTTTCATATTTGAAGGTGGGGTGTCTGCAGATCAATGGGGAATGAGCCAGTGAGTGGAACTAATTGGATCGATCTTTTAAAGAATGGGCATGTCATTTTGAATGGCCTCTTAATGTGCTGCAAAATTCTGTAAAATACCTAACCATAATGATGATGTGTCCCGTTGCACGATACCTGTAGAGCCAGGTATGTGGTAACGAGCAGGCTGTGAGCGGCTTTGCAGTACGTGTGAATTGGTGTTGGAATATATTCCCTGTTTAATTCGACCAAATATAGTTTCCTGCTGCTTTCCGTTAGTAACTGAACTGGTGTCACTCGAGCAAGCCTCAATTCTGAAGCCAGTCTTGGGGATAATCGTAATGTGGTGGTTACATTGTGGCTCCAGTTTGTTATAGAAAGAGTTTCCAGTCCCCATTAAATCCAAAGAGAGGTTGGAGAAGAAAAATTGGAGCACAAGATTAAAAACTGCTGTCAATCTCCCGAAGCCACCTTGCAACACAAGCACATTCCGATCTATACCCTTCATGCTTCACGCACTTCTATTTAATGCAAAAGATGAAATAGAGTAAAAACACGTTCTTTTTTACAGCCTTTCCCATTCCAATCTAAAATAGATATGAGACATTTATTCTGGGAAGAATCTTCCTGGAAGGGAGATTTGAAGGTGAGACTGGGTGGTAATTTTGGGAAGTAGGTGTAATGCCAGTCCACCAAAGCATTCATGCCTCCAGGTGACCTTGCTGATCGTGGATCTTCAAAGACCACAGCAGGTAACTAAGTGGAATAGTACCCAGATGTGAGATTATTGGTCATGTTGCCAGGATCTAACCATCGGTGGGCAAACCTCTGGGTAATGCCAGAGCTCGCGAGGTGCCAGGAGTCAATTCTGAGCAGCTGATTTTGAGTTCCTCAGGGTTTCTTTCAGCTATCCTGCTCTGCAGTGATGAAATTGACTGACTAAGACCGCATTTGAAAACAACTGACAGATTTCAATGCATTTTAAGTTCAAAAAGCAAGTACCCCTTGCTGTCCCCATTCAGCGTGGGACACCGCCACCCTTTGTCAGAATGGGCTGCCATCCGTACAATTGGAATTCCAGCCTCAGGAACGCACCAGGTGTTAGTGAGGCTGGAGACATAGAACTAATCAGTTGTCAGACAGGGTACGCGGAGCTGGTCCATTGTCAGACAGGGGACAGGGAGCTGGTCCATTGTCAGACAGGGGACAGGGAGCTGGTCCATTGTCAGACAGGAGACAGGGTGCTGGTCCATTGTCAGACAGGGGACAGGGAGCTTGTCTACTGTCAGACAGGGGAGAGGGAGCTGGTCCATTGTCAGACAGGGGACACGGAGCAGGTCCGTTGTCAGACAGGGGACACGGAGCTTGTCCATTGTCAGAGAGGCGAAACGGAGTTGCTCCATTGTCAGACAGGGGACAGGGAACTGGTCCATTGTCAGACAGGGGTCAGGGAGCCGGTCCATTGTCAGACAGGCGACAGGGAGCCGGTCCATTGTCAGACAGGGGACAGGGAGCTGGTCCATTGTCAGACAGGGGACAGGGAGCTGGTCTATTGTCAGACAGGGGACACGGAGTTGTCCATTGTCAGACAGGTGACACGGAGCTTGTCCATTGTTGGACAGGGGACAGGGAGCTGGTCCATTGGTGGACAGGGAGCTGGTCCATTGTCGGACAGGGAGCTAGTCCTTTGTCGGACAGGGGACAGGGAGCTGGTCCATTGTCAGACAGAGGACAGGGAGCTGGTCCGTTGTCAGACAGGGGACAGGGAGCTGGTCCATTGTCGGACAGGGAGCTGGTCCATTGTCAGACAGGGACAGGGAGCAGGTCTATTGTCAGACAGGGGACACGGAGTTGTCCATTGTCAGACAGGGGACACGGAGCTTGTCCATTGTCGGACAGGGGACAGGGAGCTGGTCCATTGGTGGACAGGGAGCTGGTCCATTGTCGGACAGGTAGCTGGTACATTGTCAGACGGGACAGGGAGCTGGTCCATTGTTGGACAGGGAGCTGGTCCATTGTCAGACAGGGGAAAGGGAGCTGGTCCATTGTCAGATAGGGGAAAGGTAGCTGATCCATTGTCAGACAGGGGATAGGGAGCTGGTCCATTGTTAGACAGGGGACAAGGAGCTGGTCCATTGTCGGACAGGGGACAGGGAGCTGGTCCATTGTCGGACAGGGGACAAGGAGCTGGTCCATTGTCGGACAGGGAGCTGGCCCATTGTCAGACAGGGAGCTGGCCCATTGTCAGACAGGGAGCTGGTCCATTGTCAGACAGGGAGCTGGTCCTTTGTCGGACAGGGAGCTGGTCCTTTGTCGGACAGGGAGCTGGTCCGTGGCGTACAGGGAGCTGGTTCTTTGTCGGACAGGGAGATGGCCCATTGTCAGACAGCGGACAGGGAGCTGGCCCATTGTCAGACAGGGGACAGGGAGCTGGCCCATTGTCAGACAGAGGACATGGAGCTAGTCCATTGTCAGACAGGGGACAGGGAGCTGGTCCATTGTCAGACAGGGGACAGGGAGCTGGTCCATCGTCAGATAGGGGACAGGGAGCTAGTCCATTGTCAGATAGGGGACAGGGAGCTAGTCCATGGTGGACAGGGAGCTGGTCCATTGTCGGACAGGGAGCTGGTCCATTGTTCGGCAGAGGACAGGGAGCTGGTCCGTTGTCAGACAGGGGACAGGGAGCTGGTCCATTGTCAGACAGGGGACAGGGAGCT
>NC_057733.1:15044091-15072385 GCF_004010195.1 Chiloscyllium plagiosum
CAGATAGGGGACAGGGAACTGGCCCATCGTCAGATAGGGGATAGTGAACTGGCCCATTGTCAGGCAGGGAACAGGGTGCTGGTAGATTATGAGATAGTTTCTGGAGGCTGTAACGATGCCAACAAAAATGTTGTCAGGATCCGAAAACTCCTCCCAACCCACATGATTAGTATGAAAGGGGGCACTTCTATCCTTTCTACATAGAGCATAAAACTGTAAATCTAGGAACGTTGTTGTGGCCCACAATGTTTTGCTGAACATGACACTAAATGAAACTCATACCTTCTGCCAGTCCTTTGTCCGTATCCTTCCATTACTTGCATATTTGTATGCTTATCTAAAAGTACCTTAAATGCCCCTATCATAACTTTCTCCACCACCACCTCTGACTGCATATTCCAGACTCCTACCACTCCGTGGAAAAAGACTTGCCCCTCACTCCTCCTTTGAACTTTCCCCTTTCACCTTAAATGCATGTCCCCAGATTTAGACATTTCAACTCTGGGCAAATGATTTTGACCATCCACCCGATCTCTGCGCCTCATAATTTTATAGACTTCTGTTTAGTCCCTCCAAGCCTCCAAACCTCCAGAGAAAACAATGCAAGGTTTTCTAGCCTCTGCCTATAGCTCATACCCTTGAATCCAGGCAGCATTCTAGTAAATCTCTTCTACACCCTCTCCAAAGCCTCGACATCCTTCCTGTAATGTGGCGACCAGAATTGAGCACAATGCTCTAGGTGTAGGCCAACTAAGTGAAACCGGATATGGTCGGTACAGTGTCTCAGTGGTTAGCGCTGCTGCCTCTCAGTGCCAATGACCTGGGTTCGACTTCCACCTCGGGCGACTGTCTGTGTGGAATTGGCACATTCTCCCCGTGTCTGCGTGGGTTTCCTCCAGGCGCTCCAGTTTCCTCCCACAATCCAAAGATGTGCTGGTCAGGTGAATTGGCCATACTAAATTGCCCATATCATTAGGTACATTAGTGAGGGATAAGTGTAGGGTAGAGGAATGAGTCTGGCTGGGTTACTCCTTGGAGGGTTGGTGTGGACCTGTTGGGATGAAGGGCCTATTTCCGCAGTGCAGGGAATCTAATCTAAGTCTGATAAAGTTGTAACATGACTACCTGGCATTACTCAGTGCACTCACACTTCTTGTTGTCTTAATCTAAAAGACAGCATTTTCTTCAATTGTAATTCAATGTAGAATAAGGAATATCAAACAGGCTGACAAATCAATATTTTATTTTAAAGTAGTCCTGAAGTACTGTAGCAGCACATGGCAAGTGGGATGATGACTCACCATCTTTAAACTTTCAGGCTGAATGTAAATGAATGGGCTCCAATGTAATCATAGCATTCCATTCAGAGTAAGCCCGAGTGAAGTCTTTGTGATGCTGTTGTAAATAATAAAAATAGAATCTCCTTTCTGTGGCCTCTATTAACTGCATTAAGGAGGTTGAAATCCAATTATTTCCCACACAGCGATTATCACTTTGGGACAGCAGCACACTGCATAAGTTATTTATGAAATGCAGAAAAAATATTAGCAAGACTGCAACTAAATTTTATTAAATATTAAAGCAATGTTATTGTGATGGCATTTGGCAAACCTTCATTGTTTGCCAAATACTATATTGTAATAATTAAATACTCATTTGCAAACACCATAATTTTAATGGCAGTAAATCAGTTATCTTGCTTGTACATGTTTACTTGCCTCTTAAATTGATTCCTGTGAAACCTGTTCTCAAATGTGTTTTTTTCCTTATTTTAACCATGCGTTCAGATGGTATGATTGTACAGTTTGTGAATTGCATTTCTCTTTTCCTGAAAGAGGACTTGAATTTACAACCTTTTGGTGGTTGTTTCAGAAAGGAAGTGTTAAGGAGATGAACTTTACATTCTTCTCCCACCAGAGGGTTTCATGGTAGAGGGCAATGTAAAATCCTGTTGCTAGTCTTCCCTACTGCCTAGCCATCTAAACCCCAGGGCTGTGGAGGGAAGGCAGAAAGATCAGTCAGTCCACTGCTCACTGGCTCATTGGCGTCCTTGGAGGACTGGTTAATGATCACTTAAGAGCCTCACTCGATTTTTTTCACCACGGTTTAATGGGTGGCCTAGACCATGGAGGAAGCCTATGGGCTTTCACTGTGTGAGCTCGCGTTGAACAAGATGAGAGGGGAAACTCTCTCAGGGACCCTTGGATACCACCTGAAAATCATTCATCCCTTTAACCTTCCTTCCCGACACCTTGGACCTGACCCGCCAACTTCTCCCCACCCATGTCTCTCAGTGTGCCCCTGACCTCAGGATTGCTAGATTTGCTCTGCACAGGGCAGGTTGCAATCCCAGCAGCCACTGCTGCTGTTACTGCGAGCGAACATACAGAACTGATGATCAATCCATTTGGACAGCAAGTCTTGCAAAGTGAGATTTCTTCCCGAGGAAAGTTTGAAAATATTGCCTTAAAGCAATTCACACTGGTCCCAGTGTTGTCTTGGTGTGGGACACTCATCAGAGTAACCTCTGGTGAGGTCTGTCTGCCTTAGTTAGTGAGCAGGAGCCACAGTTCTCCATAAAATCCAGCCAAAGGTGATCAGAAAGGAAAAACTTGGAAGGAATATCACAGGAACAGCAGATCTTGTAGTTAAGTAGATTAACAGCAATAAATGGTAAAGAGAAACAAAGTCTGAAGAAAAACAAGTGATCTGTTTGAAGTAGAGACTATGATAGCTGATTGAAAAATGGCAGACTTCTGGAATATTGTTTCATAGTTATTTTCATGGTGGAAGAAGAAGATAAAAAGCAGCGGTATAAGCAAAGCTAAAACTGAAATTCGAATCATCAGTTCACAGTGGTGGGGCGCAGTTGTGCTATAATGGGATTCATGTAAATCATGAAGGAAAAACCCAGAGAACAATATATAGGTCAGACTCATCTTGTGTATTTGAAATTAGGGTCTAATATGACCTGCATGTTCATTTCCCAGTTTTAGAGTTTGTTTATTTACTGGCTTTTCCTTCTGGGTCATGACTCTGACATCAGCAAGACTTCAGTCTGAAATGAGCACGTGAACCGAGAGATGTCTTCAATGCTGTGCTTAGAGAGTTGAACTTGATAACTGACTATGTACAGGTATGAACAAAGGAGTGCTACACTACTTAAGAAGTTAAAGAGTCTTAATTAGAGATAAGGAACAAATACTCTCAGGGACAGTGTTTGTGCAGACACCTACAGCTCAGGGGTAGCCTCCACTGGCATCTAAATGAGCAGGTAGTAGTATTAGCTTAAAGCATGAGATAAAGCAGTAGAGGTAATGCCACAGGTCTCATACGCCAGAGGCCTCGACTAATTCTCTGGGTTCAAGTCCCACCATGCAGTTGGTGGAATTTAATTTTAATACCTAAACTGGAATTAAAAACTCGTCTAATGGTGACCATGGAATCAGCATTGATTATTGTAAGAACCTATCTTGTTCACTTACTGTCCTTTAGAGAATCCAGCCATCACCCCTTGCCATTCAATGGCATTACCATTGCTGAATCCTCCATTGTCAACAGCTTGGGCGTTACCATTGACCAGAAACTGACCTGAACTAGCCATATAAATCCAGTGGCTACAAAAGCAGGACAAACACTGGGAATTTGTCACAATAATTCACCTCCTGACTTCCCAAAGCCTGTGCACCACCTACAAGACAAAGTCAGGAGTATGATGGGAATACTCCTGCCTGTATGAATGTTGCTCAGCAACACCCAAAAACCTCAATGTCTTACAGGACAAAGCACCTGGTGTTATTGGCATTCCATTCACTCTTTCCAGCACTGACACACAATGTGTACCATCTCTATGATATAACACAGTAACTCAGCAAGATTCTTTCAATAGCACTTCCATACCCACTACCTATATTACCTAAAAGGACAAGGGCAACAGATGCACAGGAAGACCGTAATCTGCATGTTCCCTTCCAGTATTATCCTGACTTGGAACTATACCACAGTTCCTTCAGTATTGCTCAGTCAAAATCCTGGAAAGTCTCCCCCCAACCACTGCATGGTTGTACAGCTGTACTTACATTTAATAGACTGCAGCAGTTCAAGAAAGCAGGTTACCACCTCTTTCCCTAGAACAGTTAAAAATAGAGAGTTAAGATTGACCGAGCCACCATCAGCCAAATTCTAGGAATGATTTTGTTAAAGAAGTAGATTTAACAAAAGTAAAAAGTGGAAATAGATAAGTTAGTGAGACTTGAGATAGACAAACCTCCAGGACCTGACTGTTTCCATGCAGAAAATTTAGCTAGCATTTCCTAATGACTCTATAAATCTTTCTAGATTCAGGAATTTTGCTATTCAATTAGAAAATTACTAGTGTAATTTGATTGCCCAGTTTGGAATGTATCCTCCAAGTAATTGGAGTCCTGTGTGTGTTGTGTCAGGTGTGCAGAGGTTGTGGGAATCTATTATCACTGACATAGTGACTGATCGCTTCAGAAAGGCTAATCTGGGAGAGTTATTTTGGATTTGTAAAGTGAAAGTCATGTCTATGTAAATTACCTGATTTTGTGGGTGGGTCCTGAGACGGTGCACAGGAGACTCTTAATGGAACAGGTCTATATAAATTTTCAGGAGGTATTTAAAAAGGTTCCACTCAAAATGATTAGAGCAAGGACATTTAACAATGAAAACAATGAAATGTAAAATCTAGTTTATATCTGGAACTGGCTGCCAAAACTACTGAATGTTGGGTGAATTGAAATTTAAGACTCCGATGGATATAAACCTGCTCACCTACATAAATTGACTGGATATGCCTGTTAACCATAATTTGTGGCTTTTTATTTTAGATTTGAAGTGACTATGGCAATACATTCTGATGGCATTGATTTTAAAAAAAATGTAAGAGATTTCTCACGGTGCATTAGGTTTGGATCATATTAGAGTAATAAGTATTTCACTAGTTCCCCAGATTAAATTGGCTATTTCACCTCAGGAACATGTTATTCTTATTGACTCCTCTGTGATGAGTTACGATCTTCATAACATGATGCTGTGGGTTGAAGCCCACGCCAATATGGGGGAAAAGATATTTCGAAACCAACTGATCCCTGGGGTAGGGCTCTTTCCTTTCATTTCAACAAATTGATTCTTTTCATTAGAGTAAAACTGTTGTGCAAGTTTCAATCTGGGTAAATATAGTTTGAAATTGCTTGAGTATTTAGAACTGACAAAGATGCAATGACTGGGGCTGGGATAGGTTGCAACCGAGTGTAAAAGAATCCAAAGACAAGGAAGCACAGAAAGAAAAGTCTGTGCAACTAGAAGGGATTAGTGACTTGGAGCTAGAAATTAGCATTTCTAAGTGTGTGGCAGTTTCAATTTACAGTCTGCGTCTGCAGGTCCAGATCCAATTGGATTAAATGTGAATGTTTTGCATTTACTTCACCTCAACAATTACAGCAATTACTTGAGTGGCTTCCAGGCTCCTCTTTTCACCCTCAGATGCTGCCCATTTCTTTGGCCATCTATGGGGTGGGGTGCAAGAAAAGAAACCCTGGGTTGAAATCTTCTGTGTGGCACTGGGCAACATCAACATCACAACGTAGCACAAAGCAGCTGCCTGTGTGCCAAACATACAACATCTGCTTCAAACAGATGTCCCTGGCTGAAAGGCAAAGGGAAGCAAGCTCCAGTGGTGTGAAGGGGCAGGATGGCCCATCAGGGGGTCCCAGCCAGGTCAGTCAGAGTCGAAAGGTTTGTTTGATTCCAATCCGTGTATATGCCCACATCAGTCACCCACTTGATCCGAACAGAGTGCCGGAATCCATATCTTGTAGTCCAGGGATTGGGCTGTAGTCTGTCCTGCAGGTCAAGTGGGAGCAGTCCAGGAATTCTGGGAAGGACAGTCAGAGTGTTGCAGAGATACCAGTCTGGAGGCCAGGCTAATTTACAAAGAAGAACAAAGAATAAAGAAAATTTACAGCCCAGGAATAGGCCCTTCGGCCCTCCAAACCTGAACTGATCCAAATGTACTGTCTAAACCTGTCAGTTAATTCCGAAGCATCTGTATCCCTCTGCTCCCCACCTACTCATGTATTTGTCACTGCTGGCAACACATTCCAAACCACCCTCTGTGTGAAGTACTTACCATGTGTATCCCCCTTTAACTTTTCACCTCTCACCTTGAAAGCGTTATTGAATTCTTCACCCTGGGAAAATGTTTGTCTCTATCCACCCTGCCTATACCCTTCATGATTTTGTCAATCAGGTCCCCCCTCAATCTCCTTTTTTCTAATGAAAATAAACCTAACCTACTCAACCTCTCTTCATAGCGAGCACCTTCCATTCAAGGCAGCATCCTCACAAACTTTCTGTGCACCCTCTCCAAAGCGTCCACATCCTTAACATGGCTTGCCAGCTCTTATACTCAATACCCCATCGAGTGAAGGCAAGCATACCATATGCCTTCTTGACCACTCTATCCACCTGTGCAGCAACCTTCAGGGTACAATGGACCTGCACTCCCAGATCTCTCTGCCCATCAACTTTTCCCAAGGCTCTTCCATTCATTGTATAATTCGCTCTAGAATTAGTCTTGCCAAAATGCATCACCACACATTTGTCTGGATTGAACTCCATCTGCCACTTCTCCGACCAACACTCCAGTGTATCTATATCCTTCTGTATTCTTTGACAGTCCCCTATACTTTCTGCAACTTCACCAATCTTCGTGTCATCTGCAAACTTGCTGATCATACCAACAGTGCCCTCTTCCAGACCATTGATATATATCACAAACAACAGCGGCCCCAGCACTGATCCCTGTGGAACACCACTGGTCACCTTTCTCCATTTCGGGAAACTCCCTTCAACTACTACTCTCTGTCTCCTGTTGCTCAACCAGTTCTTTATCCACCTAGCTAGAACACTCTGCACACCATGTGATTTCACTTTCTCCATTTGTCTACCATGGGGAACCTTATCAAATGCCTTACTAGTCCATGTATATGACATCAGCAGCCCTTCCTTTATCGATCAACTTGGTCACTTCCTCGAAGAACTCTATTAAGTTGGTAAGGCACGGTCTCTCCCGCGCAAAACCATGTTGCCTATCACTGATAAGCCCATTCTTTTCTAAATATAAATAGATCCTATCCCTCAGTACCTTCTCCAGCAACTTTCCCACCAGGCTCACTGGTCTATAGTTACCCGGAATATCCCTACTACTCTTCTTGTACAGGGGACAACATGAGCGACCCCCCAGTCTCCGGCACCTCACCTGTATTTAAGGATGCCACAAAGATATCTGTCAGGGCCCCAGCTATTTCCTCTCTCGCCTCCCTCAGCAACCTGGGATAGATCCCATCCAGTCCTGGGGATTTGTCCACCTTAATAACCTCTAGCATACCCAACACATCTTCCCTACTTATGTCAACTTGATCCAGACTAATCAAACTTCTATCTCTAATCTCAAGATTCATCATGTTCCTCTCGGGTACTGTGGGGACATAGCACTGACCCAGGGTACTGTGGGGACATAGCACTGACCCAGGGTACTGTGGGGACATAGCACTGACCCAGGGTACTGTGGGGACATAGCACTGACCCAGGGTACTGTGGGGACATAGCACTGACCCAGGGTACTGTGGGGGAACAGCGCTCACCCGGGTTACTGTGGGGGAACAGCACTGACCCAGGTTACTGTGGGGACATAGCACTGACCCAGGGTACTGTGGGGACATAGCACTGACCCAGGGTACTGTGGGGGAACAGCACTCACCCGGGTTACTGTGGGGACATAGCACTGACCCAGGTTACTGTGGGGGAACAGCACTCACCCGGGTTACTGTAGGGGAACAGGACAGACCCGAGTTAAAGTGGGGGAACACCACAGACCCGGGTTACTTTGGGGACACAGCACTGACCCGGGTTACTGTGGGAACACAGCACTGACCCGGGTTATTGTGGGGGACACAGCACTGAGCCAAGTTACTGTGGGGACACAGTACTGACCCGGGTTACTGTGGGGTCACAGCACAGACCCGGGTAACTGTGGGGTCACAGCACTGACCCAGGTTATTGTGGGGTCACAGCACTGACCCGGGTTACTGTGGGAACACAGCACTGACCCGGGTTACTGTGGGGTCACAGCACTGACCCAGGTTATTGTGGGGTCACAGCACTGACCCAGGTTACTGTCAGGGAACAGCACTGACCCAAGTCACAGTGGGGTCACAGCACTGACCCGGGTTACTGTGGGGACAGAGCACTGACCCGGGTCACTGTGGGGCACACAGAACCTGACCAGGGTTACTGTGGGGACACAGCATAGACCCGGGTAACTGTGGGGACACAGCACTGACCCAGGTTACTGTGGGGACATGGTACTGACCCGGGTTACTGTGGGGACACAGCACTGACCTGAATTGCTGTGGGGGAGCAGCACTGACCCAGGTTACTTTGGGGAAACAGCACAGACCCAGGTTACAGTGGGGACACAGCACTAACCCGGGTTACAGTGGAGGAACAGCACTGACTCGGGTTACTGTGAGGACACAGCACTGACCTGGGTTACTTTGGGGACATAGCGCAGACCCGGGTAACTGTGGGGACACAGCACTGACCCGGGTTACTTTGGGGACACAGCACTGACCCGGGTTACTGTGAGGCCACAGCACTGACCTGGGTTACTGTGGGGACTTAGCACAGACCCGGGTAAGTGTGGGGGCACAGCACTGACCCACGTTACTGTGGGGGAACAGCACAGACCCGGGTTACTGTGGGGACATAGCCCTGACCCACGTTACTGTGGGGTACAGCACAGACCCAGGTTACTGTGGGGACACAGCACTGACCCGGGTTACTGTGGGGACACCGCACTGACCCGGATTACTGTAGGGGAACAGGACAGATCCGAATTAAAGTGGGGGAACACCACAGACCCGGGTTACTGTGGGGGAACACCACAGACCTTGGTTACTGTGGGGGAGCAGCACAAACCCGGGTTACTGTGGGGACACAGCACTGACCCAAGTTACTGTGGGGACACAGCACTGACCCGGGCTGCTGTGGGGACAGAGCACTGACCCGGGTCACTGTGGGGCACACAGACCTGACCAGGGTTACTGTGGGAACACAGCACTGACCCGGGTTATTGTGGGGACACAGCACTGACCCGGGTCACAGTGGAGCCACAGCACTGACCCGGGTTACTGTGGGGACACAGCACTGACCCAGGTTACTGTGGGGACACAGCACTGACCCGGGTTATTGTGGGGACACAGCACTGACCCGGGTTACTGTGGGGACACAGCACTGACCCGGGTTATTGTGGGGACACAGCTCTGAGCCAAGTTACGGTGGGGACACAGCACTGACCCGGGTTATTGTGAGGACACAGCACTGACCCGGGTTACAGTGGGATGCAGCACCGACCCGGGTTACTGTGGGGACACAGCACTGACCCAGGTTACTGTGGGTGAACAGCACTGACCCGGGATACTGTGGGTGAACAGCACTGACCCGGGTTACTGTGGGGACACAGCACAGACCCGTGTTACAATAGGGGAACAGCACTGACCCGGATTACTGTGGGGTCACAGCACTGATGTGGGTTACTGTCGGGGAAAAGCACTAACCCGGGTTACTGTGGGAGCACTAACCCGGGTTACTGTGGGGGCACAGCACAGACCCAGCTCATTATGGGGGAGCAACACTGACCCGCGTTACTGTGGGGAATCAGCACTGACCCGGGTTACTGTAGGGGAAAGCACTGACCCGGGTTACTGTGGGGGAACAGCACAGACCCGGCTTATTATGGGGTTGCAGCACAGACCCAGCTCATTATGGGGGAGCAACACTGACCCGCGTTACTGTGGGGAATCAGCACTGACCCGGGTTACTGTAGGGGAAAGCACTGACCCGGGTTACTGTAGGACACACAGACCTGACCCGGATT
Organism: Chiloscyllium plagiosum; assembly: GCF_004010195.1. Taxonomy (NCBI): domain Eukaryota; kingdom Metazoa; phylum Chordata; class Chondrichthyes; order Orectolobiformes; family Hemiscylliidae; genus Chiloscyllium; species Chiloscyllium plagiosum. Next base: position 15,054,053 of record NC_057733.1, read on the forward strand.
ACTTTGGGGACACAGCGCTGACCCGGATTACTGTGGGGGAACAGCACAGACCCGGCTTATTATGGGGTTGCAGCACAGACCCAGCTCATTATGGGGGAACAACACTGACCCGGACAGCACAGACCCAGCTCATTATGGGGGAGCAACACTGACCCGCGTTACTGTGGGGAATCAGCACTGACCCGGGTTACTGTAGGGGAAAGCACTGACCGATCAGCACTGACCCGGGTTACTGTGGGGGAACAGCACAGACCCGGGTAACTGTGGGGGAACAGTGCAGACCCGGCTTATTATGGGGGTGCAGCACAGACCCAGCTCATTATGGGGGAACAACACTGACCCGGATTACTTTGGGGACACAGCACTGATGTGGGTTACTGTCAGGGAACAGCACTAACCCGGGTTACTGTGGGGGAACAGCACTGACTCTGGTTACTGTGGCAGAATGGCACTGACCCGGGTTACTGTGGAGACACAGCACTGACCCGGGTTACTGTGGGAGAATAGCACTGACCCGGGATACTTTGGGGACACAGCACTGACCTGAATTACTGTGGGGACACAGCACTGACCTGGGTTTCACTGGGGACACAGCACTGACCCGGGTTACAGTGGGGACACAGCACTGACCTGGGTTACAGTGGGGGAACAGCACTGACCTGGGTTACTGTGAGTGAACAGCACTGACCCAGGTTACTGTGTGGACACTGCACTGACCCGGGTTACTGTGTGGACACTGCACTGACCCGGGTTTCGGTGGGGACACTGCACTGACCCGGGTTTCGGTGGGGACACTGCACTGACCCGGGTTACTGTGGGGACACAGCACTGACCCGGGTTACTGTAGGACACAGCACTGACCTGGGTTACTGTAGGACACACAGACCTGACCCGGATTACTCTGGGGACACAGCGCTGATCCGGATTACTGTGGGTACAGAGCACTGACCTGGGTTACTGTGGGGACACAGCACTGACCCGGGTTACAGTGGAGGAACAGCACTGACCTGGGTTACTGTGGGGACACAGCACTGACCCGGATTACTGTGGGTACACAGCACTGACCCGGGTTACTGTGGGTACACAGCACTGATCCGGGTTTCGGTGGGTACACAGCACTGACCCGGGTTACTGTGGGGACACAGCACTGACCCGGGTTTCGGTGGGTACACAGCACTGACCCGGGTTTCGGTGGGTACACAGCACTGACCCGGGTTTCAGTGGGTACACAGCACTGACCCGGGTTTCGGTGGGTACACAGCACTGACCCGGGTTACTGTGGGTACACAGCACTGACCCGGGTTTCAGTGGGTACACAGCACTGACCCGGGTTACTGTGGGGACACAGCACCTGCCAGTTCTGAGTTAGCAATTGTGAGTGTCACCTGTTTTTTCTCATCAAAGTGTTCAGACATGCTTTTGCAGTTCTCTGAAGCAGGTGGGACTTGAATCTGGCTTCACAGTCCATGGATAGGGTCACAGCCACTGTGCCGCAAGAAGGTCTAAGTTGCGGATTTCAGTGAGGATGCTCTTAAAGACGCTCCGAGAGTTTACACAGTGTTCGATGCCAGGATCCAGTTCGGAGTACTGCTTATGCTCGTTTGTTTTTTTGTCCGGTTTTAAAATTCATGAGGGGCATGAGTGAAATGAGTTGTGTAACTTAGTTTGCGTAATTTACTCTGCAATAATAAATCTGTTAGTGCATGTAATATTTTTAAATCCTTTGCACTCATGTAGTCAGTAGTAGCCATGGCAATCCCTGAAGAAGATTAAATTGATGTAAAATGTATTTTTAAAAAAATATTTTCAACGTCTTGCTTTAATTCAGCATTCAGACCATGCTTCTGCAGCAGGAGGCAGTGTAGGCGACTGTAAATTAAATTAATTGAAGTGTTTTTGATAGTTTTTAACACTCAGTGGAGTTTACTGTGCATGAAAGATAATACTAATTTAGAAAATAAATGGTTGGTGCTTAGGGAGTTTTGTCCTTCAGCAGCATTTCTAGCGAAGCTATGAGGTAAATGTGTTGCAAGTGGACTGATTCAGCTCTGCCAGAAATGTAGATTCCTGGGATCCTTTTTAATCTGAACATAACACGGTGTGATTTATATAAGGAAAGATGCTCATTAAGTGCAGAAGTCACTAGAAAGCTAATTGGTCTGTAAAGTGGTGTGATGTGATATGCCATAATCTCTTTTTCCAGCGCCATTTCAATGACTCATCGGCATGTCAGACTTTCATTCATTTTATTGTGCTTCCAGGATTCCATCCCTATGGCGGTGACAGAACAGGTTTCTGGTGCACATGAGTGTGTCACAGTTCACTCATAGAATCTGAATTGCTCTGGCAACATTCACTTTTATGTGCCTGGTATTGTCTGGAGTTACGAATAGTGTCGAGAGAAGACCTTCCATTCTTTCCATCACTCGACTGACCAGGAATCTCGTAACACATGCCATGATATTCTTGGAGAGGGGTTGCAGACAATGTTCTTGGTTCCCCGATGCTCATTGGCCGAGTATCTTGTCAGTCAGTGTGGTCAATGCCTAAAGACCATCCTGATTTGAACAACAGCAAGCATTGACCCTGATGCGACCTCTGTGAGGTAGGCCCAGCAGCGAGAGATAATACCTGAGGATCAGCAACTTTGTTGTTGGTTGGGTCCGCTGCTGGCAGCGACCGGTCGATGATGGAAGGGCATCATGGTAGCACTACAAGGTGGGTTTCACAGAGAGATACACTGATGTTGGTGGGTGTGGCACAGGTGGTGGCTGAGGTAAATCGGCCCAGTGATTAAAGATGGCGCCTGAGGATTGGGTCTGACGAACATGTAGGCGAGAGGTTGGTAGTGCTGAGTGGCTCCAAACTTCAACGTAGATGCACTTCTCTTTCAGCTATATCTTTTCATTTTTCTACCTTTCTTAAACTAGCAAAATAGCACCATGTTGCAGCAACATATGAATGCTTTTCATTGTACTTTGTTGTATTTTTCATAAAATACGTGTGACATAAAACCATTCAGAAGTTCATTGGCTGAGTAGGACAGACCAGGTTCCCACAGCATCCTTTCCTGCAAACCTCATACACTCTTCTGTTTCTGTTGGGCTTTGTCAGGTTCTTCCTTCATTCTTCCAATTTGGCTGCAAGTTGATTAGATTACTTACAGTGTGGAAACAGGCCCTTCGGCCCAACAAGTCCATACCGACTCGCCAAAGCGTAACCCACCCAGACCCATTCTCCTATATTTACCCCTTCACCTAACACTACGGGCAATTTAGCCTTGCCTGTTCACCTAACACGCACATTTTCTTTTGGATTGTGGGAGGAAACCGGAGCACCCGGAGGAAACCCACGCAGACACGGGGAGAATGTGCAAACTCCACACAGAGAGTCGCCGGAGGCGGGAATTGCAGGGTAAGGTACAGTGCATTGTGCCTCACCACGACATAGAAGCTCAACAATCTGGAAGTTGGAATTCTGAAACAAACGCAGTGAATGCTGGAGTAACTCAGCAGACCTGGGAGCATCTGCGGAGATAGAAACAGAGTTAACATTTCAGGTCTGGTACGACTGTTCTTCAGCAATCATTTTCAGTTCTGAAAATGCTGCCAGACTGGCTGAGTTTCTCCAGTGTTCTGCTGATGGCAACTTTGTATGTTCGCATGATTGTACTACCCAGCACTAAAGCCTATGCGTTCCATCTATTTGTGTTTCAAGAAGTCAACCTTTCAGCCACTGTTCCATTTTAATTTTGAATCATAATTTTAAATGATTCTTGTCAAAGTCTCATTTATTTAGTTCTCAATTCAAAAATAATTCAAATGTACCAGTGATATAATCATTGTCAGGGATGCTACATTGCTTGGGATCAGGAATAACTGTAGCTCTTGCCTAACTGCCATCATAGTGCTCCCTTTGCTGTCCTTCACCAGCTGGCTTTGTAGATTAGAATTGTCATAGAGTCATAGCGATGTACAGCACAAAAGCACACCCTTTGGTCAAACTCTTCTATGCTGACCAGTCATCCTAGATAAATCTAATCCCATTTGCCAGCACTTAGCCCATATCCCTCTAAACTCTTCCTATTCATATACCATCCAGATGTCTTTCAAATGTTATAATTGTATCAGCCTCCACAACTTCCTCTGGCAGCTCATTCTATGCACACACCACCCTCTGCATGAAAATGTTGCCCCTTAGGTCCTTTTTAAACTTTTCCCCGCTCACCCTAAACCTATGCCCTCTAGTTCTGGACTCCCCGGCCCTGGGGAAAATACCTTGTCTATTTACCCTATCCACACCCCTCATGATTTTATAAACCTCTATAAGGTCACCCCTCAGCCTCCAACACTCCAAGAAAAGCAGCCCTAGCCTATTCAGCCTCTCTCTACAGCTCAGGCCCTCCAACCCTGACAACCTCCTTGTAAATCTTTTCTGAACCCTTTCAAGTTTCACAACATCCTTCCTGTAGCAGGGAGACCAGAATTGCACACAATATTCCAAAAGTGGCCGAACCAATGTCCTGTCCGGCTACAACATGACCTCCCAACTCCAATATTCAATGCATTGACCGATAAAGGAAAGCATACTAAACCTTTATTTCGAGGAACTATGAACATGCACTCTAATCAACCTTATATTTAGTTAGAAAATATATAAATTAGTTATTTAGCATTTACCTCCTACACTGACAACTACAATTCAACCCTATGTTAGCTTATTTATAGGGTGCTCATGTAACAGTTCAATTAATTCCCATCACTTGCAAACAAGCAATGAGTATTAATGTACAATTAAGACCATAAGACACAGGAGCAGAAATTAGGCCATTCAGCCCATCAAGTCTGCTCCACCCTTCAATCATGGCTGATAAATTTCTCAACCCCATTCTGTCGCTTTCTCCCTGTGACACTTGATTATCTTGATACTCAAGAGGCTATCTTTCTCAGTCTTAAAAACACTCAATGACCTGGCCTCCACAGCCTTCTGTTGTAGTAAATTCCATGGATTCACCACTCTCTGGCTGAAGAAGTTTCTCCTTCTCTCTGTTCTAAAAGGTCTTCCCACTCTAAGGCTATGCCCTTGGGTCCTACTTTCTCTTCATTTAGAAAATAGTCCATGCCTCTATTCTTCCTACCAAATTGCCTGATCTCACACTTTCCCACATTGTACTCCATCTGCCGTTTCTTTGCCCACTCTCCTAATCTGTCCAACTCTTTCTTCAGCCTCACCAGGTCTTCAATGCTACCTGACCCTCTCTCTATCTTTGTATCGTCTGCAAACTTAGCCAGAATGCCCTCAGTTCCTTCATCTAAATTGTTAGTGGATAAAGCAAAAAGTTGTGGTCCCAACACTGAGCCTTGTGGAACACCCCATTCCTCCCTGATTCTAGCGATTCCTAAAGATCACCACTAACATCTTCACTATCTCTTCAGCTATCTCCCTTAGAATTCTGAGTGTAGTCAATCTGGTCTAGATGATTTACCATCCTTCAGGCCATTCAGTTTTTCTAGCACCTTCTCCTTAGTGATGGCAACCATACTCAGCTCTGCCCCCTCACTCTCTTGAACTTTTGGGATATTACTTGTGTCTTCCACCATGAAGACTGACACGAAGTAATTATTCAGTTCCTTAGCCACGTCCTTGTTCCCCACTATTGCCTCTCTGGCGTCATTTTCCAGTAGCCCAATGTCCACTTTTGCCTCTCTTTTGCCCTTCAGATATCTAAAGAAACTCTTATAGTCTTCCTTTGAAATTATTGGCTAGCTTACCCCCAGATTTAATCTTCTCCCTTCTTATTTCCTTTTTTGTTGCCCTCTGTTGGTTTTTGTAAGTTTCCCATTGCCCTTTGCCACATTGTATTGCTTTCACTTTTGCTTTTATGCTACCCCTGACTTCCCTGGTCACCCATGGTTGCCTCATCCTCCCGTTACCATGCCTCTTTTTCCCCAGGATGAATTCTCTGCTGCGTTAACCCCCATTGTTAGACAGGGCATTGGTCAAAAGTAAGTGTGTTAAATGGTCACCAACATAGTCCTTGACAATATGACAACACAATGGAAAAGCATCTGAAGCCACAATGTTTATGGTGAACCCTGTCCCATTGCTAAATGCAGTTGAACAAATATTTGCAGAAGTCAAAAGTCCTCAAAAATCAAGTTGTTTTTTAATTGAACCAAGTGGTTCTCGGTTGAATATTTCTATCGCTGCTTTCTAATTGTCCTCTCAGTTGGAGTAAAATAAAATTGAAATAGTTAGGCTGCATTGCACCAATTATATTTCAGTGTTTTAAATGATAGTAGATGACCAGCCTTTATTTTACAGTTTAGTGCAAGGTAATCATTCTTCTAGTTGTAAATGTACATTGATTTTTCCAAATTTCCCTGAGGATTAGAATTAATGGGAAGCACATTTTTGCCATGCCAAGGTAAATTAACATGGAAACACAGAGTAACAAAAAGAAATATATCAGACATAGTCAATATTACATAAACTGCTGATTTGATTAATTGGCTTTGAAACACTTAATTCAAAACTCCATTTTCCATTTCAACCACATAAATTGGAGAAGCACATGCATTTGCTTCTCCTTCATTCAATTCTGCTTTTCTCAATATCCATTCCTCATCAAATTCTGCAGTCTTTCCAATGACATTGGATGCCCTTGTGACGTGCAGTGGAGTTATTTTGTTTTATACATTTAAGCGCAGATGTACACCAAACAACAAACGTTTAAGTTCACAGCAAAATTAGATTTGAGTAAAAAGACACATTTTGTTAAACCTTTTCACCTTGCATTCATCAGGGCAATTTGTAGAAATATCAACTCAAGGAAAACCAACTTTTGTGGAGAGCAATGATCTGCAGGTTGATACATTTGAAAACGTTCATCCTCATAGATCACTGCATCTATTGGCTGTCAAGATACACAAAATGATGACCTTTTATACCCTATTTATTGATCTGTTCTCCATAAAGTAAGCTGGCCAAATGGTTGGGTAAATTAGTACAACTAGTTTTGAGCATATTTTTTATCTACACGATGAACAATTCCATTAAATTTGCGAAAGCAATATAGGACTTGCATATCAATAGCAGTGTAGTATCCATACACTCATTTGAATTGGAAATCTACTCACCAATCTACCATTCAAGGAAGGCTCAGCCATCTGCACTGTAGCACTATATCATGGTGATCTAGACTGACCACCAGTATACAATCAGTATACATTCTGTGTAAGAACTCTGCAACTCGTGCAGTTGAGTTCAGTTTCACTGATACCTTCTCTGCCATTCAATCCCCATTCGGCTCGGCTGTTGTTTGAATATTTGAAGATTCTGTGAGAAACCTGTTTTCAGTGGAATAGCTTCTAACCTCCCACCCCTTGCATATTTGCAATATATAAATGACATATTTGCTATATTTGAATCCAAAGGTACTTGCCTTAATGGCCTCCATCTTGTTCTCAAATTCATGTTTGAAATGAACCAGTGAAACAAATTTACCTTCCTAATGCCATGCTTGAGAAATCAGCCAAGGATGTTTACAAAGCTGTCTTCCATCAATTCATCCTTATTGGTTAGGATGCACATTGAGATTCATCCAAATTCACGTGCTATGCGGTTGCTTTATTGGTGAACTCTTGTGTAGGGCCAAGCTATTTGTTCTCGTTGCAACTTTGCTGTTGAAGTAAGGAACATCAAAGACATCCCGGGATAATAGCTACCCTGATCAGAACATTTCTCATATATCGCACAAACCCATAGAAGGCTTGAAGGTAGTCCTGAAAATGTCTACTTCAGAATCCCCCTGGAAGAGTTGATAACTCCAAGGTTTGAACCACCAGGAGAAGGTTAGATGTTTGACGTTATTACTATGCAACACCTTGGTGTTTGCCACTCATAGAATGATGCCATTAAGCCAAAAAGATGTTCTGCCTATCACACAAATGAGTAATGTGATATATGAATTTCAGTGCCAGTGTGATGCAGGCCATATGTCCGAAAAACTGACAGATTGTATCAAACAGCATGTCTCTCTGGGTGTTTGCACCAAACTGTACCCAACCAGCCTACGTTTGCAAAGATTTCAACACAGTGTCCAACATTAGATGTGATTCTGCAATTGTTCAAATTAGCTGGATAATTCTGAATAACACGAATGACCAAGTTAGGATTGTCAGTTGAGCTTGCAGTTTGGCAAGTTTGCATTTACTAGCAGTTACATATACTGTAAACTTTGTATTAACTAGCACCTTGTGAATCAGCACTTTTGATAAACTGGCAACATTATAAACCTGAAAAACTGGGTTTACTTCATTATCACAATCTCCACAATGTTCAAGTAGGGTGTGAGTGCTGCTGAGTCTTATTCAAGGTAAAGTTGCATTATTATTGAAGTGATTTGTGCTATAAATAAAGTTTAAAGTGATGTGTATGCCCTGCATCACGTTTCTATTACTTAGTGTGTATCTTTATATCAATTAGGTGGTCTCTTGATCACTGGAATATTTGATAAACCTCTTGATCCTGTAGGTCCCGATTACTAAAATATATAGGGTTTCACCCCTCTGCAGACAGACAGACAGACAGACACACACACACACTGCACCTGTTTCACCTATAGTCTTTTTAAGTTCTTTTTGCTATGGAAATACAACAGCCTCACACTTTCAATTCACATAAATAGTGAGTCACAGAGTGAAAGCTGCTTTTAAGAAGCTGATGGCAGAGCAGGTAGAAAATGGATTTGCTGTTGGTCTTTCACATAATTTCCACTCCTCAGCTGAAGACTTTGAAACATTTATGCATTTTTTTTTACTGTATTCGGCCCAGTATTTTCTTTGTGGTTTTCCCAAGTAAGCAGGATAAAGAAAGACTGTAAGCTGATTTTATTTTGTACAGACACGGAAATGTCAGATTACCTATTCAGGTCAGGCTCAGTGCAAATTTGTTATGCTCCATTTTTAATAATGCCGGATGGTACATTCGGCACCAGTCTGCCTCCTGGCTTGACCATGTACCAGAAAGCGTGGAGTGTACAACTGCAGGTCTCCGCATTCCTGCTATTCCTGGTCAGCCTTGAGCCTGCCTTCAGACCACCTGTAAGTCAGCGTAAGGCTCACTATTGGTTTCTGAGGCTATCCTGGCACTTGTGGCCTCTAATAATGGGGAATTGAGGTGACACTTTGGGAAGACTTCCATACCTCGGAGCTTTATTAACTTTGCCTTGTAGGAGTTGTGCACATTACAAGAGCAATTAATCTTCCATGCCTGGAAGGACAGCTTGGAAATCCTTTATAAAGCTACAAAGATAGGAACTTTAATTGGGAAAACCATACTTAAAATATTAGGCCAGAGTTTGCAGCAAAATAGTTTTCGTAAAGTAGAGTTAAACACAAAGGTAAAATGTTGCAGTGTCTTACAGGACGGCACGGTGGCTCAGTGGTTAGCACTACTGCCTCACAGTGCCAGGGACCCAGGTTCGCTTTTAGTCTCGGGCAACTGTCTGGGTGGAGTTTGCATATTCTCCCCTGGTGCTCTGGTTTCCTCCCACAGTCCAAAGATGTGCAATGTGAATTGGCCATGCTAAATTGCCCATAATGTTCAGGGATGCACAGGTTAGGTGCATTAGTCAGGGGTAAATGTTGAGTAGTAGGGGAATGGGTTTGGGTGGGATACTCTTTGGAGGGTCAGTGTAGACTTGTTGGGCCAAAGGGCCTGTTTCCACACTGTATGTATTCTATGATTCTCATCCTTTTTTACCTCCCTTTTTCCTGAGCCAAGAAAATGATATTTCTGTGGATCTAAGGTCAGGACAAGCAGTATCATTGCAGGATGAGGTGAAGGTGCTGTGTAGGTTGTCTCTGCAGGAGTCCCTCAGCTACTAGCCCAGGTCCAATCATCTTCAGCTGCTTCATCAATATCCTTCCCTCCATCATAAGATCAAATATAGGGATGCTTGCCAATGATTGGATAATGTTCAGCACCATTCATGACCCTTCAGATTAGTGAAGCAATCCTTGTTCTAATGCAAAAAGATCTGGACAATATCCAGCTTTGGGCTGACATATGGCAAATAACATAAGCATTACACAAATTCAAGGCAACAACCATATCCACTGCCCCTTGTCATTCAGTGGTGTTACCATCACTGAATCCCCCAACCTGAAGTGTTTCCATTTAACAGGAATGCAACTGAACTCACCCCATAAACACAATGACTCAAAAAGTGGGTCAGAGTTTAGGACTATTGTGGCAAGTAACTCTCCTCCAGACTCCCCAAAGCCTGACCAGCATCTGCAAAGCACAGTCATGAGTATGATGGAATAATCCCCATTTGACTGGATGAATACAGCTCCAGTAACACTCAAGAAGCTTGACACCATCCAGGACAAAGTAGCCCGCTTGATTGGCACTACATTCACTCCCTCCTCCACTAATACTGAGTAATAGCAGTGTGTACGATCTACAAGGTGCACTGTAGAAATTCACCAAAGATCCTCAGAGAATACCTCATTCCAAACCCATGACCACTTCCATGTGGAAGGACAAGAGCAGCTGATACACGGGAGCACCACCACATTCAGGCTCTCCTCCAAACCATACACTGTCCTGACTCGGAAATATATCGCCGTTCCTTCACTGTCGCTGGGTCAAAATCCTGGAATTCTGCTCCTAAGGGCATTGTGAGTCAACCTATAGCACATGGACTGCAGCGATTCAAGGAGGCAGCTTTTGTAATGCAATTTAAGATAGGCAATAGTTGCTGACCAGCCAGCAATGCCCTGACCCACGAGTGAATAAAAAGGAACAGCGTGTAGGAAGTACATGGAGGACAAATGCAGGCAACTTGCATTCTGGCACTAGTACACAAATCTTACTTATCTTTTCTCAAAAATACTTAAAATAAAAACCTTCTCTGCCCAGATGTGTTACTGTGATGGTAATTGCTGATAGTTACATGAAGCTAACAAACACATGCGATAAACATACAAAATGCTGAAGAAACTCATCAGGTCTGGCATCACGTGTGGAGAGAATTAATCTTTTGAGTCTGTTATGACTCCTCTTCAGAAGTCAGTTCTCTTCTGAAGAGTCATACCAGTCTCAAAACATTAACTCCTCTTCCCTCCACAGACACTGTCAAACTGCTGAGTTTCTCCAGCATTTTCTCTGTCTGTTTTAGATTTCCAGTGTGCACGATGTTTTGCCTTTATGGAGGTGATATATTTCGTCAGAACTGAAACTAAGCCTTTGGTGAGGCTTCCCATCTATTTAATGACCAGCAGTTTATCTTCATCAGAACATGGAGTGCCAACTTACATCCATTCTGAAGATTGATATTTCTATCTGTATGTGATGCCAAATAGCCAGCTAACGTGACTTAAATAAAGCAGGCTAGCTCAGGTCCAGAAGCTCAACTGGTTGCAATGGTGATTAGTTGAGTCCTGGAACAAGAAGAAACCCAGTCTTGATATAGCATAAGTACGAATTAATTGATCTGGGTGACTCAAGGGTGATGTATTTAGCCTCAGCAATTCCCTACTAGGGAAAAGCAGATCAGAAGTATTAAATTAGACAGTATCTGAAAGGGTTAACCAACATCACAACATAAGCTTCATCTATAGAATATACAATACTTCTTGGGAGAAGGGCACTGGTGTTCTGTGTACTCTGTTCAGAAAGTGTGTCATTGAACTTGAAAGGTTAACTCTGTTTCTTACTCCACAGATGCTAGCAAGTTCTCTAGTGTTTTGCGTTTTTGATCCAATGTAGCCATGGGTGTACTGAAATGCTACACTAACAGTAATGCGAGCTTACTTTTAAGTTGTTCCTGATGTCTCACAAGGGATCACTTGTCTCAGCTGTAATGTGACTTGGCAATATGTGCTATGTAATAAATGTTTGCTCTTTCACGAGATTGAGCCTCTCTTCTGCCAAAGACGATGTGTGGACATCCTTCCACATTTGGTATGAGAAATATAGATTAATACCACTAACAAAGACAGTGAACCTCCCCACATATTACAGGTACTATAGCCATATCATATCAAAGATGGTGACAGCATTGAGAATTTTCCCTTTCATAAACTGTTGGAGAAATTGCTGAAGGAGAGAATTAGTCTCCATTTGAATGTTTGATCAAGAATAAATCAGGATGGCTTTGTGAAAGAGAGGTCAAGCCCAACAAATTTGTTTGCATTTCTCAAGGAGGTGAGTAGATGAAGTTAGTGCAGCTGATGTTATTTACATGGACTTCAGGAAAGCCTTTGACAAGATCCTACGTGGAAGACTGAAGAGGATAAAAGCACATGGGATCCAGGATGACTTGGCAAGATGGATACAAAATTGGCTGAATGGTAGGAGACAGAATGGCGAGAAAAGGCTGATTCGTTAACTGGAAGCCAGTATCCGGAGATGTACCACAGGGATCAGTGCTGGATGCCTTATTGTTTGTTGTAATATAAACAATGCAGATGATAATGTTGGGGGAATGATAAGTAAGTTTATGAATGACACAAAGATTAGCCAGGTGGTTAATAAGTGAGGAAGAAAGTCTCAGGTTACAGAAAGATATAAATGGGTTGGTCAGATGGGCAGATCAATAGCAGTTTGAATTTCCCCATGAAAAGTGTGAGGTGACGCACTTTGAAAGAAGTAACAAGACAAAGGAGCATTCAAGGGCATTGAGAAGCTCAGAGGAACAGAGGGATCTTGTGCTTAGTGAAAGGTCCCTGAAGGTCAGGACAGGTTATTAGTGTAGTTAAGGCATATGGGATACTTGCTTTATCAGTTGTAGTGTAGATTATAAGAGCAGGGAGGTTATGTTAGAGCTGAACAAAACTATGCTAGGCCACATCTGGAGTACTGGGTGCATTCTGGTCATCTCACTAGAGAAAGGGTGTAATTGTACGGGAGAGGTTACAGAAGATATTCATTAAGATGTTGCCTGGGTTGGACAATATGAAATGGAGGCTGAATAAGCTCAGGTTATTTTCCTTGGAGCAGGGAAGTTTGTGGGGGCGGGGGAGGGTCTTGATTGAATTGTATAAAATGATGAGGACAGGGTGGATAGAAAGCAGCTGTTCCGCTTCATTGAAAGTTCAATAATGACAATTGGCAGCAGGTTTTCGGGTAAAGGTTTTACACCCAGAGCATGGTGGGCATCTGGAATGCAGTGCCTGGGAGGGTCATTGAGGCACGAAACCTCAATACTTCTCTAAAAAAAAGGGCTTGGATGAGCACTTGAAAAATCAGAACATTCAAGGCCAAGTGCTGGGAAGTGGGATTCGTGTCATTAGGTTATCACAGAGTTAATGGACGAAAGGGCATCCTCTTTGACTCTTAAATGAAGAGCTGATACTCCCATGTGTTCTGCATCGCTCCCTTTGACACTATACTTGGATGTGGATATCCAGTTCAGTCAATGATGTTCAAATGAACTGCTGTTCAGATTCCAGTATGTAGAATGACTATTCCTGAAGAAGGGCTAATGCCCGAAACGTCGATTCTCCTGTTCCCTAGATGCTGCCTGACCTGCTGCGCTTTTCCAGCAACACATTTCCATCTATTCACTCAAAATACCTGACAACAAGGAGCACTCAAGGTATGCATTTGACAATCAGTCCATGGTTTTAGAAGCAAGATGCAGAGGAAAAAACACTGGCAGAGAAGACATTATAAAAAGAAGCAATGAGAATAACCTTTTGTTTCACTATAGCATTTGAGTGACATTTCCATTGTGAGGTTTAGTACACAGCAGTTATTCATAATACACATTATCTCCAGCTTTGCTTTCAAATCAACATGTAAACAATTTCTTTCCAAGTTATGTCTCATGGGTGGTTAGACCCACTGCAGATATTTCAGCAGAAATAATATCGTAATTGTTTATTACAATGATGCCTGGATGCCAGTTTCTCAATGTGAAAGTGAGTGATAAGCTTATATGTTGTAGGCAGGAGGACACCTGAGGGATAACCATTGCACTTTGATTTCAGTGGCATCAAGGGGAGGCGATGACCTAATGGACTGTTAATCCAAAAAAACCAGGTAATGTTTTGAGGACCAGGGTTTGAATCTCACAACGGCAGATGGTAGACTTTGAGTTCAATTTTTAAAAAAATGAAGAGCATGATGATGACCATGAATCCATTGCTGATTGTTGGACAAACCCATCTGGTTCAGTGATGTGAAGGGAACTGCCACCCTTCACTGGTCTGGCCAACATGTGACTGAGACATAGTTGTCTCTTAACTTCCCTCTGGGCAATTTGGGATGTGGAATAATATGTTGGATGGCAAATTCAGACACTGAGATCAATGTAATTGTGAGAAACATTAATAACTATAACTAAAAATAACTATTGTCCTTCTCCATATTAGGCATTGTCAACTATGGATGAGTTTCGAAACCTTGACCGTGATATTGAAGGCTCTGCCAAGCGATGGAAGAAGTTTGTCGAGTCTGAATGTCCAGAAAAAGAGAAGTTTCCACAAGAATGGAAGAACAAAACAACTTTACAGCAACTGTGTATGATGAGGGCATTGCGCCCTGATCGAATGACCTATGCAGTCCGGTAAAAACAAAATTTATTATTTTTCTTCATCAGGGCTCATGTTACAAACACCACATTCATTGCTCTTCATCTGATGCCAGCAGAGTTATAGTTATATTGTTTATTATAAAACTCTCGAAAGCAAACCCTTTCCTGTTCAGTTCAATCCAGTTTCATCCTATATTAACTATCCTCTTGTATTCGCTATTCATCTCCTTGGAAGAGGCAACAGGGAGGACAGGGAGCGGTTAAGTGGTCTAGAAACTTGGAATCTGAGGTTCTTGGAGGTCCTGCCAAATTTTATGTTTCACAGCCTGAGTTCCACAGCTGATGCAGTCAGATTGAGAGCTGGCCCAGCTATTGGATGGGTCAAGACAGTCCGGGTCAATGTTTGCAGGAGGTGGAAGAGAGGAGATGCAGCTGTATATTGGGGTGAGGGGAAATGGAACATCTTGTGGGTAGAAAGGAATATGATCAATGATCCAATCAGAGAGATAGAAACCTGTAAATTTGCTGCACCTTTTGGCCCTCAAGCAGTGCTGGAAATTCCCTTTTATAGAATCATAGAGATGTACAACACGGAAACAGATTCTTCGGTCCAACCCGTCCATGCCGACCAGATATCCCAACCCAATTTAGTCCCACTTGCCAGCACCCAGCCCATATCTCTCTAAACCATTCCTATCCATATACCCATCCAAATGGCTTTTAAATGTTACAACTGTACCAGCCTCCACTACATCCTCTGGCAGCTCATTCTATACCCGTGCCACTATCTGTGTGAAAAAGTTGCCCCATAGGTCTCTTTTATATCTTTCCCCTCTCACCCGAAATCTATGCCCTCCAGTTCTAGACTCTCCGGCCCCAGGGAAAAGACTTTGTCTATTTATCCTATCCATGCCCCTCATAATTTTGTAAACCTCTATAAGGTCATCCCTCAGCCTCTGAGGCTCCAGGGAAAACAGCCCCAGCCTGTTCAGCTTCTCCCTAAAGCTCAAATCCTCCAATCCTGGCAAGATCCTTGTAAATCTTTTCTGATCCCTTTCAAGTTTCACAACATCTTTCCGATAGGAAGGAGACCAGAATTGCATGCAATATTCCAACAGTGGCCTAAACAATGTCCTGTACAGCTGCAACATGACCTCCCAACTCCTGTACTCAATACTCTGACCAATATAAGAAAGCATACCAAATGATCCTTCACTATCCTATCTACCCGCGACTCCACTTTCAAGGAGCTATGAACCTGCACTCCCTATGGCCTTACCGTTAAGTGTATAAGTCCTGCTAAGATTTGCTTTCCCAAAATGCAGCACCTTGCAAACTTACTAACTGTACCTCTTACGCTCACATCCAAATCATTTATGTAAATGACAAAAAGTAGAGGACCCAACACCGATCCTTGTGGCAGTCTACTGGTCACAGGCCTCCAGTCTGAAAAACAACCCTCCACCACCACCACCCTCTGTCGTCTTTTGAGCCAGTTCTGTATCCAAATGGCTAGTTCTCCCTGTATTCCAAGAGATCTTACCTTGCTAATCAGTCTCCCATGGGGAACCGTGTCGAACGCCTTACTGAAGTCCATACAGATCACATCTACTGTTCTGATCAACTGTTTACAACTTTCTTCAGTGCACATTTTCCCAAAGTGTCTTGTATGGAAAAAGATTTCAGTCCTGACCTCCCCACCATGACCTACCTTCACTAAAGCCAGAATTGCACACTTTGGATGCAGTTTTGGTATAAACTTGACCTCGTCTATTAAAAAAAAACATGTATTTTCCTATTCTTAATAGTTTTATACTAGCTTCACTTAAATTTTCAGGTTAAATTAGTTTAAATAATTTAAAAGCTAGGAAAAGCTTAAAAGGAAGGTCATTTAAAAAAGAGTTCAAAGGAGCCTTATGAACAAAATAGTCCTTTGATCTATGGAAGGGCAGAGAGTCCCGTAAACATGGACAAAGTTGCAGACACAGGAAGGGCTTCCACCTCCAACAGTACATTATTGGGGGAGGTGACAGTCTGGTGATGTTATTGCTGGGCTTAGAGACCCTGGTAATGTTCTGGGGACTTGGGGTTAAATCCCACCATGGCAGATGATGGAATTTGAATGCAATAAAAATCTGGAATGAAGTGACCAATGATGACCGTGTAATCATTGTCGCAACAAAACCATCTGATTCAGTTATGTCCTTTAGGGAAGGAAACTGCCATCCTTAATTGGTCTGGCCTACATGTGACTCCGGACTCAAATTGATTCACTGAAATCCTTTCGTGACAGTAACGACCGTGGGTAATAAATGCTGGCCCAAACAGCAATGTCTCAGCCCGTGAATGAATAAATAAAAAAGAAAATTGGCACCTGCCCAAAATCTCCCCCCCGGCCCCCCCCCTCACCCCACCCCTCCATTGCAAGTAGGAGGGTGTGAGAAATGTGTTCAATATCAGAGAGGAATCAGTCAGAGAGGAGTAAGATCAAAAAACTTGGCCATGTTTCTCAATTTATGTGCCCAATATGCACATTTCCTCTGAAAATAACTCTCCTTCACATTGTGTTGTATTGTTTTCAAAGATTCCCGTGCAGGAAAGAGTCCATTACAACCCACTTTTGCTCAGTTCTTTAAGAGTTATAAATAAGGTCAATCACCCTACCACAGTGCTTGGAAAAGTTTCTTTTTACAGTGACCCCATTTTAATGCTTCACATTTAGTGCAGCTTGAAACGAGAATTGTTGAGTTGAGTGAGCTGTTCAAGCAACAAGGATACAGCCACAAGAAAAGAATTAAAACACTTGCCAGTCTGCAAGTTATGTTGGGGTCAGGGATTGGACTCTGCACTGATTGGGTTAGGTCATGCAATTTATGTAAATTTCTAGATATCTCAGGAGTGTAGTATCTGACTATCTAATACACAGCCACCATTGCTGTCTTGGAGGTCACAATCCCCACTGGGATTGTCGCCCAACCATTGGAGGTTGCGAGGCACTATATATAAACACCAACAAGCAAGTAATTTTTTTAATGCACAGTTCTGTCATTCTGCACTGAAACCTGGCATGTTTACGGTAGTCAGCGATAATTCTCACATTTTGGATGTATTTTCCAAAAACCTGAGGTAGAACACTGGCAGATGGTAGATATTAAACCATTACCTCAAAGGAGAACTCTCTGGTGAATTAAACTGTAGAGCGTATCAGATATGGGGAAGAAGGAGGGCAGTGGTCAGCTGCTTTATTCTGCTTCTCTTCTTCACAAATTGCCAGCAGATTTGAACAAGGAAATTGCATATTCTCATGATAATTAGCAGTACCCAGATGAGGGAAAGCAAAATTTTACTGTACTATATATCAATCCAAAGTCAGATGGTGAGGTGCGAAGTTAGAATCTGATACTTTTATGAATATGTTTCTTCATAATAGGTTAATTCACAGGACTCAAAGCCCTCCACTTCTTCCTTTCCTGCCGTACCAACCAATACCCTTCCACTGACACCCTCCTTCGACTGACTGAACTGGTCCTCACCCTGACAAACGTCTCTTTCCAATCCTCCCATTTCCTCCAAACCAAAGGAGTAGCCATGGGCACTCGCATGGGCCCCAGCTATGCCTGCCTCATCGTAGGATATGTGGAACAGTCCATCTTCCGCAGCTACACTGGCACCAGCCCCCACCTTTTCCTCCACTACATCGATGACTGAATCGGCGCTGCCTCGTGCTCCCACGAGGACGTTGAACAGTTCATCCACTTTACCAACACCTTCCACCCCGACCTCAA
>NC_057733.1:15073217-15076657 GCF_004010195.1 Chiloscyllium plagiosum
CCTCTCCGGCCTATCACCCTCACCTTGACCTCCTTCCACCTATCGCATTTCCAACGCCCCTCCCCCAAGTCTCTCCTCCCTACCTTTTATCTTAGCCTGCTGGATACACATTTTTGAAGAAGGGCTTATGCCCGAAATGTGGATTCTCCTGTTCCTTGGATGCTGCCTGACCTGCTGCGCTTTTCCAGCTCTAATTCACAGGATGCAGGATAAGATTTGTTTGCTTCTTCCCTATTAACTCAGCAGTTTGTCTTTATAAGGGCTCTAAGTACTTAATTAAACAAAATCACTCATCGGTGTATCTTAACATAACATACAATTAACAATGGCTGTCTTTCAGTTAGTGATGCATTGCATTGTCTGTCGGTTTCAAATCATTATTTTTCTATTTCTGATCTGATTGCTGTACACGAAAGTGGCCTTTGAAGAATTGTAGTAAACTTGTGCTGTACATAGCACACTCTAATCATCCTTGAGTTGACAGTCAGATGGATGTGGAGTGCACCATCAGGTTCATCCTGTCACCCCTGAAGAATTTATTCAGAGTAGCTCCCTTGATAATTAGAGATTAACAATTTTAGTGTTGTGTTAATCTGCTTTTGAATCCAGAGATATAATGCAATCAGTTAGTATAGTAATGCAGTTAAAACTGTCTTCCTTTTCTCAGAGATTTTGTTGAAGAAAAGTTGGGCACCAAGTATGTTGGAGGAAGGTCATTGGATTTTTCAACATCCTTTGAAGAGTCTGGTCCTGCCATACCAATGTTTTTTATCCTTTCTCCTGGTGTCGATCCACTCAAGGATGTAGAAAGACATGGTAATATTTCACATGCTTTTTTACTGCTGATTCCTGAATGGAACCAAATGATCATTATTGGCAAAATGAATCTTTCAGACAGTATTTGTAATATCGAGCAACTGAATTTAATATCAAAGTTAAGGGACCAAATGTATAATCTAAAGATTAAGCACCATCTTGCTCATTTGTAATCAGTAAGTGTCAAATTGGAAGCATCTGAAAATATCACAGACCATATTTTCTCAAATTAATGCTGCATATTGAAGGGTCAGGTATTTTGTCAAATCATCACTTTGGTTATGACTTACAAGGGGCCAATTCATAAATCAGATATAAATTTTACTTTAGCCTTGGTAAAGATCATTATTCACTGATGCTATGTCAATTGCTGTCAAAACAATCCATATAGGTCTGCACATTGGTGGCTACCTCCAGAAGGAATATGGTCCACATTTCCCAAGTAAATGTGCAAACTGTTGTTGATGGTGGACTGATTAAGAGTGCTGTGCGCTAACTTCACCTCAACTTTTACCCAAAATTACGTATTGAGGAGTTAGATGCCAGTATTATTATTTTAATTAAAGAGTTGCTTTGCTATACTTTGACATCAAAAAACATTCAAAAAAAGCACGACTTAAAGAGTGAACAACCCAACATTAGAGTTGCATATCGATCATTATTCCCACTTGGTGTGTTGTGTTATTTTGGGTAAAAGAACAAGAACACTGACTTGACAATATGTTCCTGGTTTAACGGAGGAAGCAATGAATTTCAAATATCAACTTAATTCTCTGAAATTGACTTTATCAGTGTGTGATTTGGCTAATGGCAGGTTGAAGATTAAATTGCTTGTCAACACAGTATATCCAATATAAACAAAAGTTGATTCAAAATTGAATAAAATATATTGGTTCTGTTTTTATGCACATGGTTTCATATTAAAAGGTTTGTAAACCCAATATATTGTATTTAATACTGTTTTCACCATAAATGCTGTCTCAACATTTTTTTTTGTCGAAGAGAAATAGATCGTACCAACAAAAGATGGTGTATTCTATACTCTTATACATTAACAGCTGTTCTTCAACCATAGGTAAAAAGCTGGGTTGGACATTCGATAATAAAAACTTCCACAATGTCTCACTTGGCCAAGGACAGGAGGTGGTAGCTGAACAAGCTCTCGACCTGGCAGCCAAAGAAGGTCACTGGGTTATTTTACAGGTGTGTAACATCCTTACAACTGTTTGAATGTATTGCCAAGAACTGATTATATGGGTTTAATTCTATAGACTGAAGTATGGGGGAGGCAAGTCATTGCAATTTAAGGTGCCATTCTTTTGATTGTTTCTGTACTTAGATGGAGGATACACTTTTGTCATACCCAAATATGGATGGTATCCATTTAATTTGAATTGCTGCACATATTATTCAGAACTATGTGTCAAAACAGAAAGATTCAATCCACTCCTCTGCTTTCATTGTTATTAATGTTTCCAGCTTAGTTTGTGATACTTGAGATTTGCGATTTTTTAGAAGATTTGTACTTTAGATTGTGGTTCTGGTTGTAAGTTTGCTCACTGAGCTGTTAGGTTTGTTCTCAGACGTTTCTTCACCATGCTAGGTAACATCATCAGTGAGCCTCTGGTGAAGCACTGGTGTTCTGTCCCGCTCTCTATTTACGTATCTTGGTTTGTGAAGATGAGTGATATAATTTCTGGTTCTTTTTCTCAGAGGTTGGTAAATGGGGTCCAGATCGATGTGTTTTTTTGATGGAATTCCAGTTTGAATGCCAGGCCTCTAGGAATTCTCATGCATGTCTCTGTTTAGCCTGTCCGAAGATGGATGTGTTGTCCCAGTCGAAATGGTGTCCTAAATGTCTGTGTGTAAGGATACTAGTGGCAGCTGGTTATGTCCTTTGGTGAATAGTTGGTGTTCATGTATCCTGGTGGCTAGTTTTCTGCCCGTCTGCTGGATGTAGTGTTTGTTACAGTCCTTGCAGGGTATTTTGTATATGACATTCAATTAGCTGGTTGTTGGTATATGGTCCTTTAGGTTCATCTTGCTGATGGCTCATTCTCACATTTTTGTCCATTCCCAGTCAGTCACTTTGGTGTACAAAGTTTTTTGGCATGAAATTTTTGGTTCGTAATTGTGGAGTCAGTTGTAGTATCATTAATCATTTCTTGCAACAACCAGCAAATCGAATGTCATATGTAAAATACCCTGCAAAGACTGCAACAAACAACACATCGGACAGACAGGCAGAAAACTAGCCACCAGGATACACGAACATGATTTGGATGCAAGCATAAGAGGTACAATTAGTAAGTTTGCAGATGACACCAAAATTGGAGGTGTAGTGGACAGTGAAGAGGGTTACCTCAGATTACAACAGGATCTGGACCAGATGGGCCAATGGGCTGAGAAGTGGCAGATGGAGTTTAATTCCGATAAATGCGAGGTGCTGCAATTTTGGAAAGCAAATCTTAGCAGGACTTATACACTTAATGGTAAGGTCCTAGGGAGTGTTACTGAACAAAGAGACCTTGGAGTGCAGGTTCATAGCTCCTTGAAAGTGGAGTCGCAGGTAGATAGGATAGTGAAGAAGGTGTTTGGTATGCTTTCCTTTATTGGTCAGTGTA
>NC_057733.1:15076940-15091793 GCF_004010195.1 Chiloscyllium plagiosum
TAGGGTAAATAGACAAGGTCTTTTCCCCGAAGTGGGGGAGTGCAGAACTAGAGGGCATAGGTTTAGGGTGAGAGGAGAAAAAATTCAAAGAGATCTAAGGAGCAACTTTTTCACGCAGAGGTTGGTACATGTATGGAATGAGCTGTCAGAGGATGTGGTGGAGGCTGGTACAATTGCAACATTTAAGAGGCATTTGGATGGGTGTATGAATAGGAAGGGTTTGGAGGGATATGAGCCGGGTGCTGGCAGGTGGGACTAGATTAGATTGGGATATCTGGTCGACATGGGCAGGTTGGACTGAAGGGTCTGTTTCCATGCTGTACATCTCTATGACTCTAACACCAACTAACCACTAAAAGACATGACCAGCTATCACTAGTATCCTTACACATAGATGAAGAAGGACATCACTTCAACTGGGACAATACATCCATCCGAGGAAAGGCTAAACAAAGACACGCACGGGAATTCCTAAAGGCCTGGCATTCAAACCAGAACTCCATCAATAAACACATCGATTTGGTCCCTACTTACCAACCCTTTGAGAGAAGGAACCAGAAATGATATCACCTACCTGAAGAGACCAAGATACATAAATAGAAACCAGGGCAGAACACCAGTGCTTCAGTGGAAGATCCCTGATGATGTTACCTGGAGTGGACACAAAACATCTGAGAGCCAACCTCCCAGCTCAGCAAGGAGAAAGTGAAGACTGCAGATGCTGGAGATCAGAGGCTATCAAATATCATGTTGTAGGTTTGCTCACTGAGCTGGTACTTGAGAGTGTGGTGCTGGAAAAGCACAGCAGGTCAGGCAGCATCTGAGGAGCAGGAGAATCGCTGTTTTGGACATAATGATGAAGAGCTTAAACCTAAAACGTCGACTCTCCTGCTCCTTAGATGCTGCTTGATTTGCTATGCTCTTCCAGCACCACATTCTCAAGTACCAGCTCAGTGAGCAAATTTACAACATGATATTTGATATATGTCATGTTGTACTCAACAGAAACAGATCTATACAAATGGATGCGTGCTAGCACAGATTTGAGTGTTGCTGAAGGAAGAGACAACCTGTTAAAACATTTAGTCTTGCACTTAATGTGGATAGACTACAGGAGTTTCAAGGAAACAGAAATTTATAATGCAGGAGAAAATGGTGCTGATCTACTGGCAAGAGTCGACTCTGATTGTCTGAGGTTTTATCCCCCATGCTTTTATATACTTGTAAATGATGTAATGCCTGGGCATGTTGATCTTGGTTATGTGGGATAGGGCCTGTGAGTTATTACATACGTAGCACCTAGCACACACAAGTGAGTTTGATTGCAACTCTGGCTGATTATCTTGAATTGGCTATTTATGTAAGTCTTAGCACACATTGGATTGTTCAGTAAGTAATGTCCAATCACAGAATCACAACTAATGATGGAACATATGCTAAGAGTCATTCCATGAAAGTTTCCTTTCTCTTGCTAAATAAGAAGATATTAGTAAGAGCTGGACTTTAAAAATATCCATAGCAAGACTATCTATTTGGACGAGTGGTTCTGTTAAAAATGAACTCAACTGTGCAAGCTGCTAGCCTTGTATTTAGAATGAACACCATTCAGGCAATCATGGTGCGTGAAGGTTATCGTGATCTCTATGACTTCCCTAAGCTGTGTATTAGAGAAGAGACTAATGAAAATGACTGAACATATGAATATGGTATTGTTCTTGCCATTCCGCCCTGGTGAATGAAAGACTTCAAGCTTCGAGAACATGTCTGCTTTTTCTTTTGCAGTAACACTCATGATCTGTATCATTTGTACCTTTATGTTAGTACAATGTCAGGATGCAAAATATTTACAGATATTTGGCGATGTCACAAGAATGATTTTACCCTATCTCACTTTGCAGAAAACACATGGAATTGGATGAATTGCAGGTTTTACAAACCAACAGCTAGTACTCCTACTGACATAAATGTAGAGTAAGAGAAAACGAGAAATTTGCTCCTGATCTTGCCACTATCATGACAGGCAGCTTAGATTTAAACCTGATTTTTTCTTTGATTCCAATTGGGAGAACCATGTGCATATACCTCAGCTTGCTGTCACTTCAACATGTGTGCTCTGCCTTACAGCTCGGATCTCATGTTTCAGCTGTAGGTATAGCAACGTGTAAAGTCAATAACCAGTTTCTCATGATAAACTTATGTTTTTTTTCCCCCAAAACAAGCTAAGTTAATTTTTACTGCAATAGATTAAACCAATTACAATTAATTTGTTTTATGCAACTGAAATCAAATTCTCTGTATATATTATTAAGCATTATGAAAGACATTGTAAGGCTTGCATGCAATGGGAGCACATGAAACATATGTAGCTACTGAAACTCATTATTATAGGATAGATGTTAACACTGCATTTTGTTCCTTTCTATGAATGAAGGTTACATAAAATGCTGTATGAGGAATGTAATTGTTTTATGCGAATAGAAGCAAATTGCATGTATGGGCTTTGATTGCTTAGAATTTGTCATTCTCTCTACAAGCCAGCAAAAGAAGTACAAGTGCAATGTCCAAATTATTTCTTCTTGATTGTGATGTACGTAATTCTGTGTGTCATCAGACCACAGATATTTGAAAAGGGAAGGACTCATACAACCGGTTTCCACGGGTCAGTTAACTTAGTGTCCGTTACTGGGAAAATGTTGGAGTCTATCATAAAGGATGGAATAGCAGGGTATTTCAAAATACATTATATGATCAAGCAAAGTCAGCAAGGCTTCATGAAGGGGAGATCATGCCTGACAAATTTACTCAAATTCTTTGAGGAGGTAACAAGTAGGATAGATAGAGGGAAAGTCATACATATAATATATTTAAACTTTCAGAAGGCATTTGATAATGTACCATGCACTTTTTATGAGATCAGAGTTCATACTGGTGGAGGTAGTATATTGGTGTGGATAGGGTATTGGCTAACTAATAGAAGACAGAAAGTTGGAATAAGGGGAACATTTTCAGGATGGCAACCTGTAACAAGTGGCCTAGCACAGAGATCAGTGCTGGGTCCACAGTTATTTCCAACATATATGATTGACGTGGTTGAGAGAAGTGAAGGTACTGTAGCCAAGTTTGTAAGTGACACAAAAACACATGGGAATGCAAGTGGTAAGAATGATAAAAAAAAGTCTGCAGAGAGATATAGGCAGGTTAAGAGAGTGGAAATGGAATATAATGTGGGAAATGGAAGATAATGCAATTCGGCAGGAAGAATAGAGGAGCTAAATATTATTTAAATGTAGAAAGTTTACAGAGAGCTCCAGAACAGAGGGATTTGGGAGTTCTGGAACATATATCACAAAAAGTTTGCATCTGTGTTCAGCAGATAATCGGGAAGGCAAATGGAATGCTGGCCTTTTTTTTTAATCTAAAGAAGTGTCATGTAAAAGTAGGGAGGTTTTGCTAAAACTATGCAAAGCACTATTCAGATCACAGCTGGAATACTGTTCGCATTTTTGGGGCCAAGAGGATGCAATCTCAGAATTAAGGGTCACATGTTTAAAGCAGAAATGAGGAGGAATGTCTTCTCTGAGGGCAGTGAAACTATGGAATTCTTTTCCAGAAGGGCTGTTGAGGCTGGGTCTTTAAGTATATTCACAGTGAGATAGACAGATTTTTAATCAAGGAAATTGAGGGATATGGGGAGTAGAATTGAAAGTGGAGTTGAGCATTTATCAGATCAGCCATGATCTGACTGAATGGTGGAGCAGACTTGATGGGCTGAATCGCCTATATCTGCTTCTGGTTTATCTGTGGAGAACGACAAAGTTTTAAGAGCAGCAACTTCAAGATCTTAGTGTGATATTAGCATGGTCACTGTGGCCCCCTCTGTCTATGATCTGTCTTGATAAATACGGTTCTTCTATTGAGATTGTCACGGGCCTTTGCAACATCTCTCCTCGGTTTCACTGGGAGGTGGTGTTGAGGGGAAGAATCATGTTTAGTCTCATTTTCTTATCTCATCCTAATCAAACTTTATTCCACTGCATGGGTTTCCTCCTGGGAGCCTCCTGTGCTCAAATCTGCCGCTGAGTTTCTTACTCGATCTCTTACAGAATCAAGTGTCTGATTTCTTCCTTGCTCAAGCATTCGATTTCAATGTATTCACCTATTTTGTGGTTGCATCTCTTAATGATTTTTTTCAGAATGTTGATTAGTTCAGTTGGCTGGATGGCTGGTTCATGATGCCAACAGTGCATGTTCAATTCCTGGAATGAGCTGAGGTTACCATGAAGGCCTTGCAATTCCACCCACATCCCTTGCCTGAGGTGTGGTGACCCTCATACTCATCTCTCTCTAATGAGAAATCAGCCTATGGTCCTCTTGAATTAAGGTGACTGTCACCTTTCAGCTACACAGTGAAATGTGCAGCACTCCTAATTGGAAATTAACTGAACATACAACAACCCTGGACAGGTGAGAGTACTGTGTGCACTTTTGCTCATGTTACTTAAAGAGGCAATTACTTGTATTGTAAGCAGGTGAGGGACGTTTACAATGGGTGATTCATGGGATGAAGATGTTATCTTATGATGGAATGGGGAGGCAATGGCCTTGTAGTATTATCACAAGGTTGGTAATCCAGAGATCTAGCTAAGGTTCTGGGCACCCAGATTCAAATCCTGCTACAGCCAATAGTGCAATTTGATCTCGGTAAAATCTGGAAGCAAGAGTCTAATGATGACTGTGAATCGATTGTCAATTTTTGGAAAACCCATCTGGTTCACTAATGTCCTTTAAGGAAGGAGTCTGCCATCCTTACCTCATCTGGCCTACATGTGACTCCAGATCCACAGCAATATGTTTGATTCTTAACTGCCCTCTGGGCAATTAGGGATGGGCAATAAATGCTGGCTTAGCCAGCGACGCCCTCATCCTGTGAATGAATTTTTAAAAAAAGCTTGTGTCTGTGCTCATTGTAGTACAAGAGCAGGAATATCCAAGATTCTCAAGGGGCTGCTCAGGGTGGATGCGGAGAAGATGTTTCCCCTTGTGGACGAATCCAGAACTAGATGGAACAGTTTCAAAATAAGGGGTCT
Organism: Chiloscyllium plagiosum; assembly: GCF_004010195.1. Lineage (NCBI taxonomy): Eukaryota > Metazoa > Chordata > Chondrichthyes > Orectolobiformes > Hemiscylliidae > Chiloscyllium > Chiloscyllium plagiosum. Next base: position 15,082,028 of record NC_057733.1, read on the forward strand.
CCCGTTTAATACTAAGATGAAGAATAATCTCTTCTCCAGCTGGGCCAGCAGTATTCAGAATGTTCTCCTCTTCCCGGGAAGCTGTACAGGCTGAATATATTCATGCTGGGTTAGACAAAGTTAAAGGCTGGGGGGCACGGTCAAGTAATTGGAGCTAAGGCTACATCATCTCGGTCATCAACTTGCTAACTCATAACAGGCTTGTGGGGCAGGATGTTCAAATGGCCTACTGCTCTTATTTCTTATATTTTATTTTATATGGCATAACCTCTCTAAAATGACTTACTGCAGGTTGTCATAAAATCAAATCTTAAATCTTCAGTCTCAAGAAGCAAAAGATGTCATTTCTTACTAATAGCTACTCTTAGAGTGTTTTAGTAATCTATTTCCAAATGCCGTGCCAATAACCTGTTTGTAAAGAACAAATGTGCAAGTGAAATTGACGTGTGTGACATATTGTGGAAAGTATCAAAACCTGAAGGTCTTCACTGCACATTCATTTTCTGAAATATCACTTCAATTATTTTACAATCAATGTAATTTAATCCATGAATGGCTTTAACTTTCATACATTGTAGCTTTGTTAGCTTCAGTTCCCATCATAAATTAAACAACAACAAGCTTCCATTTGGATAATTGATGTTAATCAAATTTCTCCAGCAAATCCAGTCCAATTCATCAACTCATTCAACACTGCTGGAAGATTTGATGCTTTAGTCTGTTGAGATTGTATTCTGTCCACAAAATAAGGAGTTTTCAGCCATTCTCCTGCTCTTGTTACAATTTCCTCCGATAATAGCTTGTTACTTAATGAGACAGGAAAGGGCACTGAGGTAACGATGCCTCACTTCAAAGGGAGGTATTTTGGTTAAATTGCTGTTTGCAGATGTAATAGATGTTTCCTTTGGCTTGCATTTGGCTGTTATGCTTCCAGTATTGTTCAAAATGGGTGTTTAGTCAGAAAATATTCTGTAATTTTCTGGTCATACAGCCATTTGATTTGGTTCAGTAAAGTACCTTTTCTCGGCTCATATTAATCTAAAGGTTGTTGTTAGAGAAATAATGATACAATTCTATGAATAGGTAAGCAGCTTAGTGATTGCTCCTTGAAATCAGCTCTCAACTCGTCATCAACCATGATAACAAATGGCGATACTGGGCATTTTGTAATCCAGTGTGACAGCGGACTATCATTGACTGTTGATTACATCATCTGAGACTTCTCTTCAGTGCAACGAAGCATGACCAGACTAAAGCATCAAATCTTCCATAATACAAACAACCACAATTTGCATTTATACAACATCTTTAGTAGAATGAAATGCCTGGAAAAATCAGCATTGCACCAGAAAAACTGTGTGTTAGTCCACAAGCAAGGATTTTAAAAGTATCAGACTCTACTGCAAAGATAAGGGTGTTAAGGACAGCATCAAAGAGAGGAAATGAGGTATAGAGACCCTGGAGCGGGTCCAGAGGAGGTTTATGAGAATGGTCCCAGGAATGAAAGACTGAACATATGAGGAATGTTGGAAGACTCTGGGTCTATCCTCAATGGAGTTTAGAAGGATGAGGGAGGATCTAATTAATATTTACAGAATACTGAATGGCCTGGACAGAGTGAATGTCGAGCATTGGCAGAAGAGATTAGGACCCGAGGGCACAGACTTAGAGTAAAGGGAAGACCCTTTAGAACAGAGATAAGGAGAAATTTCTTCAGCCAGAGTGGGGAATCTATAGAATTCACTGCCACAGAAGGCTGAGGAGGCCAGGTCATTGAATATATTTAAGACAGATATAGATTCTTAATTGTCAAGGGGACTAAGGGTTATGGGGAAAAAGTGAGAGAATGAGATTGAGAAAGTTATCAGTTATGATTGAATGACGGAGCAGACTTGATGGGCTGAATAGCCTAATTTCTGCTCCTATGACTTATGGTCTTATGAAGGGGTTAAGGGAATGAATTTCAGTCTGGGACCTCGACTGCCAAAGACAGAATTTTGTCAATAGTAAGTACAACAGGGACTGCATCATAGGCTAGAATTGGCTCTGGTGAATTCAGGTGTAGATTGTAGAAAGAGTGAGGTGTGTGAGATATTGGATTTAAACAAAGTTTTACATTTGAGACAATGGGCCACTGGGAATTAATCTGAATCAATGGCAAGAATACTGACAAGTGACATTTACTGCAGAATAAGATATGGGGGTAAGGGTTTTAGATGAGCTGAAGTTTATGATTGGATGATGGAAAGCTAACTTGGAGAGCACTCAACTTACCAAGTCTGGAGGTGTAGCGGTATTGGAGAGAGCTTAAACAGCTGATGGTCTGAGCTAGCCACAAGATGAGGTTTTGTTATGAAGGTGACGGAAGGATCAGAAATCTGAAATTTAACCCAGGGCTAAATAAAATGACATGCTTGTGAATTATCATTACCTGTGTATCAATTAAAATGTTTGAGAATATCATAATATAATGTACATTTAATTCTTTTGGGCTTTACATGGCAAGGTTGTTTGATCTTTCCTAATACTGTTTAATCATCTGTGACAAATGAGCACATCGCCACTGGTCGGGATACTGCCCCAGATCTTCTGGTCTCTGGATAGTCGGAGACCAGGTACATGACCAGAGATGCATGTTGGAACCCCTCAGATGTCCCAGGGCACTGATTCAATGGGAATGGCCTGGGTAGTTTGAACCTGCCCTACTCCCCATCAGCCTCCAAAAAATGCTGCCAATTTTGGGTTGGAGTCTGAGACCTTGGACAATTCCAATGTAATTACTTGATTAGTTGACCAGAAAACATAAGACTGAAAAGTTCTGGTCGAACTCCTAAATAGCTATTTACAGACTAAGACTCTCCCAACCCTCACCTTTCTGAACCTCCTGTTTACTCCTTCACCATCAAGCTCCAGATGACTATGCTACCCTGACCCTCCAACTCCTTGCCATGACCTAACTTGACCCAACCTGACTAACCTCGAGCTGACAACCCCTCTCACCTGACCTGACTACCCTCACTCACTTTATCCATCTGCTACCCTCACTCACTTTATCCACCTGCCACCCTATCTCTTGACTAGTTTACCTCACCTAACCCATCTACTTAAGCATCTATCCATTTACTCTTGCTGACATATTGAAGAGCCCTGGGACAGCTAAACAGTGCATGAAAAATACTTGCCCGATCACAACAGCTAATGCCTTAAGAAAGGAGACAAGACTGCTGAATGGATCCCATTCACTGATGTCCTTTGCTGACTGAGTTTAGCAGAATACATCATTGGAAAATTAGCCAGACAAATTCTAGGAAGTGAGTAATGTTTTTGTCAGGACCGCTCTTTCTGGCACTGATTGGATAATTTAGACCGCTGTCTCAAAAACAATTGTTTCCCATTGTTTTGCTAAGGAAAGAAGCTTCACTTGAATCTCCTCTGGTTCATCTTCTAACGTTTTTCTAAAAAGAAAATTGGTGATCATTTGATTTCTTCCTCTTAATTTTCTTTTCGAAACTGCTCAAAATCAAGGATCATGGAGACAATAATTTTACCAAGTTTTCTTGAGGACTTTGCAGCTCACAATGTCGTGCATCATCTATTCCTGTCACACTGAATCTTTTAAACATCAATCCACTGGGGTCCACATCAATTAGATCAATCTATTCAGGCTCTATTGTAGCTACCAGTTGACTTGTACTTGCTGACTTTTAAACTGTAAATCCATTGCTCTGACCCTTTCAGTAACTGACTCTTTTGATGCTCAAATTCATTGTCACATGGCATTTGAACTCAGTACTCCAATCACAGCTCCCAGTTACAGCAAATGTCCATGTCCAAATCAGCAAAGAAGTAGGTTCAGAGTATGCTCCAGACTCCAGGAAAACCAAACCTAGCACTTCCGTATTTTTCAAAATGCACACCTGACCAATGTGGCTCAGTACACACTGGGGTCAGATATGCAATGCATTTTGAGCTGTGATGCTTTGCATGAAGCAAGTGGATGCAAATATAGACCAATTAATTGACCAATCTCTATTCTCCAACAGCTCCCAACCTTGTTTAGATGCTTATCAAGCTTGCAAAATGGTAGTTAATGTAAACATTAATTTACCATTATAGGATAAAATCCATTTGATGAATCATTGTATTCTAAAGGCATTATGATTCAGCAGCTGGTAATAACATTTGAAGGTGTCAAAGCATTTTATACTTAGCTTTCAGAATGCTCCTGAGTCCTCTTTTGATTTTCCCCAAAACTCTCAAAGAAGGTGTTTTTTGTTTGAGTTTCCACATCAGCACAAAAAGAGAATGTGTGGGAGATGTTCCAATTTCCCTCACCTCTATGACAAAGTGCTCAGCTTTTTGGGTGGTGAATCTGAGAATGGTTTACAAAAACTGAGTTCTGATGAAGGGTCACTTAACCAGAAAGGTTAACTCTGATTTCTCTTTGTGGATGCTGCCAGATCTGTTCAGCTATTCCAGCAATTTCTGTTTTTGTTTCTGATTTCCAGCATCTGCAGTTCAGTTGGGTTTTTTTTTCCCTGAAGTTGGTTTACCTGCTTTTGAACTTAGTGGCAAACATGTCCAGATTAGTAATTGGATTTCAAGTGATCTAATTGTTTCTGCTGATGCAGTTTCTGATCACTTGCTATGATGCTATGATGATATCAAAAGCATGTCTTTTCGAGATATGTTAACACACTGTGTCTCATAAAGGTGTACTAACATACTGACAGTAAGAAATAACATCCCCCTTTTTCCAAAGGCTAAAGATAATCCCAAATAGATATATGTAATTTTATCTAGGCATGTGTTGACAATTGTCTTGAGCATTCAATGCCCGTGTGTCCTTGGTGTAACATGGACATGACATCATAGTGTAATACTTTTAGTATTAGGATTTGTTTTCCCTTGAAAATTACTTTTTGTGATATGCCAAGTTTGTTTGTGTAAGGCCAAAATGAACAAATTTTCTCAGGTACTTCTTTCATACTATCAGGCCATCCTTGGATAATAATCTTTTGCAACTTACATAGTTGCTCATCTTCAGCAGCTGCAGATTGCAACTACTCATACAGTTTCTGGCTGAAACATAACAGATCAGCCTTTAGAAAATCTTCAACTTTGTAGTCTAGAGTGTTGGTGTGTAGATAAAGAGAAATATCATGGTCTCTGGGTGGGTTGGGTAATGTGTTCAGTATGTCAGACATGATCATCTCATTACCCAGCTTATATCTCGTTTGAAAACCATATCCTTGCACCCTAATTAGTAAATATCAGAAACGTGGCAACACATTCATGCGTAGTTTCATGCAGATCGTTCCCAGTGTCTAGTCAAGTAAGTAGACATGGTACCAAGTATTAGAGTTAACGTCTTGTATTCTACATCAGAATCATCCGCTGGCACATATGACAGGCCCTTCAACCAATTGCAATACTTCAAACTTTGTGTCTTTCCTGGGATGCTAGTATTGCAGTAAACAAGATTTTGCTAATGGGACCTGCTTAGGAGAATCAAATTGAGAACCATCATGCTATACGTAGTAGATATCTTCTAGAGCAAAATGTTTTAATGGAGTTATATTTTCTTTAATTTATTTTTTACATTATTGCTTTAAACGACTGAGTCTTTGTTTATATGACTACCTAGTTGTTCAAGTGGGTATAAAAACATACCACTGGGAGTGGAGGGAGATAGTAATTAGGAGGCGGACATTAATAACGTTGTATCTTGTGAATAAACTCACTATCAAGGAAAAGTTCAGTGGCTGCTTCACTAAATGGCTTTAATCTGGTGCTGTGTACCGTAACAGTGACCTTCTCCTACATATAAAGATTGAAACCAGGAACCTTTGAGAGTTGTCCTGTGGTATATATCTTTGTGGGATGGGGAAAGTGTGGTGTTACTTCAGTGTTGCTGTAGATGCCCTGTCAATAATGTTCTCCTATCTCTAGTTCCCTCACAAGTAAACTACACTCTGATCCGATGGTCAGATGCACCATGAAGTGAAATAAAGAATGGAAAAATAGTTTAGAGAAAATAATATTTTAATGAAACTTGGCTATCACCTCCAGCACAAGTAATAATGCAGTTTGGAGCTCTGAGATAGATTTGATTTTTCGTAAAGGCAAACTTGTAACTAAATGAACTGCGACTTAAAGTCTATTCTGAAGCGTTCGCTCAATGTTGGTGGCTCTGGTATGCAGTTAAGATCAGATGTTGAAAATTTGTTCAGTCTTGACCACTAGTTAGTCAGCACAGGCCAAGGTGAAGGTTCAAGAGCAACACAGCAAGGGACAAGAGAGATGAGGAGGAAAACATATAAGAAAGGCTCAGCAAGATAGACCTTAAAATGTTTGTTTTTAGCTACATCCTATTTGTACTGCAGCATTGTTCAAGTGAGTAATTAGCTGGGCAGTTTGAAATCAGTCCTTTTCTCCAGTATCCAAATGATTCAAGTGTAAACAGAATACCAGGGAAAACTGAGCCAACATCAGCATAGCTGCCTTATTTTCATTAGTTGTGCAAATATTAGCTTAAAATTCCCATCAGCTGACTCAACTTGTTCCTGTTCAGAATATCCATCTGGTGGCGAAGTGGCTCAGTATTCTGGAGAAGAAAATGGAGCAGCATAGCGAGGGCAGCCATGAGAATTTCCGTGTCTTCATCAGTGCAGAGCCGGCTCCCTCACCTGAGGGCCACATCATCCCTCAGGGGATCCTGGAGAACTCCATCAAGATCACCAATGAACCACCAACAGGGATGCATGCTAACTTGCACAAGGCCTTGGATAACTTCAGTCAGGTATTTACTAGTTTATATACTGTGAATCTTTTTCTTGCTTGATCGCAAAAGTGATTTCTTTCCGCTTAATTTGAGATTCCAGAATAAAAACATTTTATTGAACTCTATTATCTATTTTATTTGCCCCAGAAATCGCAATAGTATTACATCTCATCAAGACATGCTTCAGAGAACTCACCTAAGCATATCAATATGATTAGCAGCTGCAAATATATTCCACAGTATTAAAATGTTAAATTAGTGCAATCACATTCCACTGTATAAGTTCAATTAAAGAATGTGACAACGCCAAATGTGACTAGCAGTGTGACAATGTATTTTACTATATTTGAGAATCTGTCAATTTCACATGTTATGACTTGTATCGCTTTATAGAATGGAAGAAGAATCCCTACGTTGTGGAAACAGGCCCTTCGGCCCAACAGGTCCACACCGACCCTCTGAAGAGTAACCCACCCAGACCCTACCCTAATACCCTACATTTACCCTTGATGAATGCACCTATTTTACACATCCCTGAACACAGTGGGCAATTTAGCACAGCCAATTCACCTGACCTGCACATCTTTGAATTGTGGGAGGAAACCGGAGCACCCGGAGGAAACACATGCAGACATGCAGGGAGAATGTGCAAGTTCCATACAGACAGTCACCCGAGGCTGGAATTGAACCCAGGTCCCTGGTGCTTGAGGCAGCAGTGCTCACCACTGAGCCACCGTGCTGCCATTTCCATTGAGAAAATTGCAGTTTTTTTGTGCCGTAATGAACAATGATAACTTTCTCCAGCATTGAAGACACAATGTTTGAGGTCAAAATCTCCATTATCCATGTTTTACTGCTCCTTCTGAGTTTAGCTCATCCTTACTTAATGGTTGACCTTCCAGTTCTCTCAACTACTCTCCTAATAATACTGACTTGTGGTGGGCCATGGTTTCACAGAAGCATGTATCCTCCAGTGTCCTATCGCTCTGTTCCGAGAATGTCAATATTGAGTACTGACACTGTACAAAATCTTAGAACCAAATCTGATCCTGTGCACATATACACATTTATCCTCCTGAGCTACTACACCATGAGCAGGAAAGTAACCTCGCTGGTTTTTACTCTCTGCCTGATGGCAAGAGGATCCCTATGTTAAGTCAGGATATACAGGTGATCATACGTATTTGTTTAACACTTTATTTACTGGGAAATACATTCAATCCAACTGCTTTGTAGGTTGAGATCTCTGTTGTTTTCATGTTTATTTTGGCTGGGAAAAGTTGCCAAAAAGGTAGATCTGTGTTTCCTTATTTTTGAGAGCTGCTGGGTTCATACTGAATGCTATAAATGAGATGTCATTTTATGCATTTCAATCAAGCTTCCACTGATAAGCTTATATATATTTTTTTTTCTCTCCTTTAAATACATGCCAACACCAGGAAGAAGGTAGCATAACTATAATCTTTTTTTTTAAAATCAAAACAGAAGTATTGCATTTTGGTTTCTTAATATTTGTGACTTGTTAATCAGGCAACAGGTCCCTCCACTTCAATCCTGGAATGAAAAAAAACTCAAAGTTTAAAAACATGTTTATATTTGACAGGTGTTTGAGTCGAGTGAAATTTAATATTGGGGTTATTATCCCGAATTAAGGAAGGCTTGTTATCTGTAACTGACTCAGAAAAGTGTAAGATAATTCTTTCCCAGATTGCATTACAAAATAATTAATTTTGTATTACTGTAAAGCAATTTGAAAAATACATATGCAAAATAATTTGTGTCTTTCTGAAGAGGTACCACTTGAACTTGACTGCATTAGTTTAAAGTATGACAACATATCTGTTAAAGCCAATTCTATCATTTGCGAAGTAGGGAAAAAAATGCAAAACATTAAATTTCTAGCAAATATTCCCCATCCAGTGAATAGGTATTTGTGTTCTTTATCTCCCAGGACACACTGGAGATGTGTGCTCGTGAGAATGAGTTCAAGAGCATTCTCTTCGCTCTTTGCTATTTCCATGCAGTTGTGGCGGAGAGACGCAAATTTGGGCCTCAGGGTTGGAATCGTTCTTACCCATTCAACACAGGCGACCTCACCATTTCGGTCAATGTACTGTACAACTACCTGGAGGCAAATGCAAAGGTAAGGTGTGAATGCTGTGACTGCGTGGAAATGGTATGTTGTGCAAACAGAATGTTGTCCTGTCAGACTTGGATACATTCATACATTAGTGATTATACTGGGGAAGTACATTGTCGATTGTAAAGTAGTTGTGATATTGTGTGGTCTTAAAAGACACTACATAAATGCCAGAGTTCTTTCATTTTAGACAGATGCACACCAGAAGAACTCTCAGCCATATGTTCTTTTTCTTTATTGATTTTCTTTTGGTCTATTTTAGCCACAGACTTTGACAGTTGCTGTAGGCTACACTTAGTATGGATTTCATTCCCCACCCTAACCCCCTCACAATAGTTCTTTGATTTCAAGAATGAAAATCCCCTTCCAAGATGAATCCTTCTGTAACTGTATTGGGGATTTCTGTGAAATTCTGGAAAAGGTTAACTGAAACTAACACAAATTACCATAGTTCAGACCCCTCTGCGATTTGAATGCAATTTCAGAACTCCGCCAATACATACTGCTCTATGATTTGATTAAAACTTAGAATTGCCTCTGTAGCTGTTTTTTTTTATATAGACAATAGGTGCAGGAGTAGGCCATTCTGCCCTTCGAGCCTGCACCATCATTCAATATGATCATGGCTGATCATCCTCAATCAGTATCCTGCTCCTGCCTTATCTCCATAACCCTTGATCCCCTCTCAGTCTTCTAAACTCAAGAGTATACAAGCCCAGTCGCTCCAGTCTTTCAGTGTAAGGTAATCCCGCCATTCCAGGAATTGACCTTGTGAACCTACGCTGCACTCCCTCAATAGCCAGAATGTCTTTCCTCAAATTTGGAGACCAGAACTGCACACA
>NC_057733.1:15094736-15165653 GCF_004010195.1 Chiloscyllium plagiosum
GACCTCCCACATCAAGCACTTAGCACACTGAACCAGCTTGGCAGTCATGTCTTCACCCTCTTCAACTGTGGCGTAATCACTTCACTCAACCTCCTTGTCAAAGACTCCTGAGCTAAAGCCTCACTCTTCAATCCACAGGAACTTCCTTGGACCCTCTTTTTGGGGCAAGTCTGTGGATTTTTAATTTAGGCTAGAGGAGGAGGCCCTACTTTGTACTGGTTGTTACTTGTTTTGAATTTGGACCTGGATTCAGAGGTGACTAGACTCCAAATTCCTCCTCCTGATCACAGTAAACACATTCTCATATTATGCTCCTTTTATGATGATTCATAATACAAATATGTCTCTTGCTATCACCTTGCTGATCCATCTGGTGTTTAACATCTCCTCTAATCCTTTGTTTAATCCTTAATCTACACAAGACTGCATGGACATAATGTTGTTTCACCACAGAAAAGAAGACAATCCATAGCCCATTATGTGTTATCCCCGGTTTCAGGATTATACCATAAGACTATAAGATAGAGGAGCAGAATTAAGCCAGCTGGCCATCAGATCAGCTCCACCATTCATTCATGGTTGATTGAAGAATCATCCTGATTCTTCTGCCTTTTCCCTGTTAGTTTTAATCCCCTTACCAATCAAGAACCTATCTATTTCTGTCTTAAAAACATTTGATGCACTCACCCCAACAGCCTTCCTTGGCAATGAATTCCACAGACTCACCACCCTCTGGCTGAAGAAATGTCTCCTCATCTAAAGGATCATCCCTTCCCTCTGTGGCTGTGCCCTCAGTTGCAAATCTCTTCTAATTCTGGAAACATCTTCCTCACGGTCACTCTATTGAGGCTTCTCGATATTCTGTAAGTTTCAATCAAGTTCCCTCTCATCCTTCTAAACTTGACTGAGTACAGACCCAGAGTCCTCAACCACTCCTTATCTGACAAGCTCATTGAGTGATGTATGAATGCTCTTTCTATCCTATAGTTTATGATTAAGGCTCTTCCAAGCCTCTAATTGCATTAGGCATTAGCAGTTACCCTGCAACATCATCTGTGATAAATGTTCCTTCCAGTTTTTCAATGAATCAGAGTTCACCTCAAAATTTTGTCAACATTACAATTAGCTTCCTCTTATCTGGATAGCTCACCTCTATATGCTGTGTTGAGGTTTGGCTTATACATGTTTTACAATTTGAGATTATGTTCATGGTTTAGGGGTATTTCGATCTAGAGATTTTATATTTTGGGGAAGGTTCTGCCTTTAAATTTCTATAAATATTTCTTCAGCTTGCCTAAGCAGGTATTGTAACATTGACAACAGTGTGAATGGTATGGTGCAGAATCTGATCTGATTCCCACACAACGTACACACATCTTCAATGAGCAAGAACCCTGACAGTTCTTACTCTTGCTAGTACAAGGATCCTAAGGTATCTTATATAAAGTGATGGCTCTGAAAGGGTTAATGCGGAGGACTCCCATTAAGCTCCACCCAGTCTGACGATGTCATAAGGACTTTGGATGGGAAGGAGCAGAACAGCTTAGGATCTTGCGGAAAACAGGTGGAACATTCAGAGCTCTTCATATTCTTAGTTACAAGGTCTCTCTACTCATGTAACTTGTATGTGATTGCTATTATGCAAAGAAATGTGTCTTGCTTAAGACAAGCGCTGCTTCTCATGAGCTTCCTCATCCAACTGAGTCCAAATAGGCCCAGTCGACCCAGGCAGAAAAGTGAATAATGGCAGGATTTATCCAGCCACACGGTGGTCCTGATTGGCATTGCACACTCATTTAGGGGACAGTGAGGTGTGCAGATGCTGGAGATCAGAGTTGAGAGTGTGTTGCTGGAAAAGCACAGCAGATCAGGCAGCATCAGAGAAGCAGGAAAATCAACGTTTCAGGCCGGACCCCTTCCTGCTGTGCTTTTCCAGCAACACACTGTCAACATTGCACACTCATATGCCAAGGTCAACTGGAGCAGGCTACTTCTACTGCCTTAGGTCAGTGCACTTAGTCAGATTAAAATAATAATTAGATTACTTACAGTGTGGAAACAGGCCCTTCGGACCAACAAGTCCACACCAACCCGCCGAAGTGCACTCACCCAGACCCATTCCCCTACATTTAACCCTGCACCTAACACTACGGGCAATTTAGCGTGGCCAATTCACCTAACCTGCACATTTTTGGACTGTGGGAGGAAACCGGAGCACCCGGAGGAAACCCATGCAGACACAGGGAGAATGTGCAAACTCCACTCTTCTCAGGGTGCGGATGTCACCGGAACGATTGGCATTTATTGCTCAGTTTGAGTTGTCCTGAGAGATGCAATGGACCTTGATGCAACCAATGTCTTTTGAGGCCACTTTGAATGACACTTAAATTACATAGGTGTAAGATTGAGTAAAGATGACAGGTTTCTCTCTTTAAAGGACAACAGCAAGCTAATTTTGTTTTTACAATCATCACATAGCTTCATGGTCAGTTTTACAGTTAGTTTTTTTTAAAATTTTTTTATTTTTGAAATTCTCAACATGCAATGCTAATGTATGATTTTGCCTCCTCTGAAGTATTATCCGAATAACACAATCACGAGCGTAATGTTTTTATTACTAAGCTACTCAATGTAGTTTAGCTATTACTGTTTAAAATGTTGTTGATGCCATTAGTCTGAAGATTAATTGTTTCTCAGAGAAGATAATCTTTTATAGTTTGTAGAAATGTATCTCCTGTGTATATATCTGCAAGGTATGCGCTTTTACACTTCCAACAGCTGCTTCTTTCTGTCTTGATAATATTGAAACAAGGATGAGTCATCTGAAAAAAGTCCTCTCCCAGTAACAAGGTTGCAGCTGCTTGTACTTTGGTCTTTTAATATGCTACTAACATCACTGCAAGATATCTTTGTTGTGTTGGCTCAGTAGAAATTCACAGGGAATGGGTGTCAGGAACCTTGAGAGTAGAAACAACCTGCTGATGTGGAAAGCATATTAACATAAACCGCACAAGTGAATGCATCCTGTGCTGGCTTGAACCAAGTTAACGTAGATAGGCAGGAGGCTGGAAGAACGCAGCAAGCCAGGCAGCATCAGGATGTAACAAAGTCGAAATTTCGGGTGTAACCCTTCTTCGGGACTGGGGGTGGAATTTGTAATTATCACAGTTTTAGAATAACTTCCTGTGTACCACTGAATGTCACAAACTGCTGTTGAAACACATATTGAGTCAATTATCTGGAGAATGATGGATATCCGGCAGTAATTTCTTTTGAGTTTCAGAAAATGTCATTACTGACATCCTAACCCTGAAATTACAGCATTAGAATTATATTTCTGTACTCACTGTTTAAAAGTCTCTCCCTCTCTCTGGGTGGATCTCTCAATGTGAGATTCAAGCCAAATTCAGCAACATTTCATTTTTTATAATGTATTCCTTTATGCGGTATGTGGTATTGGAGCTTGGCTCATGGCATTGTTCTCTGTATTAGGCTAGTCCCACTGCCTTCACAAAGTGTATTTCAAAGGCCCAATATATCTACCCTTCTCTCTAGCTCCTTCACTGTATCTATGCAATATGAGGAACTTTATCAGCTGCTGTCTCCCCTGTTGCACCATAATTCACTCCTGCCCATCTGACTGACTTCCACAAATAGTTTCAGTACCAACTCCAGCCAGAACTTCACCGTATCTTTTAAGTAATGCAAGCTAGCTTTGAGTGGTCCTAGCCTCATACAAATATGGTCTCTCTGCTGAGGATGCAGTGATTCAACAGTGTGTTTTATGCGCACATGATTCATACAAGTTCATAGACAGCACACAGGTGGTGCACTGCCTGCAAAGGAAGGAATGTGCATAAGTGAATTGAATCAGTCTCACTGCTGGTTTGTGGTGTGTGGAGGGATTATGGCATGTGTAGCCACTGTACAATGGGATCATCATTAACATTTCTGTCTTTGACCACATATTTCAATGAAATTTTATCGAGATCCAAGAGCAAACAGGGGGCCAGGCAGCAACCAGTCTGGACCTAACTGTCTATTCCTCTGTAATCAGAACTGTGGAATTCATTTTACAATCAATTGATACAGTCATAGAGTTCTACAGCATGGAGACAGGCCCTTTGGCCCAAACCTGTCCATGCTAACCCCTGCACTTTGTCCACTTCTTATCCTTTCCTATCCATGTATTTGTCCAAATGCCTTTCAATGTACTTGCCTCAACCAAATCTGCTGGCAGCTCATTCTGTATGTGTACCACTCTGTGTAAAAAAGCTGCCCCACAGGTTCCCTTTTATTCTTTCCCCTTTATTCTTTCCCCTCTAACCTTAAACTGACTAGTCCTCGATTCCCCAACCCTGGGAAAAAGACTGAGTGCATTCAACCTATCCATGCCTCTCATGATGTTATACACCTCTATAAAGCCCTTCCTCAGTTTCCTCCGCACTAAAGAAAAAAAAGACCTAACTTGTCCAACCTCTCCCTTTAACTCAGACAGCTGAGTCCTAGCAACATCCATGAAAATTTCTTCTGCACTCTTTCCAGTTTAATAACGTCCTTCCTATAATAACGTGACCAAAACTGAACACAATACTCCAGGTGCGGCCTCACAAACGTCCTGTATAACTGCAACGTAACTTCTCAAATTCTATACTCAGTGCCCTGACTAATGAAGGCCAGTGTGCCAAAAGCCTTCTTCCCTGCCCTGTCTAATTGTGACTTCGCTTTCAGAGAACTGTGAACCTGAACTCCAAGATCCTTTTGTTCCACTACACTCCTTAAGGCCCTACCATTCACCATGAAGCTCCTACCTTGATTTGACTTTCCAAAATGCAAGACCTCACATTTATCTATATTAAATTCTATTTGCCATTTCTCAGCCCATTTCCCCAGCTGATCAGGTCCTGCTGCAATTTCTGATAGCCTTTCTCACTCCCCATGTTACCGCCTATTTTAGTGTCATCAGCAAATGTACTTGTCTTGCCTTGTACTTTCTCATCCAAATTATTCATATAGATAACAAACAGCAATGGGCCCAGCACCGACCCCTGAGGCACTCCATTAGTCACAGGCCTCCAGTCCAACAAGCATTCTTCCACTATTACCCTCTATATTTGGCAAAATCTCACATTGCTTTGGGATTGGAGTTCTCAACCTCCTAATCAAGAGAAAAGATCACTGCCAGATAAATATCCTTCTTTGGTCAATTCCCATAGCTTCTTGCCTCAAACATTCACCCATTTCAACTGTCTTGCGTTATTCCAATCATCATCATCTACTTCCTGCATCTCATTTTATCCAAAAGATATGTTGACTAAGTTTAGTGTTAAACTTGTTCTTTTCACTTGATGTCATTGTCCCTTCTTGTTTTTGGCTCAAGAGTCAGATTAAAAGTTTAATAGTTTGTCTTTTCCATTCAATATTTAGGTATTTAAATTACATCCTCACCTCATGTTGTTTTGATGTGCCGAAAAGGAATCAATTGGGGACTGCATTCTGTTCTCAAAGCCTTGGATACATGCTGATTGCTCTATTTCACCATCTTTCCACAGCCTTATATCTTTTTGCAATGGTGCACACAAACAGTAATAGGCATAATAGCCTCTTGAGTCTTTCCACCTTCCTACTCAATCATCATTGATTGCAAGAGCCATTTCCACGTTTTTTCTGCATTTCCCTTGATATCCTTGCCTGAACAAGCAAGTATTGTACAGATTTGATGTGCACTTAAACACTGAGCATTATTCATCTTTTAAATGCACTTTAAGGGTCAAGACAGTTCAATAACATGTTAATCATCATACCCTATTATTTTCAGGTCCCAGCTTTCGGACGGCTTCCAATCATATTAAATTTATATCCAAACTCTCTATAACTCACCTTTCGAACCACTCCTAAATGCCCTAGTATTCAAACTTCCCAGAGCATTATATGAATATAATTAGGAACAACCATAAGGAAGGAGTCCCTGAGATCTTATTTAGCGTAGGAAAGATTGATTACCACGAGCAAACATGAAATCAAGTAACCAACTTTTCTAGCAGTGTTTGAAATGGTTTCACGAGTCTGGGTTCTTCAAGAATTGACAAACCATTGGGATGGAATCTGCACTGTAAATTGCAAAAGGAAACAGAGAAGAGAATCTGATTCAGTTTCTAAAGAAGCTAAAAACTGAAACTGAGATTGGAAACTAAAACTACTGGGCAGACTGAAACTGCTAGCGGCCAGATGGAAAAGCTCAAGTCATCCAATCTTGATCTCGGTTGATGAGTCCAGTCTTGCAGTATAGGTGAGCTCAGGAAGGCAGACATCGGATCCAGAAACTGAAATATTTTACTCCAACTCTTTCTGTTACTTGTAGATAATATTGGTGGAAATGTGCCATACAGACTGAATAGAGAAGGCTCTGCAGACATGTGCCATTTTGGTGAAGACCATTTCTGTGATTATTTATGTACTGCTATTGGCTGGGGTCAAGACTAGCTCCGAGAAGGAGAGGAGTTGAAATACTTTGTAAGGAGGACTGATGTTGAAGGGCATTTTGATTGATCTTGATGACCTCTATACGATATGGGTTGATGAACCAATCCATGAAATTGACCTTAATTAGACATGCCATTGAATGTGTGGTTTATGGTTTAGAATGGACCACAATTTCTCTGATAATTCATGTTTTAGTTGTGATTTGGGTTTTCATGAGATCAGTGGTTAGCCAAGATTGTAGTTAGTATTTTCTGTGTTTGTGTCAGTTATAAAAAATGCTCTTCTGTTTTGAAATCATGGAATCTTGTGGCTTCATTCTTTTCACAGGTAACCGGAACTTTTAAAAGTGATTGATTGAGACTGAAAAATAACACCATTAATTCATTCTGATTAAAATGATAGCAACTATTAAAATTTCATAACACAGTCTTGGAAATGAAAGAACTAGAAACTCAGGAATACAATTCATTTTAATCCTTTGTCAACATTTCTCTTCAATTTGACACCATTTGAAAAATTAGCCCACCCTTTTTCTCTTTCCCACCCCCATCCGACATCAATCCTGCCCATTCCGATCACCCATGAATTGTTAGTTCCAGAATTTCCTGCATAGAGATTGGCAGCTTTTTACTTTTAAAACTTTCTTGCTTCATTCATATTTGTAGCACTAATGGTCCACCATTTTACAGTTTGATTAGATTCGCTACAGTGTGGAAACAGGCCCTTTGACCCAACAAGTCTACACCGACCCTCCGAAGAGCAACCCACCCAGACCCATTCCCCTACATTTACCCCTGACTAATGCACCTAACACTACGGGCAATTTAGCATGGTCAATTCACCTAGCCTGCACATCTTTGTGACTGTGGGAGGAAACCAGAGCACCCGGAGGAAACCCAGGCAGACACGGGGAGATTGTGCAAACTCCACATAGACAGTGGCCTAAGGCGGGAATTGAACCCAGATCCCTGGTACTGTGAGGCAGCAGTGCTAACCACTGAACCACCATGCTGCCCATTGTTGTTAGTTTCAGAATTTCCTGCATAGAGATTGGCAGCTTTATACTTTTAAGGGCCCATTGCAAACACTGGATTTTGTGCTAAAAGCACAATCACATGATAATGTATAATTCCCATGCTTTGATCCCTTAGCAATGCTCATGAAATCATGTTCTGGAATCTTTTCGACTATGCAAATTTTCTTGCTACATACATATTTGTAGCACTAATGGTTCACCATTTTACAGTTTGTTGAGAAGTTTTTTTAAGCCCTCTGTTTATTCCGGCTCTCTGTTCTTAAACAAAGACCTCTAGTGAAAAATGAGGTGCAAACTATAAAATGGAACCTAATCAAAATTGAACACACTGAAAAACACCAAGTTAGACAATGACTATGAAAAGCAATTGAAATTATTTTTTTCCAAAGCTATAAAGCTCTCGGAATAATGCGAAATCATATCTAATTCCTCCCATTATATTCTTTATTCCGACTTTATTGGAGGCACTAACCAGGGATTGAAGGCATTCATGTGAACTTGGCTGATAATAGGTTTCAAAACAACTTTGTGTGGACACTGGGGAAATTTGACAGCATGAGTTAAGCCATTTATACTGTGCAATTAAACTTCCAAATAACTCTCCGCCCTCTTTAAGAAGTGAAGCGTGAGTTTTAATCATTAATAATTTACACATTTCACACATCCATCACCGCTGAATAGAAATTAGTAAGGTATAAGCACCGATGAGTGTGACATCACATGAGTAAAGAATATTAATAAATTTAAATACAGCTTTGCCAATTATGACAGCAATTCACAAAAAAAATCTGGATGAAGATGCTGCCGAATATAATGACTTTTCTTATTAGCTAAGTCCCAATCTAGAGTCTTCATTTTTATTGCCTGAATATTATTCTGAATATTTTAGGAGGAGACTACAATGACTTCTTATTGCTTTTCTGCCTGGGTGGGCATGAAAGCATCCTATGAATGTAATCAGGAACAACCATGAGGAGTAGGACCTTGTTCTTTTTAGCATAGAAAAGATTGACAACAGCAGTAATGAGCAAGGAAAAATGAATGCAAATATCCAACTTCTCCAGCTATGGCTATTGTTGGCTTCATGGGCCTTGGCACTTTAGGACTTAATCATTTATTCTGATAAACGACGGCAACAGATTCAGTCTGAACTATTGAATTCACAGCGCACAATCTTGGACCGGAAAGAGATGGAGATCAGAAAATTGCATGTTTTTTTCTGTTCAGTGTTTTTGTTGTGTGAAAGTTTTGTAGCAGAGCAGGTAAGTGTTCCTCCTGCTGAACCAGAAGGTCCAGGTCCAAATTAAATTCCAGGCTTAATGGATATGGAAGGTACATTCATAATATGGACAAAGAGGTTAAATTATCAAACTGCAAATCTGTGCAGTGCATCTATTGTCGGTGGTAGGAGCAGGAGATTCTGCTGGCCCGCTATACTTGATATGGAATGGCAATGCTCAAGCTATGGCTACTGATGACAGGTCAGTGACCCATTCCAGGAGGAAATAACAATGGAAATAGATGTAAGCATGTACTTTATCAGTCTTGTGTTTTAGGGATAGAGATAACCTCTAAGTCCAAGTATTTATTACAGATACAATCCTGGAAGCAGGAGAAGAGCATAATAGATTAGAATGGTGGCAGGCCAGAAACTGACTGCATTCTCTGCTTTGTCTAAATTAAGTTCTGGATGCAAAGTCCTAAGCATGACGTTCCTCAACTTGCATCACCAACTGAAGTCCTTACCGGGTCAAATAATGGTCAATTCTTGTCGCTTATATGGACAAAAGTAGCGTCGATAGAATGTGGTGCTGGAAAAAGCACAGCAGGTCAGGCAGTATCCGAGGAGCAAGAGAGTCAATGTTTCAGGCTCAACCCTTCTTCAGGAGACTACAGTGAGGTTGAGTGAAGTGACCACACTTCTATGGTGCAAAACATAATACAACTAAAAGGCTTGAAAAGGAAAATAGTTATGACGGGGTTGGGGGAGAGGGGTGCCTTTATAAGGTTCTAATCTATTTAAAACTTGGCAGTGTCATTGTTTACAATAACAAACTGCATGATCACTTAAGTCTTCATACTTGAATTCACCAATAGGGATTTCTACCCACTACAGTTGGGTGGCAATGACAATTTGGGAAAATTACTGCAGAAGCCATCCTCTTTTCAATTGTATCTTAGTCAAATGGCATTGACTTTAAGAGGGTGTGCTTTAAGAGCATGGTGGTTCAGTGATTAGCACTGCTGTCTCACTGCGCTAGGGTCCCAGGTTCAAATCTATTCTTGGCAATTGTCTATGTGGAGTTTGCATGTTCTCCCCATGTTGCTCCGGTTCCTTCCACAGTCCAAAAACGTGCTGATTAGTTGGCTGGGCCTTGCTAAATTGCCCATAGGTCAGGCGGATTAGCCATGGAATATGTAGGGTTATAGGGACGGGGGTTGGATCTGGATGGGATGCTCTTCAGAGGGTTATTGTGGGCTCAATGAGCTGAATAGCCTGCTTCCACAATGTCGGAATTCTAAATTATTGTGTAAGGGCTTTAGGACTCTAGAGTAACATTGGGATGATGTCGAGGATCTGCTTCTTACTGGGAAACACACGGTGACCTACAAAGAAACTTGAAATCTAGTCATGTGTAAGTGAGAAATCTGTGAAGTAGTTTGACTTGCATTATGTGAAAGAGTTTATGAATAGTCTTTCATTAAGGTAGCAACAAGAGTACATCCCTGAATGCCATGTATTATATATCTAATCTGAATTTGTAATAAGCAGTGTCATAAAGAAGTCTAAACCTGAAGACAGTTCATGAACTTGTCTTCTCCTTGACCAGTCTGTCTTAAGCCCAAATTCATGGATATGGAGATAAAACCACATAACACAAGGGAAAGGACAAATAGCAGTCGCAGTGGACAATGTTTTCAAACATTCACTTTTGAAGTCGTGTTTATGATTTTCTGAAGTATCAATCAAGGTTTTATTTCTCTACTCTGAAAGAAAGCTCTCAAAGTATTGCTAGTGAATATGAAGATGCTTTTTTATTTTGTCACCATCACAATTTGTAGCATGTCTGCTCTAAAAATTGTATTTTTTAGCTTGGAACAAAAGTAATTCAGCTTGTTGATAAGTGTAAAATGTAACGTTGGCCTCTCTTAATCATTGTGGACTTATGATAAATCTGTATGTTTGCCTCTGTCAGACTAATAGTGCATTTCAGGTCGATTTCCCCCAACTTCATTACCTGGTGACTGCTTTATATTTTCAGAAGCGTCTCACATCAATGAGAAATACAACTGCAGTGCTCCTAGCACAGCAAGAATACTAATCATTACAGACTTCACTATGTCTGTGAAGGGAAAGTGTTCCAAAATAATGTTCAAAAGCACTACCCTAATGTTTCTTAATCAAGGCAGCATGGCAAATGCCATTTGCTTCTCAGGTGGCCACTTACCCACTTAACTAAGTAGACAGCATGCATAATTAATACAACAAACTAACTTGCTGTGTGCCGAAGGGGCACATTTGTTACTGGCTTCTAACTGTGGCAATCTACAGAAGCTGTTTACCTTCCTCTTGTTTCTCTGCCAGAGGCAGGTCCAACACACAGTGCCACAATTGGCAGAACAGGTTGAGTGAGGTGGCAGGTCGCAAATCCATCCCAGTTGGCACACGGATCGTGTGTTGTTGGCACCAATCTGTTCCACACCGGCCACTAATCAACCAGTCCCGAGAAGGAACCCTAGTTGCTGTGAAAAAACTAGCCTTGCCTTGTAGCTAGAGTCTGGATAGTAACGGTAACAACTGTAATTTCTTCCTCGCACATGGCACGTGCTGATCACTCTTACTGCCTGCTGTTGGAACTTACAAGTTGATAGGTATCCAGTTTGCCAATATTATAAACGCACCTTCCTTAATGACTGAGGCTGGGGTATTGCCATAAGACTGCCTCACAGTTAAATCACTGATGTGTTTTCACATTCTTAACAAGTTTACTGTCCTAATTAATTTGGAGTAAAATTTAAAAGGAGCGAGTTCATGTTGGGACTTGTATGTACTCGACATACTACCATCTATCCTTGTCTGATTTTAAAGGCCAGACAGTTAGCTTCTAACTGGCAGCTCAAGAAAAGTTCAAATCGGCTTCTCTTGATGGTTGGTGAACATAAACATCTCAGTGTTGGATTTCAAAAAGAGCAGACTTGTTCTCCCTGATATCCTAGTCTTTAATTTTCCCTCAATTAACATGAAAAAACAGATTATTTGGCTATGACCAGATTCCTGTTTATTGGATCCTGTTTTACACCCCTCCTCCCCCACACTACAATGCAACTGCAATTCCATTAATAGAGTCGTAGAGATGTACAGCACCGAAACAGACCCTTCGGTCCAACTTGTCAATGCCCATATCCCTCCAAACTCTTCCTATTCATATACCCATTCAGATACCCTTTAAATGCTGTAATTGTATCAGCCTCCATCACTTCCTCTGGCAGCTCATTTCATACACGCACCACCCTCTACATGAAAAAGTTGTCCCTTAGTTCCCTTTTAAATTTTTCCCTCTCACCCTAAATCTATATCCTCTAGTTCTGGACTCCCCTACTTTAGGGGGTAAATAGGGACCTTGTCTATTTACCCTATCCATGCCCCTCATGATTTTCTAAACCTGTATAAGGTCACTTCTCAGCCTCTGACGCTCCAAGGAAAACAGCCCCAGCCTATCCAGCCTCTCCCTATAGCTCAAATCCTCCAATCCTGGCAATATCCTTTTGAATCTTTTCACGCCCTTTCAAGTTTCACAACATCCTTCCAACAGGAGGGACACTTGAATTGCTCACAATATTCCAACAGTGGCCTAACCAATGTCCTGTCCGCAACATGACCTCCCAACTGCTATACTCAATGCTCTGACCAATAAAGAAAAGTATACCAAACCCCTTCTTCACTATCCTATCTACCTGTGACTCTACTTTCAAGGAACTATGAACCTGCACTCCAAAGTCCCTTTGTTCAGGAACACTCCCCAGGACCATAACATTAAGTGTATAATTCCTGCCCTGATTTGCCTAACCAAAATGCAGCACCTCACATTTATGTAAATTAAACTCCATCTGCCACTCCTCAGCCCATTGGCCCATCTGATCAAGATCCTGTTGTACTCTGAAGTAACCTTCCTCGCTATCCACTACACTCCAATTTCGGTGTCATCTGCAAACTTACTAACTATACCTCCTATGCTCGCATTTGTATAAATGACTAAAAGGATCCTTGTGGCCTCCAGTCTGAAAAGCAATCCTTTACCACCATCCTCAGTCATCTACATTCGAGCCAGTTCTGTATCCAAATGGTTAGTTCTCCCATGAAATAGTGTTCATTGCCTGCAAAGTGCATTTGGATTTACTAAAGTTGGAAAGAAAGCCACATTAATGCAAGTTATTTGTTGCTGTTTTGCTGAATTTAAACTTTGTTAATTAAAACATAGATGTTTATCTATCACTCCACTGCTGTTGATACTTTTTCACCATATTGGCTCCAAAGTGCCCTCCAGAGTAAATTGCAATGTGCCCATTGCAGCAGAATATATTTTAAATCACAGTTAAGATTAGAGTATCTTTTTTCTCGACCTTGCATTTCATGTTTCATCTGTAGCTGAAAATGTGTTGCTGGAAAAGCGCAGCAGGTCAGGCAGCATCCAAGGAACAGGAGAATCGACGTTTCGGGCATAAGCCCTTCTTCAGGAAGGGCTGGATGCTGCCTGACCTGCTGCGCTTTTCCAGCAACACATTTTCAGCTCTGATCTCCAGCATCTGCAGTCCTCACTTTCTCCTCGAAGATGTTTCATCTGCACCAAGTTTAACAATGATGGCGTTTGTCTTGAAAATTGCCTGAATGTTCCTGAATTGTGGGTAGAAAAGCTTTTTTGTTTACATTCTGAGGTGGTCTACAAATCAAAGAGCTAAGAGAAGAAATGGATTACCTCCATGCAACATGGATCTATACAAGTGTGAACAAATGAGTTTCATTAAGGATGGTCTGTTTCCTTTCTCCTCTGAACAAGGAGCCAAGTTAAAAATAAATGAGCATTAAGGAGACACTTACAGCATTAGTAACTCAGCTAGTTTCTTCTTCAGATAAATGGAGAAGTCAGATCTCAACTTTGTCCCTTCCTACAGTCTTCAAAATGAATTGAAGTCTTGGAATCTTTTTTCAAGTGCGTGGTCTACGCTTTTGGGAAAGAATACATCTGAAAATGGTCATGGTTAAGGACGTACTTTATTACGAGGTCACACATTTTATGGTAACTCAATAAGCTCAATTCCATTTTAATTTCATACTGTTCCAGAATTTTTCTAACCTAATGTTTGATATGAATTTTGACAGTTTCCTCTACTTTTCAATGAAAACGTCAAACCTATAGCTAGGCTTGTTGCATAATCTGTCAGAGCTCCGACTGTGAATGAAGAAAAATCAGCTTGATTCTTTTATTGCTATTAACTAGTAAAATGAACCGTGGGCAGTATGTTACTTTCTGTAATCAACTATGGATGATCCAGAGAATGTTGATGAAATAAATAAGTCTTTCTCATCATGTGTAATTGATTCATTGCCTTTTTTTAAGATGCACCTTCTGTTGCTGGGGCTCATCAAGAAAAAGAAGCATGTTCACTCAATTAAATTATGCACTTGGACCATGTTCAGGGAAGATAATCAAGATTGTAAGACTTGATGTGGTTGCTATGCAATTGAAAAACAAATATAGTAGACATATAAAGGGAATGATATTGGGATGCTGATCACCTAGACAATACTGAAAATTTCACAAGTCTGACAGCTGTTGAGAGGATGGATGCAGTAATATCTGGTTGGCATTCCTATGGAACATAAGCTCATCATTTATCTTCAATGCAGCTAATGGATCTGCAATGCGTTTACAATAGTTCCTGTTTTAAATAACTATTTCCTTCATTATAGGTCCCCTATGATGACCTGCGCTATCTGTTTGGTGAGATTATGTATGGAGGACACATCACAGATGATTGGGACAGACGGCTATGCAGAACTTACCTGGAGGAATTTATTAAGCTAGAGATGATGGAAGGAGAAGTGCTATTGGCAGCAGGATTTCCTCTCCCTCCTAACCTGGACTACAATGGCTATCATCAGGTAACTGATTATTTCCCATGTACTTACAAACCCACTCACTTTCAATAATCCATTCATTATGATAAATATTTGAATTTCACTTCTGTCTTATTACCTAAAACTTTGACTTAAATTGTTTCTTGTTAACATAAAATTATTTGTCTTGCTTGTTGAACTCCCCTTTCAAGAGTCGAGGTTGTGGTATCGTAACATTTCCTAGCTTAAATTAATTTGATAGTTTCAGATTAATTGACCAATTCTGACTGGAAGGCACACATTTTTTATGGACTCTTCTGAGGCCATTTTGACATTTTGATTGTGGGATTAATTAATCCTACCTTCACTTTCACCTGGAGCTTTTTTAACACTGTCTAAATAATGTACCCTTAAATTTGACTCTTAAAGCATTGTGACGTAAGAAATAGAGACAGGCCATTCAGCCCCTCAAGCCTGCCCCGTCATTAAACACCATCATGGCCGACATGTTCAAGCCTCAATTCATCTTTCATGTCTGCTCATTATTGCCCTCAAATCCCTGATGTCTACCACCTCTCTAAATGCTACTAGTGATCTCACCTCCACAGTTCTCTGGGGCAGAGAATTCAAGTCCAATTTAAAAGCAATCTAGCAGCAACACTTGGGCTTATTATGGACCAATTAATGGACAATAGCAGTGGAGCATGCCAAACTGCATAGTTTGCTCTGTTGGATATCACTCAAACAGTATGTATCACATGAACACAGGCCATACAATCTTTTTTGTATCCTTAGGATGCAGATTCAGTTCAAATAAAGAGAGACTGAGCTGAGCTGCTCTTATTCCTGATTACAAAAAGTGTTTTGTAATGTAAGAATTAAAGCATTCTTATAAATTTGGTGACACAACTGAAAACAGGTTGGAAGGTTGTGAAGAGCTGTCAATCTGAAAATCTTGCTTAAATGGATAGGTGGAGTATCCCATCAAGATATACATAGTTAGAACTGCAAAGATTAGACCAATTAGACCAAAACCATTTCAGTTCAGCATTTAAACCACAAGCATGCTCCTCTCTACATCTGATGTGAGAAACCTACTCCTTTAAAAAAAGTATTGCATTTATACAGTCAAAGTATAGCCCTTTAATTCAGATGTGTATTTTTCGTTTACCCGTTTCTTTTCGTTGACAGTACATTGATGATTTGCTTCCACCTGAATCTCCCTACCTGTATGGTCTCCACCCAAATGCAGAGATTGGGTTCCTGACACTAACCTCAGAGAAGCTCTTCCGTACTGTGCTGGAAATGCAGCCCAGGGACAGCAGCGGAAGAGAAGGGGGAGCGACCACACGAGAAGAAAAGGTAATGAAGAAGTTTAAGGAGTAAAATTGTACTTCCCAGAGATCTCTGCTGATTGATTAATTTACCAGCTAGTTATTGTCATGTCAGATACAAATTGAAGTTAACACTTGTTAATTTATCATTTGATTAAAGGCTGTGTCTAACTGGAATAAAGACTGGAGAAACTCATCAGGTCTGTTGGCATCTGTGGACAGAAACTGGAGTTCATGTTCCAGTTCAGAAGAAGGATCACTGGACTCAAAACGTTAACTCTACTTTCTCTCCACAGATGCTGCCAGACCTGCTGAGTCTCTCCAGCAATTTGTGTTTTTGTTTTGGATCCTCAGCCTCCGCAGTTCTTTGTTTTATTTTCGTGGAGTCTGTGCGGCCTCGTTTGTGAAGGAACCAGCTTTCCAGTGCCCATGTAGTCGGAATGATTTGACATTTCTTACCCACTCTCATCCTGATGGGTTGTTGCAAGGAAGATCAATGGAAATTTGGAGACCTTTCCCTCCTAGACCTGTATACTGATGACAATGAGGTCCATCTTTCCACCGCCCATCTCAAAACCTCCAGCTGCCCCACTGCTGTCAGACTGGAATCCAACTTTTGACAAACTTTAACATCTGCTTTGAGAGGATTTCAACTAATTGCACTACAAGAAGCATGTGGTTGTGCTAGAGAGGATGCAGAAACGATTCACTGAAACGTTGCCTGGGCTGGAGCAATTGAGCTAGGGAGAGAGACGAGACAAGCTGGGGCTGTTTACATTAGAGCCGAGAAGGTTGAAGGAGGATCTGTTTGAGGGGTACAAAGTTACAGTGCATGGACAAGGTGGACAGGGAAAATATTCCCTTGTTAAAGGGGTCAGTAACCAGCTGGTTTAGAGGAAATTTGAGGAGGAAAATTCACCCAGACAATAGTGAGTATCCAGAACTCACTGCTGAAAAGGGTGGGAGGGACAGGGGTCCTCCTGATGTTTAGGAAGCATTGGGTGAGTAGTTAACATCCCAGGACATCCCAGATGTTGTCCTACTTCAAGGACTGTAATTTTCCCACCCCTGTGATCAACAATGCCCTTAATCACATCTCCTCCATTTCCAACACCTCCGCTCTTGAATCCCTACCCCCTCCCCCACCTTAACAAGATTAGAATCCCCCTGTTCCTCACATTCCACACCACTAACATCCAAATGCAGTGTATCATCCTCCACAATTTTAGCCGGCTGTCAGACCCCACTACCAAAAATGTATTCCCCTCCCCATCCCATCTGCATTCCGTAGGGACTGTTCCCTCTGCGACTCCATCGTTAGGTCCACACTTCCTACCAACCCCCTCTCCACATCTAGCACCTTCCCCTGCCATCATAAGAGGTGCAAAAACCTGTTCCCATATCCCATCCCACCTCTCACCTCCATCCAAGGCCTCAAAAGATCATTCCAAATCCAGCAGAGATTTACTTGTATATTCTCGGACCTCATTTATTATATCCGGTGCTCTTGATAGGGTCTCCTCTATATCAGAGAGACTGAGCGCAAACTCTCAGAATGGTTCAGGGAACATCTCTGCTTCGTACGCACCAACCAACCCCACCTTCCTATGGCCATCTATTTCAACTCCCCCTCCCATTCCCCTGAGCTCATATCCATTCTGGGCCTCCTCCACTGCTCAAACAAGGCCATCTACAAACTGGAGGATGAATACATCATCCTCAGGAGCCTATAACCAAATGGCCTAAACATTGAATTCACCAGTTTCCAAATGTCCACTCCTCACACCCCATCCTAGATCTAACCCTCTGACTCAGCTCTGCCCTATTGACCTGACCTACCTGTCCAAGTTCCTTCCCAACTATCTGCTCCACATTTCCCATTGATCTATCACTATCACCTCCCACCTACCTTTTCGCTAGCTCCCCCATTTATCTCTCAGCCCCATTCCCCTCCCCAGTCCTGAAGAAGGGTTATGCCCGAAACATTGACTCACTTGCTCCTCTGATGCTGCCTGACTTGCTGTGCTTTTCCATCCGCACACTTTTGTGACTCTGACTCTCCAGCATCAGCAGTCCTCACTATCTCCAAGTTGAAACACCATAGCATACAGGATTATAGGTGAAGTGCTGGGAAATGTAATTAGACTGTATCAATGTTTGATGACAGTATGGGGCTGAAGGTTTTTTTTCTCCATACTAGAAAAATTCTAGGACACTCTATGACTGTCTGTGAGAAGCACTCAAACCTGTTTTCCTGATTGAAATGTTTCAAGTTACTGGCTAACCTCCCACACAGGACTGAGGTAGAAATCATAGATCTCGATGCTGCTTCTGGCAAAGGACCTGGTTCCTTCCCCACCCCCCAGTCCTATCACAGCTGACCCTGCAAGATTAGGAATAGCAATAGTCAGAAAAGGCTGTAGGAATTGTTAAAGAGTCATACAGCACGGAAACAGACCCTTCGGAGCATCCAGTCCATGCCAACCATAATCCCAAAGCAAACTAGTCCCACCTGACCACTCCTGGCCCATATCCCTCTGATTCTGGATCAGTGGTGCTGGAAGAGCACAGCAATTCAGGCAGCATCCGACGAGCAGGAAAATCGACGTTTTGAGCAAAAGCCCTTCATCAGGAATAAAGGCAGAGAGCCTGAAGCGTGGAGAGATAAGCTAGAGGAGGGTGGGGGTGGGGAGAGAGTAGCATAGAGTACAATAGGTCAGTGGGGGAGGTTCCACTAACCTATTGTACTCTATGCTACTCTCTCCCCACCCCCACCCTCCTCTAGCTTATCTCTCCACGCTTCAGGCTCTCTGCCTTTATTCCTGATGAAGGGCTTTTGCCCGAAACGTCGATTTTGCTGCTCGTCGGATGCTGCCTGAATTGCTGTGCTCTTCCAGCACCACTGATCCAGTGTCTGGTTTCCAGCATCTGCGGTCATTGTTTTTACCCCATGTCCCTCTGAGCCTTTCTTATTCATGTACTTGTTCAAATGCCTTTTGAATGTTTTAATGGTGTCACATCCACCACTTTCTCTGCAAGTTCATTCCACATGAGAACCAGCCCCTCTGCAAAATATTTGCCCCCTCATGCCTTTTTAAAATCTTTTTCTTCACACCTTAAATATGTGTGCCTTAATCTTGAAATCCCCCATCTGGCCCCCTAATTGTCATTATAACATTGGAGAGAGCGTGTTTAACAAGAAATCACTGGAGCTTTTGACAAAAGCAATGTGATAGCTGTGGGGAACTTTAATCATAATAAAGACTGAATCAATCCAACTGACAAAGATTACAGTATTTAGACTGTGTATTTGTTTGTAGAATGTGTTTGTGGCAGTTTCCTGGATCTAACTAGGGAAAAGGTCATTTTGCATTTAATATTGTGCACTGAGGTTCAGTTAAGCATTAATTTCATAGTTTAATAAACTAATATAATGGAAAATCTGAAATAAAATCAGAAAATGTTGGAAATGTTCAGGTCAGGCAGCATCTGTGGAGATAGGAGAGTTAACATTTCAGGTCAATAAGCCTTCATTAGAATTGGGTAATGTTAGAAATGTAATAGCTTTTATCCAGGTGGACTGGGGATAAAGAGGAAAAGTCATGAAAGGAGAAGCTCTGTGATAGGGCAGACCCAGGGCAGACCTGTGATAGTAGGCATTAAATGACAAAGGCTTTAGTGGTACTGGGACAAAGGGAGTAAGAAAGGGACAAGGAATGTTCAGTCTGCAAGCACGATCTTGAGTTTCTGCTCATTTTAATTCTGCGCCATGCCTTCATACTGACCTTCCTGGCCTTGGTCTGCTACACTTCACTACTCTAGTGAAACTTAACACAGGCCTGAGGAACAACACCTACCTTTCAATTAAATGTGTAACGTACTTCCACACTCAACATTGTGTTTGTCAATTTCAGTCTGTAACCTTTGCCTCCTTTACTTTGCATGCTTTGATCTTCCTCTTGCTTTTTCTAACCTCAGACTGCACCTGTTCGTTATTATGCAGCTCACATACTCTAGACATGTCTTCTGTCCCTTCACTCTCCCATTGCCACTCTCTTTGGCCCTATGCAAGCAACATTTTTGTTGTTTAATCTCTCCCATCTTTTGCCCTGTCACAGGTCTTCCCTTTTCTTCTATTTCCACCCTCCTGCCTTTCAGTGGCTTGAAACCTCTAACATTTCCTAACTTTTTCCAGTTCGGATAGAATATCGTTCTTATTTCTCTATCCAGAGTTGCCGCCCAACCTGTTGAATATTTTGAGTTTTTCTGCATTTATCCCTCTAAATTGAGACTATTAGTACTAGTGTAACTAGATCCCTATTGTTTCCCCTATGATTCAGTCAGTCGCTTGCTCTATGAATGGAAGATTGGATATGTTCCCAAATGTTTTATCTGTAAATGTTTTTGGGATGTTCCATTTTCATGAATGACTAAAAATCTAAGCGAAAGAACAAACTTAATCAAAATTGAAAATATGAGATTTTTAGGTAAAATATGATTTGGTTCTACCTGTTGGCTGATGCAACAAATGTTACTGAAATGGTAATAGGATATATAGGTTTACAGTGAGTGTATGTTATCATAAATGGAGTATGGATAGGAAATGGTTATATAGAACAATGATTGGCAATCAATGTATGGATTTTGTTCCACTGATTCAACATTATTAGTAATGTACGGAGTGGTAAATAATGTTCATTTGTCTTTAGACAAGAGCAAAAAGTGTGTGTTTGGTACATGGTCAGAATTTATTATGTCAGCAACGTCTCTCATGATATCTAAGCAGATTCAGAGCTTTCTGATACCACAGAACAGAGAATAATGGATTATGATTCCATATTTGCTCAGCCATTATGAAAAGAGAATTTTTCATATATCATCAGCACAAGTGCCACATCATCAGCACAAGGTAATGCTTATTAAAGGTCAAGGGCTTAATCAGAGCATGAGTTGGAGAGAGACCTAGGTGTAGAATGCCCTCTTGGCAGTGAGTTGAGCAAGGACTTAGCTGAGGTGCAGAAGCAGGTAGCAAATAGGATGCAGAAGTGAATGAGCAGCTGGGAACTGATGTGCCATCTCAATTATATCTGCTCATCGAGTGTACTTGGAAGATCTCCTAATGGGTTTATATATTTTCCTTTTAATATATTCCGCTATGAAAACTCTTCAATCCACTTGAGGCCTATGGCTTAGATTTGAAGTTGTATTGCATTTCCAATGTGTGAAGGACAAAATGTTTTATGGGCAGTAGTGGCTAGGGGGTTAATTTGAGACTTGATTTTCATATGTCCTGACCTTCATCATTATTATTCTTTCAGGTTACAATCCCTTGAAGAAATAATGAGCCAAACTAATCATTAACCATTCCTTTGGGTGAAATTGTTACAGTTAATAAACTCCAGTCCTCAGCAAATTCAACTCATCAGTCTCTTTTTTAAGTTCCTGATTCTCTTTGTTTCTAGATGTGATTATCCACAGGGCAGTGCAAACATTGTGTATAAATAGTTTTCATGCCCAGTGACAAATGTCAATTCCCTGGGGAACATTACACAAGCCTTGATACGTTTTGATGAATAGCATAAGGCAAATTTTGGGGAAAGTGCCATCTCTTTCAACCGTAATATCATCAATCCACAGTGATCTGTTTGCTGAATTCAGTGATTATACTGCTTTAGCAAGTATATATATCTCTGACCACTGCACAGTTCTTCCAATGAATGTTAATGACCTAAGTATTTAGAAATTCAGCTCATTATAGAATGAACCTGATTGGGCACACATTTTTGGTGCCTATTACACCAATGTTTTGTCGAAATTTTATATTTGAATTCCTGTAAAGAGAACCGGCAGATGCCAATGCAGTTTAATTGCCTGCTGGTATGAAAACAAGGTAATGAATCCTTATAATAAAGTCCCAGAGATCGTTGTAAAACAAAGAAAATTGAAAGACTTTTTCTTCAGTTTCTTTAATCTGCGCTATGCCCAGAGCTTGCTTCTATTGCTTTATGCCTGAAAATATCTTCAATATGATAATCAAAGACAGGAAGCTTTTTATTCAGCACCGGGTTTGCTTTAAGATGGATAGAGAGGAGAGAATGCCATGTCTCATTTACAAGACCTACAGGCAATGACGGTATCATATTTCATTAAGGGTTCCACTGACCTCATATGGTAACACTTCTTGCAGGACTAGTGACACCAAATTGCCTGGAATTGGAGCTCCCAATGCCAGTATGCACTAGCTTTCAAATGAATGAAAACAGGCTCAGGAGAAGGGAAGAGAAGACCAGGAGAGTTAAGATATTGTACTCCCAGGATAGGCATTTATCAAAATATTTGGAGCAGCCTTATGCAAGAGGCTGGGTTTTGAAGGAGCTACTAGGGAGTGGGGTGGCAGAGAAGTGCTGAAATTCAGTGCCCCTCCCATTGTTGGCTGTCATTGGACTTCCATTTTTTGTCACACAAGATGTGTCCGCTGTGGCACATGTGCTTGCCAACCTCGTGTAAATGAAGTGTTCTCCTATTGATCCTACAGTCTCCAATAAGGGCAGTGCTGGAGGACATCAGCAGGCGTGCTCTCAGTGTAATTGGTAAAATTGAATTCTGCAGAGGTTACATTCCTTGGAGAGGTGTGTGTCTGTCTGTCTGACGGTCTGTCTGTGTTTGTGTGCACCTGCAGTCGTAGGAACTCACAGATCATGAACAGTACAGGCTTGTTTCTCATATATAACTGATTCAATCAGCTGTACCTTTGCTTCTCACAAAGTCCCTCGAGATCGAGGATGATGAGATTGTAGTCTGGTCCAGTGCACTCTCTGATGCCTAACAAGTCCAATGTGTGATCTGTGAATTCTGTCATATATGGATAAGGTAGTGCTTGAAGAGCTTGGTGGATGGATTGTTTGGCGGTGGCCTTTCGCCAAGGATTCAATTACAACACAAAGCTGGCTGGGAGGGTAAACTGTAAGGAGGATGCAGAGATACTTCTATGTGATTTGAGTGAGTCAATAGTCACATTCGTGCCAGATAGAGTATAACGTGGATAAATGTGAAGGTACCTCACTTCGGCTGTAAAAACTGAACAATAGATTGGGAAAGGAGGAGGTGAAACAAGACCAAGGTGTCTTTGCACACTAGTCACTGAAGGTAAGCATGCAGGTGCAGCAGGTGGTAAAGAATGCGAATGGTATGTTGACTTTCAGGGCAAGAGTATTTGAGTACAGTAGCAGGGATATCTTGCTGCAGTTGTACAGGGTCTTGGTGAGACCATACCTGGAATATTGTTTGGTGGTCTGCTTTCCTTAACTGAGAAAAGATGGTCTGGCTTCACAGGGAGTGCAACAAAAGTTTTCCTGACTGATTCTTGGAATGGGGAGAAAGTGAGGTCTGCAGATGCTGGAGATCAGAGCTGGAAATGTGTTGCTGGAAAAGCGCAGCAGGTCAGGCAGCATCCAGGGAACAGGAGAATCGATGTTTCGGGCATAAGCCTGAAGAAGGGCTTATGCCCGAAACGTCGATTCTCCTGTTCCCTGGATGCTGCCTGACCTGATTCTTGGAATGGCAGGGTTGATGTATGAAGAGAGACTGGATCAGTCAGGATTATTTTTAGTGCAGTTTAGAAGTGTGAGGGGATAAATCTCAAAGAAGCTTGTTAAATTCTCAAAGATTACACCAGGTAAAGGCCAGAAGAATGTTTCAGATGACCGAGGAGCCCAAAACCAAGGACATGTGATGGGTATTTTGGATTGAGATGGGGAGAAATTAATTCACCCAGCGATTGGTGAGCCTGTGGAATTATCTGCCACAGAAAGCTGTTAAAGCCAAAACATTGAATGTTTTCAATAAGGAAATAGATATAGTTCTTAGGGCTAAATATTATGGGGAGAAAGCAGGAACAGTGTATTAAATTGGATAATGAGCCATGATCATTTTGAATGGTAGGGCAGGCTCAAAGGGGTGAATGGCCTATTCCTCCTTTCTTTTAAAAACCTATTTTTCTCATCAACCTTTTTAGAGCTGTTACTACACACCTCTGGAGCAGATGGGACTTGAACCCAGGTCTCTCACTATGCCAAAAAAGGGACCCTAACAGCTCCTGCTCCTACTTTCTATGTTTCTATGCTTCTAACTTCACCCCTGCTCTTTTTCAATGTGGTTTCTCAATATGTTTGGTGCCATCCTGAATGAGCTACCTTCATTTTGGGTTAGTCACAAGCCAGGATCTCCTATGAGCTGGTGAGGATATGTAACCTCCTCAGAGGTGCTTTGAGGACATCCCTGAAGCAGTTCCGGTGGCCTCCTGGGAGTGTTTTGCACCAACTGATTTCCGAGGTCGAGTTGGGGAGTCAGGTGTCAGGAAAACAAACGTTGTGTCCAGTCCAGCAAAGCTGATTTTTTGAGTGATTAGTGATTGGCTGCTGGACAAGGTGGCTTGGGAGAAAAAGCCGCTGTTAGACCATTTTCTACTGCTAGATTTGAAAGACTCTGCCAAAGCACCAATGTGATACTTGTCCACTTCTTTGCAGTGCTGTTGTAGTTTACCCAAAACTCTGAAGCATATAGGAGCATAGGAATCCCTGCTGTCCAATATGTATAACCATTCACATACCTGACACCTCAGAACATACACCTTTCTTATCAGGCAGATCAAGGAAGTTTTCGGTCAGCTGCATATTCCAAACACAAAATATCCTCACTGATTACTTGATTGACCTGATAAAAACTGTAAGCTTTAACAATTCAACTTTGGCATCGTTTGGTTAAAAACAAAACAACAAAATAAAATGAAATGCCCAATAAAAGACCCATAAATCCATTGGTAGAATTCAAATATTGCTGGGAGTCCCACAATAAAATGGAGAACTTCTAACCTCCTCATTATCTACACCATTACCTCCCCCCCCACCATGCACTTTCCAACTCGGATCTTATACCCAGCCTCCCGTGATCTCACCTTGCACTTTCAGTCACAAACCCCTTTGCCTTTGGCCTCCAAGAATCCTGAAGTCTTGCCTCCTATCTCACTCTATTTCCACACTATCTGATCTCCTCCCATCCCTGCTACTGGATTACAATCACCTTCTATGCTGACCTGCAGTCATTTCCCAGTAGACCACAAAAAACACCCTCTATGGCCTTCACTTATCCTCTGTTGTTATCATCCACTATCTCCCCCGCTTAGGTTTCTGATCATTTTCCCCTCCAGCAGATCAGAGGATGTCACAGTGAGAGGGGAATTGGGTGGGCTGGGGAGATTGGAGACAAGAATGGGTGGGATTGGAGGCCAGAAATCAGATCAGAAACCAGAGTGGTGTGTGAAGGGCTAGCTCTCTGCCCTGCACCTGAGGCATTGATGTTAAAGGTCTACTAACTGTCTCTGGCCAGAAAATGGAGACCAAAACATTGGTCACCAACCAATGCTGTTAATTCAGGCAGAAAACAAGGAATATCTGTTCCTCCATGTTTCTCCACTGCAAAGATTACATCCTCCAATCTCATGCCTTCCCCGTCAGGGAGCTGAGATTGGGATAAATGTGTGAGAGTGTGCTCTGGCAATGTGAACATTTCAGGAAATACTTAGCAGAAACCAGATTGAATTGAATAATCTCTTTGCTTAACAGGAGTTGAAATGTAGATCTTTGTTTTAATATACACACTTTGTCAGGCCTGATTTTCTCACTGAACTCAGTTGAGTAATCAGTACCATTAGGGGCTAATTATCAAACTTTGCCTCATAATCTGAAAACACTGATGACAATGTGGCATATTTAAGCCCAAAGTGTATTCATTCTGCTTGTGGAAGCTGTTATTTATTCAGAACGTAAAAGTAACAGGGTGAAGGACATGCAGGCAATGTAATATGGAGGAGTAAATTATTTTTCCCTTTCTCCTTTTAATATCTCTGACAAAAACCCAGATAGCAGCTAAACTCTAGCTGTTACTGTAATTATGCTGAAATGATCAAAAAGATGTATTCTAATGTCAAACAAAATCGGACAATGTTAACACATAGCATGGTATTGTGCAAACAAGGAGCAAATTAGTGTCACTTCCACAATTGCTCAGTGTACAAAAGGTAACCAGGAATCATTTAAGGTGACAGAACGCATTTAATGGCAGCACCTATGAAATGTCAAGGTCTTTCTAAAGGCAGTTGATTCCAAATGCAATGGGAATGATATTAAAGAAAATCTGGGTTTTTTATGGTGAGTTTGGAGCTTAACATGTTAAGGTTTTTAATTTTGAAGTTTAGAATATTTCTACATTGCAGCCAGCGTCAATGTGGGATGAATGCAATGCACAGCTTCCTCCACTCTACCTCAGTAGTGTTACAAGTGAGCAAGACCACTGAGGGCAGCTAATGAGGAACGACAGCTGAGAATAAGATGCAATGGAGAGAAACATGAGTAGGTTCCACAGTGACACCAAAAAGCAATGATGCAAGCTCTGTCAAACCCAATTGTCTACAGTGAGCACTCTGTTAAATGACTAGCACCCCATCTACTATCCCACTCCATCCCACTGCCGCACTTTGACTCTCCAGCATCTGCAATCCTCACTTTCTCAGAATTGCCCATGGGGCCAACTTGAAAAAGATAACACACACTTTACTGTTGAGTTTGGAAAGCAGCAGATTGTGTGGAATAAAGGTCTAATTGTATCAATATTGTCATCATAGCTCCTGATGCACATTCTTGGCAGCTATAATGCTGGCATCTGACATGGGACTGAGAGTTATTGGGAGAAGGCAGTGTAACCAATTATAGGTTAAGACTGTGCATTAGCCTAGTGTTCAGCCCTTGTCTGTCTGGAGCTCCTAGAAAATCCTCCCAATATTCTCTCATGATGGCAAACAGAGACCAGACCCAGAAATACAGTGGTAAGCGTCAAGAAAAACCTGGAAGAGAAATACAGGAACTCCCAGATCTACAGGCAAAGGGATTTGAGACCAACAAAGCAATCAGGCTTTTAGGGGGCAAATTGCTAGGACAGCCTAGTGACTATCAGAGACAGCACCCTGGGAGACATGGACTACAACTCAAGTGAGCAATCACTTCTGTTTTACCCCACCCAAGAACTTTCTGGAATGCAGCTGACCTCTGACTGGCCGATCAAAGGCAGGTGAGGCTGGAATGTCTTCCAACTGCAATAGGATTACGCTTAGGTTTCAGTCCTGCAAAGTGAATCCCTGTAATACATATGTACAGGTTGTCCCAACATATACAATAGAGGTAGGAAGATGGCAGGCTGCTCACCTACGACATTTTCGCTTAATCAAATGAGCTCCTGACTACCGTCAAACTTGTCATTAAATTTTGCCCGTGGACTGTCAAAGTTTTTCTCCCCACTATATTTCCTTCCATTGCTAACCTGTATTCTCAGCAGTGACCAGGGAGCCCTTTCTTCAGAAACTTGTGATAATGTGGAGATACTCACAGCTCTGCTTCTGTTTTCCAGGTAAAGGCTACTTTGGACGAGGTGATGGAAAAGTTGCCTGAGGAGTTTAACATCGCAGAGTTGATGAGCAAGGCAGAGGAGCGGACTCCCTATGTTGTCGTGGCTTTTCAGGAGTGTGAGCGAATGAACAATCTTACCTCAGAGATTAAGCGCTCACTTAAGGAGTTGGACTTGGGGTTAAAGGTACTTTGTGGACATTCCAGAGGCTAAATTAAACCACTTACATTTATGGGCAGGGGAAAGGAAATCTGATTTATGAAAATTCTTAATTTCTTGAGGTTCTCAGCCTGGGATTACTGAAAAATAATCCATTAATTTTTTTTTTTAAATTTTTCATGCTGAGGGGTGAACTTATAAAGATTTATAAAATCGTGAAGGGCGTGGATAGGGTGAATAGTCAAGGCATTTTTCCTACGGTGGGGAAATCTGAAACTGGAGAGCACAGGTTTCAGGTGAGAAGGGAAGATTTAAAAGGGACCTAAGCAATAACTTTTTCACACAGAGGGTGGTGCGTGTATAGAATGAGCTGCCAGAGGAAGTGGAGGTGGCTGGTAAAATTACAACATTTAAAAGACATTTGGACAGGGACAGGAGTAATGTTGGTGACACCTGGAGGAGGCTAAAATGGATTTTCACTGAATTTGATTTGATGTGATTTATTATTGTCACACGTACCGAGATACAGTGAAAAGTGTTGTGGGCTAACCAGAGAAATCATACCTAACATAAATACATCAGGGTAATAGAACAGAATGCCTAATATAGTATCACAGTTACAGAGAAAGTGCAGTGAAAGCTCAACTCTAATATATGAAAGGTCTGATAACAGTGGGGAAGAAGCTGTTCTGAAATCTGTTGGTGCATTTTTTTCAAACTTTTGTATCTTCTCACCGATGGACGAGAGTTTAACCAAGGTAGGAGGGATCTTCTGGCTGAAGATTATTGCAAAGGCTTCAGCCTTATCTTTCATAGTGATGTATTATATTTCCACCTCATTGAGGACAGGGATATTTGTATAGCCTCCTCCTCCAATTATTTGTTTAATTGTCCCCTGTTACCATGACTGGGTGTGGCAGGACTACAGAGTTTAGATCTGATCCGCTAGTTGTAGGCTTGCTTAATTCTATCATTATTGCTTATGCTGTGTGGCAGACAAGTAACCCTGGGTTGTAGTTCCACCAGGTTGACAGCACATTTTTAGGAATGCCTGGTGCTGCTTCTGGCATGCCCTTTAACACTCTTCATTGAACCTCAGCTGGATCTCCTGATGGGATATGCTGGGCCATGAGGTTTGTAAACCATGTTGGAGTATGATTCTGCTGCTGTTGATGGCTCAGAGTGCTTCATGGATGCCCAGTGCTGAGTTGGGGATCAGTTTGCAACATATTCCAATTAGCATAGTGATAGTGCCGTACAATATTATGGAGGACATTCTCATTGAGAAGGTGGGAGTTAGCGGTGGTTATTCTTACCATTACTGTCATTGACAGATGTATCTGCAATACGGAGATTGGTGAGAATTAAGTTAAGTATGTTTTTGCCTCTTGTTGGTTCTCTCACCACTGGCTGCAGAGTCTTTCTAGCAGTAATGCTTCAGGACTTGACCAGTTTGATCAGTAGAGCCACTCTTCATGGTGGACATTGAAATTTCTCAGACATAGTGCAGTCTGTACCCGTGCCTCCCTCAGTGATTCTTCCAAATGGTGTTCAATATGGAGTAACGTTTATTGTTCCTCACCAGGAGGTAATCATCAGGAGATTTCCTTACTCAAATTTAACCTGATACCATGAGACTTTATGGGTCATGGAGACGATGTTGAGGACTCTCTCCTGACCATATCCCACTGTACCTTCGCCTCTGCTGGTGAGATAGGATATACTTGTGGATGGCGATAGTGGTCTCTCAGACATTATAAGGTTTGAGTCCAACAATATCAGGCTCCACTAAACAGAAAAGTGAAAGAACTGCAGACACTAGAAATCAAAAACAAAAAACAGAAATTGCTGGATTGAGGTTAAAAACCATAGGTACTTATGTTTAAAAGTCAAAGACCTCTTAAAATTTATCTGAATCACAGTAAAGCTGAGCAAGGCCTAGATTGCTTAGCTCTTCCTGGCTTATGCTGACTAGGAGGCAACTCAGTAATTGACCAGATGACTACAGGGGACAATTAGAAATGTCTATATTTGGAGACTGTCGAAAGCTGGATTGCAGAGGAATGAGTGTATCGTGGGTCGACCATCAAATTCTCCTGTTTTAAATTAGTGCTAAAGCCAAAGTTACAGCCAAAATTCCCTAGGTATTACTCAAAAGGTTCCTGTATACTGTTCTGCTGCTGTTTTAACTTTGTGTCAGTGGATGAATTTTGCACAATGGCCCCCATGTCCATTGATGAAGATCAGCAAAGCTAGCTAACTAGCACGATCCTTTATAAACTGTCTGGAACAACACTTTTTCAGAAATTAATTCTATTCCCCTGATTACCATGACTCTGCAGGCATCCTCACCATTTTATCTCTTCCTTTGCTGCACTGACAGGAAGTGGGTTCCTAGGCTTCCTCCTAGCTCTGTGTATTTGAGGTTGAGAAATGCAATGTTCAGTTTAATCGACTCAGGTAATCAAAACAACTGCTCACACTTGACATTCTTAATTATTAACAAAACCAATCTCTCACATCATTGTGTTTTATTTTTTGGCCAAATTTTATGCCAAGTACAATAAAAGCAAAAAATAAACGTGATGCTCAGCCTCTTCCACTGCAACTTTCCTTCCTTCTGTTTTGTTGTTAGGGAGAACTGACCATGACAAGTGACATGGAGAACCTTCTAAGTTCCATCTTCTTTGATCAAATACCAGATTCCTGGAGTAAACGAGCCTATCCATCAATGGCCGGGCTAGCCAACTGGTTTGTTGACCTCCTCGGCCGCATTAAGGAACTGGAAACTTGGACATCTGATTTTGCCATCCCTTCTGCAGTGTGGCTGGCTGGCTTTTTCAACCCCCAGTCTTTCCTCACGGCCATCATGCAGTCCATGGCTCGGAGGAATGAATGGCCTTTAGACAAAATGTGTCTTCAGTGCGATGTGACAAAGAAGACTCGTGAGGACTGCAGTGGTCCACCTCGTGAAGGGAGCTACATACACGGTCTGTTCATGGAGGGCGCACGCTGGGATTCTCAGGTATTCAAACAGATTTTCTCTCATTGGAGCTGAATAACAACAAAAAAAAATCCTCACTTGTTTTTGTGAACATTCTCTGTGGTCCTTGTACTAAATGTCCCACTGTTTACAAATTCACATCCAGCCATCAATATAACTGGCATTGATTTGATCATTACAAGAGGACACTGAGTGGTAGGCTGGGTATAGGAACCTGTTTAAATGAAGCAATGTCATTTCTGGGCTTTTAAATATAGTTGCCACCTCAGTCAAATTTTCTTCCCCAGATTTGATCAGAACAGAGCCTAGATTTAGCAGTTTAATGTAAATCCAAAAGTGAACATATTTCTCTCACTGCTACAAACAGCAATCAAAAGATCTACAGCAATGCGTAAACATTGTTGAAGCTATTTTTCAGGGTGACTGTTTCCTTGCAGCATTGTTTTCTGATGATTTGGAGATCCTGGTGTTGGACTGGGGTGTACAAAGTTAAAGATTACACAACACTAGGTTACAGTCTAACAGGTTTATTTGGAAGCACTAGCTTTTGGAGCGCTGCTCCGAGACCTCCTGATGAAGGAGCAGCGCTCCGAATGCTAGTGCTTCCAATTAAACCTTGGTGTTGTGTGATTTGCTTTCTGATGCCATTCTTGTGTAGAGTACAGCATTTATCCTCAAATTCTAGCTTCTATTCCGAACTCTATGAAATAATGTGAGAGTGCAAACTAGTTGTTTTTGTGTCACACACTCGATGTTGATCCTTGTTCCCATCATTCAGTACTTTGCCCGTGGAAATAATTGAAAAAACAAAAAGGGTTAGGTTGGAATTCCTTTAGAAATCAATGTGCAGGCATAAATCTTGCTGTCTTTGCCTGCACCAGTTTTAGTCTACTGCTTTGCACTACGAAGAAAATTCTCTTTTTTTTCCCAGAAAATTGCAGGATGGGTATATTTGGAGAGTGATAATTTATTAATTTTGCATAGGCAAAAAGCCCCAAGTTCTACATTGTGTGGCTTACTTGTAAAAGTTTGTTTTTGTTAGATAAACAGAACAAAATAATGATGAGATCTTCAAGCTTCAATCTATTTAATCTAGTCTATTGCACCAATTAGATTACATGATGCGCTATTCTGTCAATCTGTCAGTACAGCTATCTTTGGAACAATGAGACATTAATGAGTCAAGTTCTGAGCCCAAATCATAAAACAATAATGAAATATGGAGCATAAAGAAGCCCAAGAGATACAGTAGATGTTTCCCAAAATGATACGCAGCACAAGAATCAATAAACTTTGACACTAATACTAGTCTGTGGATGTCAAGTGAGATTTAAAGTTGCTGCTGTTCCTTAAATTCATTTGGGAGTGACCATTATTTTCTGTGGTCTGTGTGAATCTGACATGTAATCAGGAGGTAATTGAAGGTGCACTGGGATGAGGGTTAAATTCTCCCCTTTGGGATAGATCTCTGCTAAAGCAGGACTGCTGCCCAGCTCTCCACGTCTACCCCAACTCTGACCCAGTTCGCTGGTTTGTGAATTGGTGTGGTGGATGGGTCGTCAGTTGTGCATTGCTGGTTGAGAGAGAAAATCTGTCTACAGCGGGGAAGTCAGCCTATCCAGTCGTATACCCACACTGTGGCTGTTGCACCAGAAGAGACAGTGAGGGATCTATAGTGGTACAGGCATCGTGATGATCAGAAGTAACATCCCACCGATGGCCTCACCCAATCTGTACGCTTTACCGAATCAGTGTTGGGGTCAAACACAAGGGGCAGGTTGTTATACAGAAGTAATGTTCACTCTACTTCCAGGACAATAGGTAGGAAAGAAAGCGTGGATAGGACAAATAATCACAGCTGAGGATTTTCCATCTGCCTGTGCATCCCCTTCCTATCTATTAGATCAGTAATGTTCTTAGTGGGAACAGGAAGAGGGAAATACGGTCATAGAGTCATACAACACGGAAACAGACCCACAGTCCAACCAGTCCATGCTGACCATAATCCCATACCAAACAGTCCCACCTGCAATTGACATATATTCCTCCAACATTTCTTATTCATATACTTATCGGAATGTTTTTTTAAAATGCTGTAACTGTACCCACATCCACCACTTCGTCAGGAAGTTTGTACCACACACAAATGACTGTATTAAAAAAATCTGTTCATCTCTTTTTAAAATCTTTCTCCAATCACATTAAAAATATGCCCCCTTGCCTTGAAATCCCCCACTCTAGGGAAAAGACACTTGTGATTCACCTAATCTATAAGGTGATTTTATTAACCTTTGTCAGTTCACCTCTCCAACCTCTAACACTCCAGTGACTAAAGTCCCAGCCTATCCAGCCTCACCTTATAACTCAAACTCTTCATTCCTGGCAACATTCTTATAAGTCTCTTCTGAACCCTGTCTAGCTTATTAATATCCTTCCAATTACAGAGAGACCAGAACTGGACACAGTACTCTAGAAGAGGCCTCACCAATGTCCTGTACAACCTCAACATAATGTCCCTATTTCTGTACTCAAAGTTCTCAACAATGAAGGCAAGCATGCTAAATGCAATCTTAACCAACATATCTATACGTGAGTCAAAAAGTGTGGTGCTGGAAAAGCACAGCAGGTCAGGCAGCATCTGAGAAGCA
Organism: Chiloscyllium plagiosum; assembly: GCF_004010195.1. Lineage (NCBI taxonomy): Eukaryota > Metazoa > Chordata > Chondrichthyes > Orectolobiformes > Hemiscylliidae > Chiloscyllium > Chiloscyllium plagiosum. The sequence goes on from NC_057733.1 coordinate 15,127,972, forward strand.
GGAGGGTTTACATTTTGGGCATAATCCTTCATCAGGAATGACCTGATGAACGGCTTATGCCCGGAACATAGATTCTCTTGTCCCTCAGATGCTGCCTGACCTGCTGTGCTTTTCCAGTGCTACACTTTTCAACTCTGACTCTCCAGCATCTGCCGCCTTTATCTTCTCTCTATCTATATATGATGCAAACTTTGAAGAATTATGTGCCTGAATGTGTAGCCTCTCTCTCTTCTACAACACTGTCCAAGACCTACTGTTTATTGTATAAGTCTTGTCTTTGTTTATTTTACCAAAATACTTTGCATTTATCCAAATTAAACTCTATTGGCCACTCTTCAGCCCATTGACCCAATTGATCAAGATCTCTACCTTCTTCATTGTTCACTCTCCCATCAATTGTGGTGTCACCTGCAAACTCACTAACCATGCTTTTTATATTCTCATCGAAATCATTTAAATAAATGACAAACAAAAGAGGACCCAGAATGATTCCGGTGGAACGTTGCTGGTCCAAGGCCTCCAGTCCAAAAAATGACCGTCCACCATCACTCTCTGCCTCCTGTCCTTAAGCCAATTTTGTATCCAATTAGCAAGCTCACGCTGAATCCCATGTGATCTAACTTCACTAATTAGTCTACCATGTCAAACCTTGTCAAAGGCTTTACTGAAGTCCAAGTAAACAATTTCCAGAAGAAGATGTGTTTTTTGTTAATCGTTTTACAGATTATAGGCAGTATTTGTTGCCCATCCCCCATCAGCCATGACAAGATAGTGGTGAGCTGACTTCTTGAGCTGTTGCAGTCTATCTGATAAAGATAAAGATGTAATGTTATTCACATGCGAGTTCCAGGATTTTGACCAAGCTACGTTGAAGGAATGGCGATGTGGTTCCAAATGGGGGTGGAATGTGTTTTGGAAAGGAACATACGGTTGTTGCAGTTCCCACCCATCAGCAAATTGACCTTTTCAGATGATAGAAATCTTGGCTTTGGAAGGTGTTGTTGAAGTATCAATGGCTTGCAAGTGCAGTGCTGCTATGAAGTGGTTACACATCACTCTGACACTGTGATTATCGTGTAAGTGCATCCTGGATCCAGAGTTAAGAACTGACAGTGATACCCATGCTCACTCTGCTTCACTTTGTAATTGGCTCAGACAAGTTTATCAGTGTGAATCTGAGTTCGTTCTGCACTAGCATTAATCTTGCCGTGACAGTTTGCAGTAATTGAGAAGAGTTTGAAGAATTTAGTAACAGACAAGGGAGGCATTGATCTGTGAAAAGAGATGGTGTTACTGGGTCTGTCTTTTGCTTCGGGTTTTAATGCATAAAATACAACTTTTCTAGGACTATGGTAGAGTCAAGTCTTCAGTTTTGAATGTAAGCCTGGCCATTTATCTCATATTTAAACAACGCATATTAAATGTAGAAGGTTGCATATATTTTTTATTAAAAGTGGATGTTACTTAACATTCCATTCTCATTATCTCTAAACATTATTCGGCAACCAAACACTTTTATTTATTTATTCCGTAATATACAGATTAACAGAATTCCTCTGAGAAATGCAATGTCAAATGTAATATTTTGGAACGCTGAGCAAACAGTCTTCGCAGCAATAGGATCATTTCATATTGACAAGTAGGTTAAATATTCATGTGCATTGACACAGTCTTTCTTGGTGATTCTCTCTTATAATTTGTGCCTTAAAATGAGGCAAAAAAAATGATACAAACAAATGCTCAGAGAATGAACATTCTCAACTCCAAGTGATGCAAAGTTTACCTTTGCAAACAGAATTCTGACCTACTATGAGACAATAGTGCCAATTATAAATATAAATTATAGAGGGATTTCGGATATTGCTGATATCAGGAAAGGCAACTTTAGCGTTTTGCTGTTAACTCTATGTTTGTGCTTCTAGAAGAATTATATCAAGTGGAGATGATTGATAAAAATAACTTAGATTGTTTTGACATTGTCTGCAAAATCCAAATTTTCCATTTTGTTTGAAAGTAGTATTAATTATTACCATTGTGGCTATATTTATCCAATGTCAAGTTTTCTGTTGAAATATAAAAAATCTGAACTGGAGTATACAATTTGGCCTTCGAAGCCTGTTTCACCACTCAGTATGATCATGGTTGATCGTGTGATTATGATCCTGTTCCCATTTTCACCAAATGTATTCTGATCCCAGCGAGTTTTGAGAAGGTTTGTAGCTCAGGTTGCAGTTCTGGATGTAGGTTTGCTCGCTGAGCTGGAAGGTTCATTTCCAGACGTTTTGTCACCCTACTAGGTAACATCTTCAGTGGGCCTCCAGGTGAAACACAGTTGATAATTCCTGTTTTCTGTTTATATGTTAGGGTTTCTTCGGGTTGGTGATGTCATTTTCTGTGGTGACATCATTTTGTGTGGTGATGTCATTTCCTGTTATTTTTTCTCAGGGAGTGGTAGATGGGGTCTAATTCGATATGTCTGTTGATCGAGTGCTAGTTGGAATGCCATGCTTCTAGGAATTCTCATGCGCGCCTCTGTTTGGCTTGTCCTTGGATGGATGTGTTGTCCCAATCGAAGTGGTGTCCTTCCTCATCTGTGTGTTAGGATACTAGTGAGAGAGGGTCATGTCATCTTGTGGCTAGCTGCTGTTCATGTATCCTGGTGGCTAGTTTTCTGCCTGTTTGTCCAATGTAGTATTTGCTACAGACCTTGCATAGTATTTTGTAAATAACATTAGTTTTGTTTGTTGTCTGTATAGGGTCTTTCAAGTTCATTAGCTGTTTTTTAGTAGGTTGGTGGGTTTGTTGGCTACCATGATGCCAATGGGTCTGAGTAGTCTGGCATCTATTTTAATCCCCTTAACTCTAAGAACTATGTCCATCCCTTTGTTGAAAACATTCAATGTTTTGACTTAACTGTTTTCTCTACCAGAGAATTCCACAGGCCCACTCTCTCTGGGTGAAGAAATACCTCCTCATCTCAATCCTAAATGGACTACTCTGTATTTTAAAGACTGGTTCTGAACTCTGTGGTCATCGGGAACATTCTTTTGGTATTTACCCTGTTGGTCCTGTGAGAAGTTTGTAGGTTTCTATGTGATTCCCCCCATTCATTCTTCTCAATGCACATCAGCCTGAAGTTTCTGAGTTAATTAGTCGAGTAACATCAGTGCTGGGGATTGAAAGCTTTCTTTCAATTATCAGTGCCTGATGTCGACAGTCTAGAACACATAGACCACAGTCAGATGCAAAGTGTTTCTTATGTTTCCCTCTCGCATTCTCCAGTAAATAAAATAAAACATAGAAGTATGAATGGTATAAATCTGAAACAAAAACCTAAAGTGCTGGAGAAATTCAGCAGGTCTGGCAGCATCTTTTGAGAGAGAAGAAGATTTAAAGCTTCAGGACCTGTGAAGAAGAATTCTCCAGAAGTTTCTGTTTTTGTGCCTTAACGATAAGCTCAATGAAGCACTCCCCACTACTGCACTGTTAATGATTCTACTTCTCATACAGGTCATCTAAGCGAAGATGCAAATTGACCCTAATTAGTACAGAATTGACAGTGCTGTCTAATTTTAATTTGTCCCAATTAAATAAATCCCAAGAGTTTAAAATGTGGCCTTCTGTTAAGTGCCATCTATGGTCAGTAGCAAATGCATTCCTGGTGTAACAGAGCATCAGGAGGCCATGTCAAAATGCCAGGCTTAGTGTCGTTGGAAGGAAAAAAGATAGAATAATTAATTATTATTTTTCCACTTTTTAAAAACTCTGCCATGGGATATTGACAGTGTTTGTTGCCCATCCTTAATTGTCCCTGAACTAGGCCATTTCAGAGGGAAGTTAAAAGTTGACCACTTGTCACTTCGAGGCCACACTGGGTACACCTGACTCATTTTCTTCCCTAAATGTTTTGGGAAATTCTTGAACAAGATGGCTACAGTGATTGTAACAGGGGGAACTTCATAGAATATGAGTTCTCTAAGTGAGGCTGTAAACCTGGTCCTGTCGGGGAGCCCTGGTTTTCAGATACAAACAGGAGTGTCAGGGGGTTCTGCTCACTCTGAGTGTTGGCTCTGAGGGAGCTGGGTCAGTGTCAAGGATTATGTACGTGTAAATAAAGGCTGATTAGATGGTGGGATACCCGACTCCGTGGATTTATTTCAGTGGGTTTCCGTGACAATTGATTATGGATATTATTACAATTATCATTTCAATTCCAAACATTTGAAAAAAAAAGTTGAATTTACATTCCACAAGCTATCATGGTGGGAGTTGAGTATATATCCTCAGAGCATTAGCCTGGGCGTTGGGTTATTAATCCAACCATGTTTCCATTCTGCCAACATCTCCATTTTGCCACTCCAGCTAGTATTTCAACCCTGTGTCTTCCTATTTTCCACCCCATAACTCTTTCCCTTTCTTCATTCTGCTTTAAATGATGTTAACAAGCTTTTTGACTGACCCCCAAGACCTCTGGAATGTTGTATGACAGTACTATGACAGTACTCCACAGACTCTCCCATTTGCAACTTATCCACATCTCTTCATATTAATCCATCACATCATTTGTCCTAATGAATATGCCTCATCCCCATTTCCTCCCAATACATTTTCTTATCAGTGTGTTATAACACACCAGTTGATGTGGTTTGCATGGACTTCAGTCAAGTCTTTGACAAGATTTCATATGGAAGGTTTGTCCAAAAGGTAAGAGTTGTAGGATCCACGACAATTAGCAATCTGGATCCAACATTAGCTTACAAATAGAATGCAAAATGGTCAGCTGGAGTTTTGTTTTTGTGATTGGAAGTCTGTGACCAACAGTGTACTAAGATTGGTGCTGGGACCCTTGTTGTTTGTTATGTACGTTAACAACTTGGATGTGGTTGTGAATGTGAAGGTCTGATTAGTAAGTTTGCAGGTGACACAAAAATTGGTGCTAACAAAGACCAAAATTGCTGGATAGACTCAGCATTTGTGAAGAGAAAGCAGGGATAACGTTCTGAAGAAGGGTCACCGGACCAGAGTCATTAACTTTGCTTTCTCTCCACAGATTCTGCCCGACCTGCCGAGATTTTCCAGCAATTTCTGATTTTGTTTCTCACTTCCAACATCTGCAGGTCTTTTTTAAATTGATAGTGTTGTTGATAGTGAGGAGGCTGGTCTCAGACGAGAGTCTGATCTTGATCAGCTGGTAAATTGGGCAGAGCAACAGCAGATGGAATTTAATCCTGATAACTGTGGGGTGATGCATTCTCGGGAGGTCTAATAGGGAAGGATTAACACAAGGATAGGGAGTACTGAGGAACAAAGGGGCCTTGGCTTTCAAGTCAACACTCGAGTGTAGTGCTGGAAAAGCACAACAGGTCAGGCAGTATCCGAGGAGCAGGAGAATGGACGTTTCAGGTATAAGCTCTTCATCAGGACCATACATCTTAGAAGATATCAGCACAGATAGAGAGAGTGGTAAAGAAAGCATGTGGAATGTTTTCTTTCAAGATCTGGGGCACAGAATATAGGAGCAAAGATGTCTTGTTCCAATTTTATGTAGCATTTGTTAGGCTGTAGATGCAATGCTGTGTGCAGTTCTGGCCACCACACTATCAGAAGGACGTGATTGCACTGGAGATGGTGCAGAGGTGATTCACCAGGATGTTTGGGATGAAAAGTTTCAATTATGAGGAGAGACTGGATAACCTGGGCTTGTCTTCCTTGGAGCAGAGGTGGCTGAGGGGGAATCTGATTGAGATATACCAAAATGATGGGAGGCATAGTTAGAGTAGATCTTGAGAATCTCTTCCCCATGGGAGACATGTATAAGATCAGAGGGCCTAAGTATATGGTGCGGATCAAGGGGTTTAGAGGGGATCCAAAGAATTTTTTTTACAAATACCACGTGCTGCCTGGGAGAGTGGTGGAGGCAGGTACACTTGTAACATTAAAAAGCATCTGGATAAGCACTTAAAATATCAGCACATAGCAAGCTATGCACTAAGTGCAGGTAAATGGGATTAGTGTGGTTTGGTGTTTGTTGGTCGTCATAGACAGAGTGGGCCACAGGGCCTATGCTGTGTGAGACTATGACCTCCGGACCAGATAGGACTTTAACTCAGGCCTTCTGGCTCAAAGGGAGGGACAATACTACTGTACCGCAATAGCCCCCTAAAATCAAATTCCATCATCTGCTGTGATGGGATCCGGAGCCAGCTCTCTAAAACATAACTGAGGCCTCCAAGTCGCCAGTCCAGCCACAATACCATGACACCAACACATCCCCTAAATAACACATTCCACTCATTTTACTGATAAACGCCACACCTTCCCAGATAGTAAGGCAGCATGGATGTGTCTGCCTGGTTTTAAACTGGAAGCATTCATGTGTTATTGCAAAGATGAACACCACTACACTACAGCAACACAGGGCCCATTTGCTCTCAATGATAATACTGCACATTCAAACACAGATTTGTGTTTTCAATCATTGATAGCCTTTAATCCTGAAGGGACATCAGACTGGACATTTCCTGCTCATGGGAATGTTCAACTGAAGGGTTGACATCCATCTCTGGATGAACAGAAAGCTCCTCCAATTAAATACTTGGAAAATTGAACCAATTGTCATTGGTCCCATACACAATTTCTCTTCCCTAACTACCAACTCCTTCCCTATTCCTGGCAATAGGGTCTCATACTGAAACAAACAGTTCTCAATCTTGATGTCATATATTCAAGTCAATATTAAGATCCCTTATTTCTCCTCTATAACATTGCCTGTTCCATTGCCTCTCATTTGCTACTTAACCCTTATTTGTGTCTTTGTGGGAGTAACAGCACATTAATTTATATAATGTTATGGGGATTTGAGTTCAACTCCCCCCCCTGTGGAAGATGATGGAATTTGAATTCAATCAAAGAAAATCTGTCATTAATCTGTCCTAATGATGACCATGAAATTATTGCTGATTGTCGGGAAAAGGATTGGATGGCTGATGTCCTTTAGGGAAGGAAGCTGCTGTCCTTGCTTGGTCTGGCCTACATGTGACTACAGACCCACAGCAATATGGTTGGCTCTTAGCTAACCTCTGGGCAATTTGGGATGGGCAATAAATGCTGGCCTATCCTGTAAACGAATAAATAAATTGCTTGCCTCAGACTTCACCATTCCCTTGTGCTTCTGACTGGCTTCCTACTCTGCATTGTTTGTAAACTCAAAGTTATTCAAAACTTTGGGACCCATGTCCTAATTAATAATAAATGTCACTGATCAATCCTGCTCTTGCTCGTCCCCATTGACTTCCAGTTTTGCAATGAATGCTAAACCTTGGTTTCTAACTTCTTTATGAATCTCCTTACTTCAGTAATCACCGTCAGCCCTACATGCTCTGTGAGATACCTTCATTCCTCCAATTCTGGCTTATTGAACATGGTTGATTTCAATCTATAAGGTCTGTACCACAAACTGTAACTCTTGGCATTGATCTGCAAATGAAGATTTTAAGAAGTTTACACCTGTTGGTTGTAGACCCATTGATGGCTGTTCAGACCTATCCATGAATATCAGAATCTCTCATAATAAATGCAAGTAAAGATGTAGTTACTGTAGCGGGCAATTGGATTTTTTCTTCTCATCCTTTTTCTCTATCATATTTGTTTCTTTGTTCTTTATTTCAAAGATATCTGTAATCCTCCCAAAGTAGCATCTCCCATGGCCTGTGTTTTTCATCAGCGATTATCAATGTGGCACCCAGAGAGAGTCTTCTTCAGGGAGACCTTGAAGCATTTATCTGCCTCTCCTCTTTTCCCTTTACAAATGGTCCACTTTCGTATAGGACGTTCTTGGGAAGGAGACTATCATCCATTTGGGCAATGTGACCAACCCTCATGCAGTTGACTTTGCATGAGGATGGCCTTGATGCTGATGATGGCTGTTTCCAAGATAAGATTAGATTCCCTACAAAATGGAAACAGGCCCTTTGGCCTAACCAGTCCACACCGACCCTCCGAAGAGGACCCATTCCCCTCTGACTAATGCACCTAACACTACGGGCAATTTAGCATGGCCAATTCACCTGACTTGCATATCTTTGGACTGTGGGAAGAAACTGGATTACCCAAAGGAAATCCAGGCAGACACGGGGAGAATGTGCAAACTCCACACAGCCACCCGAGGCTGGATTCGAACCCGGGTACCTGGTGCTACGAGGCATCAGTGCTAACCACTGAGCCACCATGCCGCCCATCAAGGCATTAATGTTTCTGATGTGATCCAACCAGCTAATGTTGAGGATGCTGCAGGGACAGCACTAAATGAAGTATGCTAATAGGCATATGTGAACGGTAATATCAGACCCCTGACTCAACGCCATATAGAAGCTTTGTTCATTTTGTATTTAGTCTATTCTCTAAGACTGTGGTTGCTGCACAATTTTTTTTTTGGAGTCTGCCAAATGAGCTGTTTGCTTCAAAAAGTCTGTGTACTAGAGCTGTTTCTTTATATTTCATGGTATGTATGTCAGTATACCTTTAAGAGGTACTCTCATGATGTCACCACTGCATTACCTCATGTGCCCTGAAGGCAGACCCAGAGTCAGGCGGGTACAACAAAGCCCAATAATCAGGACCCAAGGTTCTATGGTCTCCATTATACATAGGTTGGGATGGGGCCATTGTGCTCAGGTCTGGATTTGGGGCTGGAGCCAGCACCCAAGGACCCATGACGTCTGTCACTAGCTTCACGTCTGCCTGAGGTTATGAAGATCTTATTTTTCATCTGATCTCTGATCACTTGAAGCATGACGCATCACTGGACACGTGATACTCTGTTCTCACCTAATAGCTTAATATTAGCCCAGCTGCTTTTGTGCCCGAGGAATGTAATATTTTCTGGTAATAGGTTTCTGGTGGACTTTTCAGTACCATTATATCTATCCTAGTTTCTTGTTTACAGCAATAATGTAAGTATTGCTGCATCAGGTAAAATCTCTCTGTCTCTTTCTGTCTCTTTGTCTCTCTATCTCTCTCTCTATCTCTCTGTCTGTCTGTCTCTCCCTGTCTCTCTCTTCCCCTCCCTGTCTCTCTCTTCCCCTCTCTCTCTCTCTCTCTCTCTTTCTCTCTGTGCACACCAGTTTTTCTTTAACCTGTCATTTTTTACCCCAACCCACCTCCCCTACCATGAAGAAAAAAGTTGCAATTGACTTTTCTAACAGCTGTAAAACTAATTGTTTCAATTTACCATTTCCCTTTGAGTATTGCCACATAGAGTCATAGTGCTGTACAGCATGGAAACAGATCCTTCGGTCCAACTCATTCATGCTGACCAGATATCCTAAATTAATCTTGTCCATTTGCCAGCATTTGGTCCATATCCCACTAAACCCTTCCTATTCATATACCCACCCAGATGCCTTTTAAAGTTGTAATTGTACCAGCCTCCACCACTTCCTCTCATAGCTCATTCCATGCATGCACCAAACCTCTTCATGAAAACGTTGCCCCTTAGGACCCTTTTAAATCTTTCCCTTCTCACCCTAAACCTATGCCCTCTAGCTTTGGACTCCACTACCCTGTGGAAAAACACCTTGGCTATTCACTCTATCCATGCCCCTCATGACTTAATAAAGTTATCTTCAGTTACCCCTTAACTTGCAACACTCCAGGGAAAATAGCCCCAGCAGATTCCCTATCCAACCCTGGCAACATCTTTCTGCACCATTTCAAGTTTAACAACATTTTTCCTATATCAGGGAGATCAGAATTGAATGCAATTGAACACTGGTTGAACCAATGTCCTGTACAGCTGCAACATGACATCCACACTCCTATACTCAATGCACTGACCAATAAAAACAAGTGTACCAAGTGCCTTCTTCACCACCCTGCCTACCTGTGAATCCACCTTCAAGAAGCTATGAACCTGCACTCCAAACCTTCTCCAAACTCGCTAACTCCAAAGTCTCTTTGTTTGGCACTCTTCAGGACCCTACCATTAAGTGTTTCAGAGCTTTAAGTAGAACAAGTACCAACTCATCCAAACTGCACCTGGAGATGTGCAAATTGGAGTGGCCAGGGAGGATATTTAACACACTAACCTCAGGCAGATTAGCAACAACATGTTTAAAAAATCAGAATACAATGGTGCTTGGATGTAAAAATCTACCCAAAAAAGGCCTTTTTTTCTCTAATAATGGGCTAGTCATCCAGGAATCCAGGGATGTGAGTTCAAATCCCATGATGCCAGCTAATACCATTTCAATTCAATTCAGAATGTTTTAACTATCTGGAAATGAAGGCTAGCCATTAGTATTGCTGACACTGAAACCATCATTCATTGTTGAAAAATCTGTTTGGTTCATTAATATCCCTTATGAAAGTAAATGTGCTGCTGCTACCTGGTCTCTCCTATGTGTGACTCCAGACCCATAACATTGTGTTTAACTCCTGACTGCTCTCTGAAATGGCCAAGCAAGCTTGTTTCAAGGAAAACTAGGTAGAGATAACAAACACAGACCTGAACAGTGACACACATATCCCATCAAAGGATTTTTAAAAATCTGATTAGTCACAGGGGGTAATTTTGGCATTCAGTAGCTGATGCTGGTTTGTGTTCCAGTAGAACTGTGGATTGATTGGACTGATTACAATTAAGTGGGTGATTTGCTCTGCCAAGTTACGACCCATGCTGTGAGCAGAAGATAAAAATCACAGCAATTGCTGTACGTCATACAATGTGAGCTCAATAAAGAAGTATACCGAACTAAACACCTCGTTGTTCTTAATTTAGAGGAAATGATCATCAAAACCGCTTGTTAGTTGAAATACAGTTTGCACATTGATATGTCCCTTGCTAGTAGAGTGCAGTGTTGCTCTAGTCCGACTATTCCATGGGTCACACCATAAGGCAGTTTTTGCTGTTATCAATATTACTAATTAAAAACTTTACCTGTAACTGGTTGTGATCAACAAAGTCAACAAAGTCTATCAACCAAGTGCCATAATAAATGCAAACATTGGCTTATTATCAAAATGAAGGGTTTAGATCAGAGTGGTGCTAGAAAAGCACAGCAGGTCAGGCCGCATCCGAGGAGCAGGAACATCGACGTTTTGGACAAAAGCCCTTCATCCTCATATCGAAATATTCCCAAAACACACACAATCAATTATCAGGAAAAGTAGGAGATAAAATCAATTTTTCTGCAAAGATTGTCTTTCTGAACAAAAGTGGAAGCACTTTAGTCGATTGGTTAGTCTTGAGGGGAGAAGGAAAAAGCAAAGAATTTTCTGGAGTCTCTTGTTCAGATAAGCATATGCATGTAGTTAGCTCACTTCTCTTGCCTGATTGTCTCTGAAGGATTTGTAGATACAAGTTGTTTTGGAAATACAATTTTGAGATGCTCTGGCAATCATTTTTTGAAGAATGAGCTGAGTCGGAGGAAAGCCACCTAAGAACAAATTGCGTAGGTGATCTTTCACATCTCTGAAAAAAAATCATCCGTGTTAGCTCAAGGTCAAATAGATCTGTTAGATTTCGCCCTGAGCTGATGCGGAAGATTTTCTTTCCAGAAATGGGAGAGATCAGCTGGGTAGCTTAACAGGCGTTTCTCTAACTCAGCTAGTTCTTAGCTTCCTTCCAAATGAACCAGATGAAACCTGTCACTGTTCAAAAACAGCCCCAGAAGCAGTCACAGCAAAGCAAGCAGTCATCACCAGTCATGTGATTTCCAGGCAATTTTGTTCAAAATAAAATCTCCAACATCCACAGTGAACTTCCAGGGATGCCTTTTAAAGAAGCCATTCCTGGGGTAACCACAACATCGAATAAATTATGCAATCCTTTAAGACCTGAATCCTTCAAATCATATCAAATACTGATCATCTTCATAACAATGTACAACTACAGGCACTGAAATGACAGATGAAAGCATGGAGAGGATCTGAGAATGATGATTGATGACATGAGAGCAGAACACTGCCATGTTGCAAACAAGAAAATCCCAATCCCCACGCTTTTCAGCATTAAATTGAATTTGCCTTTTGTCATCCCAATTTTACCAAGTGAAATTTGTTGTATTGGGGTCTGGTTTAAATCTGCCAGAGAGACAGTTGTATGCCACGCAGAAGAAATAATTATCCCAGTAGGTCACCTTTGGCATTAAAAGAAAATGCACAGATCACATCAGGAGAAACATGGCTGACATTTATGGGGCCGTAACTCACCTGTGATTGGTTGAGCACTCTGCAGTTTGAATAATGAAGGCAATTTGAATGCAGCCTACGTTGTATTAATTGTAGCACATCTGCAGATTTCTATGCAGTATTTTTTTGATTAGTCTAACAGCACTGCAGTTACACAATTGTGCATGGTGTCACTGAACGCTGATGAATTGAAGCCATTGCATTTACAAATATTGCCATCTCTAACATTTTTCGTTTATTGCATATGACAGAATTCTCCAGTGTTTTCTTCTGTTGATCTTCCTCTGCATCAGTTTGCATAATGAGGGAAAAATTCAAGTAACCAACTGGGTTTGTATGAATAAATTGGACCTGACTGTAAATGTTTGTATTGATCTTTGAAAAGGGGCATGTGTCCTTCTGAAATGAATACTTGCCTGTGGAGACATTCTTCAAGAAAGACTTGTGTTAGATTTTGACCCACCTGATGTGGCTTCAAACGTAGAAGGGAAATGCAGACTTGCAGCATTATAATGGTTTATACATATATGTGTGTAAAAAGATTTTTCAATTTATAACAGACGTGGGATTTGGTATATAGCCACAATTGCAACACACATCCATATGAAGTGGGGTAGGATAGAAGAGTCACTGTTCCTCCAGAGACTAGTATTAATCAATCAAGATGTGAATTAAAATCCTCCATAGCAGCTGGGGAAATTTAAATTCAATCAATAAACAAATCTGGAATAAAATACTCCTCCCAGTAACTTGGACCATGAAACTATGAGATTGTTGTTCAAAACTCATTTGTTTCACTGATAGCCTTTCAGGAGAGAAATCAATTATCCCTGCTCAATCTGGCATCTATGTGACTCCAAGCCCATTTGGAGTCATAAGCATGGAAACAGACCCTTCAGTCCAACCATGTTCCCAAACTAAACTGGTCCCACCTGCCTGCACTTGACCCACATCCTTCCAAACCTTTCCTCTTCATGAACTTGTCCAAATGTCTTTTAAACATTGTAACTGTACCCACATCCACCACTTTCTCTGCCAGCTAATTCCACACACGAACCAGTCTGAGTAAAAAGGTTGCCCCTCGTGTCCTTCTTAAATCTTTCTCGTCTCACCTTAAAAATACGCCCCGTAGTTTTGAACTGTCCCACCTGAGGGAAAAGACCATTGACAGTCATCTTATCTAAATCAATGTATTTAACTCTTAACTACTCCATCAAATCATCTGACAATCCATTCAGTTGTACAAAGCCATTATACAAATCGGTCGGATCAACAGGCACCAACCTTGGGGCCAGACATGGGAGTACATGCAGTCGAGTCATTCCTGCAAAGCCCTCTTTACCAATATCTGGCCCCCCGTGCTCAAACTAGGAGAGCTCTCCCACAGGCCAGTGAAGCAGCAGCTTGCTGTAGTCACACTCATAGGATTCAACCATTGGATTCCCCCCCTCCCCATTCCTGGGTCTGTCCTGTCCCACCAAGTACAAGAACCAAATTGGGAATCCATTCCTTCCACATCCAGCTGCTGAGAGATTTCCTCTTTTTCTGGCAGTCGATTTTAGTTGTCATAACAAACTGTAAATGATTACTGGGTGACGTGGATCAGCCACTGAAGACATGGCTTTTGTTTCTGGTGCACAGGTGGCAGCACCCAAGAAGCAGACACTAATACAGAGGAACCTCAATTATCCGAAGGACATGGGCAGGGAATACTTCGTTGGGCGAATCAAATGCCAGATAACATAGTTTCACCAAGCATCGCAACATTGAGATCTTGCCGGACAATCTGAAATTCAGATAATCAAATGCCGGATAATCGAGGTTCCTCTGTAAACCCCAAGTTCTCACCCATACTAGTTGGCTTCTCTATCTTCAGATTCCTACAAAGGAACAGAATGTTATCACTCTGTTTGCTGTCTCCAGTTTCTGTTGTACAAAAATTTAACGTGAGAAACAAAACAGAAATTACGGGAAAATCTCAGCAGGTCTGACAGCATTTTGGGTCCAGTGACCCTTCTTCAGAATTGATATTAGCTTGGAAAATGTTTTTATATGTAAAAGATAGGGCGGGAGAGGGGGTAAGTTCTAAACAATAGGTGGAGATAGAAAGAGAAGAACAGTTGGACAGACAAAGGAGTGGATAACAGTCAGCCTAGAAAAATTATTTGGAGATGCCGGTGTTGGACTGGGGTGTACAAAGTTAAAAATCACACAATACCAGGTTATAGTCCAACAGGTTTAATTGGAAGCACTAGCTTTCGGAGCATCGCTCCTTCATCAGGTGGTTGTGGAGTACACAATTGTAAGACACGGAATTTAGATCAAAAGTTTGCAGTGTGATGTAACTGAAATTATACATTGAAAAATACCTTAATTGTTTGTTAAGTCTCTCATCTGGTCGACTGACCATGTTCATTTCACTTCTTTCATCTGTAAATCACAAAACTTTTTAAATAAAAGTTACATTCTCAGATTAACTTTAACAATTGGTATGAATGAATGGCTGCTCATGGGAACTGTGTAGCGGGTAGTGTGTAATAGCAGACCATGTGATAACAAGGCCTGGTGTGTGGGGGTTGGAGTGAGGACATGGGAGAAGGCGTCTCAAGCCCTGAAACTGTTAAACTCGATATTGAGTCCAGAAGGCTGTACAGCTGCCAAGCAGAAAATGAAGTACTGTTCTTCCACCTTGTGCTGAGCTTTGCTAAAGCACTCTGAGCTTTGCTAGTTCTCACCAGTAGTAAGATTATACAATCCAGCTCTCTCATCAGAAGGAGACACCTGGTGGCAGTTTAACCTGTGGGTCACCACGGCTCAGGTGAGGGGGTGAGTTTGAGAAGTTTCACAGTGACCACAGCCAGTATGGGAGTTGAACTGAAACTGTAAGCATTACTCTGCATTCAACCAAGAACTCAGTCAGCTCATTCAAATTAAACTGTGCAGCTCGACTAGACAAATTAGAAAATTCCATTTGTTTTTTTTTCAATTTAACCTGCAACTGGATTCCCAGGAAATTGGGTTACCAAAACAGTTTGAGTATATTAAATGAAATTGTATTGTTCAATTCCATGAAATCTAATGATTACTTCAAAAAACAGAAGCAGAATCATAGGGTTTTCAGTTTGAACTTTGTCGGATTGTTCAGTATTAGGGGATATTGACTCCAGAACAACACTGCAAGATTCAACTTGGGCTGATGGTCATTAAATACGAAAGGAAATATTATTAAACTTCTTGCAGACAGTTGCTAAAGGAGACCAGAAGACAATTTTCAGTCAGTTTTAAGTTTATTCACAAAATGCAACAGCACAAATTTAAAGATCCTAACTACAAGGTGCCTCCACTGTCATAATTATCTCTTTAATGTGCATAAGTAATTAGCTAATGAGTTTTCTGCCATCTGTATACACTTAACCTTAATTTATACAATCAACAAGTATGACTACAAAATCCCTCATATTAAATTAAAATATATTTTTTTAAATCCAGTTAATCTGCATTCTTTGGCAGGTGTAACTGTTTCTTTTTCTTTTCATTACTTTTTTAAGTGTTGGGTTTTGAATTGGATTTATTATTCATGTCTAAAGTCTCATATATGATAGCTGTCTCTAAACTGCACATGAGAAGGCCATAAGCCCATAAGGCATAGGAGCAGAAATTAGGCCATTCAGCCCATCAGGCCATTCAGCCCATCATGTCTGCACCACCATTCAATCATGGCTGATACGTTTCTCAACCTCATTCTCCTGCTTTCTCCCCGTAACCCTTGATCCCCTTTTTCAATCAAGAACCTATCTATCTCCATCTTAAAATACTCAATGACCCAGCCTCCACAGCCTCTGTGGCAGTGAATTCCATAGATTCATCACTCTCTGGCTGAAAAAGTTTCTCCTTATCTCCGTTCTAAAAAGTCTTCCCTTTACACTAAAGCTGTGGTCTCATGTCCTAGTCTCTTCTACCAATGAAAACATCTTCCCAGCATCCATTCTGTCCAGGCCATTCAGTATTCTGTAAGTTTCCATTAGATTTGCCCCCTCATCCTTCTAAACTCCATCAAGTATAGAGTCATAGAGATGTACAGCGTGGAAACAGACCTTTCAGTCCAACTCATCCATGCCAACCAGATATCCTAACCTAATCTAATCCCATTTGCCAACAACCCTCTAAACCCTTCCTATTCATATACACATCCAGAAGCTTTTTAAATGTTGTAATTGTACCAGCCTCCACCATTTCCTCTGGCAGCTCATTCCATACACGTACAACTATCTGCATGAAAATGTTGCCCCTTCTAAATTCTTCCCCTCTCACCTTAAACCTATGCTGTCTAGTCTGGACTCTCCCACCCTGGGGAGAAGAACTAGTCTATTTACCCTACCTCTGCCCCTCATGATTTTATAAACCTCTATAAGGTCACCCCTCAGCCTCTGACACTCCAGGGAATATACCCCAGCCTATTCAGCCTCTTGCTGCAGCTCAAACCCTCCAACCCTGGAAACATCCTTATAAAGCTTTTCTGAACTCTTTCAAGTTTCACAACATCCTTCTGATAGTTCTCAAATGTTCCTCATATGTTATATGTGAAGGTGCTGCTGTACTAGTAATGTCATTGAAATAATAAAGCAAAATAGTATTCGAATGCTGTGGGTGGTGGTGGTTGGGGTGGGGGGGGTGTCAAATGTTTGAAACATACCACAATAGAGGGTGAAATTTGAATTCAATGAAATCTGGATCCAATGGTACCATGTAACCATCATTGACTGAAGTTAAAACCCACATGGTTCACAAATGCCCTTTAGGAAAGGGAATTTGCCATCCTTATGAGTTCAGATCAAACATGGACAAGGAAATCTCTTGATGATTGCCACTTACTGATCGGCCCTTGCTGATCATCAGTGCTCTTCCATATCGAATATCACTTGGAAGAAGTATTGCAGATGGTAAGGTCACAAAATCTACTCTGGGTGTGTGATTTCAATACCCAACAAGACGGTCTTGGTAGCATCACTGCTGACAAAGCTGGTTGAGTCCCTAATGTGTGGCACGGTGGCACAGTGGTTAGCACTGCTGCCTCACAGCGCCAGAGACCCGGGTTCAATTCCCGACTCAGGCGACTGACTGGGTGGAGTTTGCACATTCTCCCCGTGTCTGCGTGGGTTTCCTCCGGGTGCTCCGGTTTCCTCCCACAGTCCAAAGATGTGCAGGTCAGGTGAATTCAGGTGAATTGGCCGTGCTAAATTGCCCGTAGTGTTAGGAAATAAGGGGTAAATGTAGGGGAATGGGTGGGTTGCGCTTCGGCGGGTCGGTGTGGACTTGTTGGGCCGAAGAGCCTGTTTCTACACTGTAATTAATCTAATCTAATCTAAACTGCTAAACTGAGTCTGCGGCAGGGGATGAGGGAATCAACAAAAGAAAAATCTGCTTGACATCATCTTCACCAAACTAACTGTTCCCAATACATTTGTCTGTAAAAATAATGCGAGGAGTGACCATGACAGAGATTTTGTAGAGACTAAGTCCCATCTTCATCTTGATGATAACTTCCATGTTTTTGCGTGGTATTACCACCTTGCTAAATGGAACAGAGTTTGAACAGAAAGAGCAATTCAAAGCTGGGCATTCAAGAGGTGCTGTGAGAGATCAACTGCAGCAGCAGAATTATGTTCAACTACAATCTATAACCTAATAGCTTGGCATTGTATCACTACTATCAATCCTGATTCAGTTAAGAAAGCAGGCAGGCATGCTGGGAGCAGCACAAATAAGGTGTCAACTGGGTGCAGCTACAGCACAGGATACTTTCACACTGAACAGAGGAAACAGCATGTATCTTTCCTATATGCAGCATCAAGAACTCAGCACAACATTGAATATAATATCCCTGATCTTGAGCTCTTAGATACTGAAGTGTATGATACTATGTGCTTCATTAACTGCTCTTTCAGGCTGTCCTGCCACATTCAGTGACTTATGCATGTGTCTGTCTTTTGCTGCTCCCCTTTTAGAGTTGTGTCCTCATTTTCATATTGTCTCTCTGTGCTCTTTCTACCAAAATGAATTGATTCACAATTGAAAATATTGAAATAGTGCCCTATAAACCAAGCTGTAAGACATTATTATATTTCAAAAAGGGTGAGGGTTCTATGACTGACCCCTTGGAGATCCCACATCTATCCACTTCCAGTCGGAAAAAAAAATCATTAACAATAAAAACAAAATATGCTTGAATGAAAGCTCTGTTAACCATTACTTTCTGTTTCCCAGCAGTCAACCAATTTTGTATCAGTATTGTTACTGTGTCTTTTATTCCATGAGCTTTAACCAGTCAGGGGTTGACATTACTCACCACAGCAGCAGTGATTATAAAACTATCCATGTCTGATATATTTCAATGTACCACAAAATTCGCATTGATACAACATCCTAGCATTGCCATTGTCATGACAAAGGACATTACATGCATGTCCAATCTTTCAATACAAATGGAATATATAAAACTGGCAAATGCTTAATATATCATGATTATGTTTCCAGTATTAACACTGTAATTTCATGTCAGAGGAGTTTCATATAAACTCTCGTTTGCTTGATATTTCAGGGAATCAGAAGAAATTAAGGAATTCGCCTTGATAAGAATATGTTGTGGGTTTGCATACTGCAGTCTTCCTCCCACTCCTCATCTCCAGGATCCCTGCAGCATATTCACCCATGAACATTATCCTCCTTTTGCTTTCCTAGTGTTTGTTAATCATGTGTGTACTTTAATATCCTGCTCTGTCATTGCGCTTCCTCTGGATAATGTTAGTTCTGAAGATTCAAAAGCATCAACCTTGCTACATCATTAAATAATTATCTTTGGTTAGATTAGATTACATTAGATTACATTCCAGTGTGGAAACAGGCCCTTCGGTCCAACAAGTCCACACCGACCCGCTGAAGTGAAACCCACTCATACCTAACACTACAGGCAATTTAGAATGGCCAATTTACCTGACCCTGCACATCTTTGGACTATGGGAGGAAACCGGAGCACCCGGAGGAAACCCACGCAGACACGGGGAGAATGTGCAAACTCCACACAGTCAGTCGCCTGAGGCGGGAATTGAACCCGGGTCTCAGGCGCTGTGAGGCAGCAGTGCTAACCACTGCTTGAACCAGGAGGTTCTTGAACCTCCTGGAAACTTTTCAACTTTGGCGAGAGCTGATCTGAAATTCCTTTTAAAAATCCCACAGGAAGTCCACTCCAAGTGATCTGACCAATAATTGACGATGGATCTCACACAAGTCTTCATTCGACTAAACAAACACATATGAGAAATCAGATTCTAATCAAAAATACTCCCAAGTATTTCTTCTCTTCGTTTTGCTTCCTGGTGTCTAAAACCTGAGGAGGAGATGAGACTCTAATAACAGGCTCGCTTCATTAAGGGCTAGCTGTCCACTAGCTATGACACATCAATTGGCTTCAATCTGCAGTGTTGAAAGCCTCCAGCTCCGGTTGGTGCAAGAGTGCTAATTAGTTATACCTGACTGCACCAGGCTGTGTCAATGCCTTGCATTTCTTGAGCTATTTTAGAACGTGGATTATGAGAATTAACCCTTTAATTTCAGAATCTCTTGAAATGTTCTGACCAACTGGGCAAGCAGTACCAATTCCTGGAAGGCTTTACAAGAACGTTCACACACTTAAAAAGTTTTGATTATAACTTCAACAGTTAAGCATTTTGATTATAAAATATGCAGTTGTGTGTAGCAGCCTCCAGATTCTGCACGTCAGTTAATCTTGTAACACAAGTAATTGTGGAGTTATTTTGCTATTTAGTTGTCTTCCTGGCAGATATGGTTTTCTGACATGCCATCCTTTTCTGTACCCTGCTTTACAGAGAACCTGTTAAGATCTGTTAATGATATGATCAATGCTGTTTTCACTGTCAGTAACAATCCAAAATCATAGTGCGATAAAAGTAGTGTGTAGTCAGCAGTGTTGATTGAGACTACCATTTCTGCATTGTCCATCCAGACAATGGGAACCAGAATCTAAGTGTTAGTTAATGTTTTAGTTTTTGTGACAATTTGATAAGCTTTTTGCTGATGTTAAAATATTTCAACTATTTGTAAAATTATTTGTACCGTCAGAAACTAGTTAAATAAGACCTGTTATACTGGATAGCTGCAGGCAACACCGCTTTCACACACAAAATAATTTTAGTGGTGGAATAGTTACTCCGAATGTCAAAGTGACCATTGCAAGTGCAGACTAACCCACCTTAGAGTCATAGACTTAAACAGCACGGAAACATGTCAGCATGAAAATGGTCCATTCCGACCATCTGGTCCGTATCCCTCGAAACCCTTCCTATTCATGTACACATCCAAATACCTTTTCCTTCCATTACACATGCCACCTTCTGTGTGAAAAAGTAGCCCCTCAGGTCCTTTTAAATATTTCCCCTCTCACCTTAAACCTATTCCCTCCAGTTTTGGACACCCCACATCCTGCGAAAAAGACCTTGTCTATTTACCCTTCTCATGCCATTTTTGATTTTAAGAACCTCTATAAGGTCACCTCTCTGCCTTCAATGTTTCAAGGAAAATAGCACCAGCTATTCAGCCTCTCCCTATAGCTCAAACCCTCCAACACTGACAACATGCTTGTAAATCTTTTCTGAACCCTTCCAAATGTAGCAACATCTTTACTCCAGCATGGAGACCAGAAGTAAATGCAGTATTCTAAATCTGGCCTCACCAGTGTCTTGTACAGCTACAACATGACCTCCCAACTCCTATACTCATTGCACAGACCAATGAAGGCAAGTGTGCCAGACGCTGCCTTCACCACCCTATCTACCTACAAATCCACTTCACGCCAATTAACTTTAAAAAAAAATAGTGAGCCATCCTCTGCACCGCCTCAGCCACTTCCTCTCATGGACCAATCTTGGCTCCTCATGTCATTCAGACCAAGGCAGTGGGTGTCGTGATTGTAATAAGGTCAGCTGGCTGGACCTCACAGAATATGAGATCCCTGATTGTTATTGTTCACCTGGTACAGTCAGGGAGCCCTGGCTGACAGAGATACTGTCACTCTGGTGCCTGACTCTGAAGAGACAGTACTAAAGTCAAGGACTGTTCATCTGTAAACAAAGGGTGACTTAGTGATAGGATAACCGGCCTCTATGGAGTTATCTGGGGAGGGCAAGGAAGAAAGTAGCTGCTCAGTACGAAGGAATAGCCAAGGTTGCCTCAGAAGCAAGTATATTCAGAAGTAGTGTGTAAAATCACAATGGAATTATATCAACAATGCCATATTTGTGACAGGCAGCTGCTGTTCCTGGGTGTTGACATTGTATTGCAGCTCTGTTTTTGTGTGTGCACAGAAGTTGCTCCACCTAGTGGTGACATTCACCATAAATGCAGCCTTGTCGTAAAAGATGCTTCTCACAATACAGCTAATTGTACCTCACCAGTGTATTTACATTGCAAACACCATTCAATGCAACAAGTTATAGGCTTTTTCTTTTGACAAATTATGTGGATATTCTAGCACAAGCACATTTCAGTTTAACATCAAGGTTTTTGTCAGCAATTTAAGTGATATCTTGACTTAACAGAGAATTCAAAGCAACAAAACATGGGTTATGAAATAGACTACTGCTTCATACTACCACCAAGTCCAATTCCGATGTCAGTGTCTTTTCATGGGTAACATACTGAGGTTGTGGTCAGAGAGATTGCTGAATGTCAAGCCATCATCAGTATGAGGGACATTGCCAAGGTAACAGTTGTCTTAACCCTTCACTTAGTATTGGGTATGGTCAAACAAGTCAGGTACAGAGTGCTTTTTTTCATCATGATCTGAATGCATGTTTTTGTTCATTGGTGTTAAATTTGAAATATTTCATAGGTTAACTGTGCAGTTCCACCACAGTAGGCACTGAGCTTCTGGGTTGCAAGGATACTTACATGAGCCTCATTCAGAAAGAACTTTGTGTCCCACATCGCAGTCCCACAGACATGATTCATGGATTTTCATTGAAATCTTGAGGTCTATATTATTGTGAACAAAAATGCTCCTGACTCAACCATGAATGTGTCTATCATCACTTTGAGCTCATAGCAAATGTCGTGCAATCATGGTTCAATTTGAAGTGTGGTCCCAATTTGCTTTGTCCGCATTCGTTTTATTATGGCCTGGATTTTAAATATGGGGTGGGGATTGGATGGTATATGTAAATCTAACAGGTGACATACCTCGTACCTATCCACCCACTCCTGACCATCTGAAACATTGCAGGAGGCTGAGCAGACATGATATGCCCTGCCCCACTGACTGTGGTCCTGTTGAGAACCTAAGTGGCTAAATATTAAGAGCTTTATCCCACCATAACTGGTATATATTACCCAGAACGGGGACAGCCCTATACATGCAGGAAACCAGGCAGGAGTAGTTGTGGAGAGTGCCTTAGCCCTAGCGAAAGCCTTCTAATGTTGAATCCCCTTTAACCCGATTCCTCACCATCCCATGCACACCCTACCTCATCCCCATTTGTGCCCTCAAAGTGTCCTGCAGCTCTGGACGTACCTATCAGTCTGGGTTCCTCAGCACTGCAGACTGCCTGCACTCTCAGCAATGTCTCCCCAATGATACTACCAGGACAACAGAGCTGCATTGACTATCAGCTTTCGAAGGCATGAACTCTCCCAGAGAAAGGGGCAGAAATTTGCCCTTAAAGTAACTAATGTTGCTCCCAGTTTTAAATTAATGCTGAGCAGGTTGTGGGACTTTGGGATTCCCCTACCCCAACCTTCTAGCTCCCACTGCGGGTTAAAACCCAGCCTCATATAGTTTGCAAGGCTAAATGCTTACATTTCTAAAACTTTTGCTCATAATTGATAAACTGATATTAGGAGTCAGTTTAATGTTTCTTCTTTGCACTGCCTCCATTGATTTGAATGTCTCCCAGACCAGAACCAAATAGAGTACTGAAGGAACATTTTGACCTATACATATTATTTGCTTTGTGAATTGTTTCTTTGCAGTGATTGAAATAATCAAATCTAGATCTCATTCAGCTTCACCTTCAGCTATTTCAAACTTATTCACGAAGTACTAATGCAGCTCCTGTTTTTCCCATGCGCATCATTTTACCATTATCCATATTAAATTTGCACCTCAATTATTAATTCAAGCATAGAATATCTGATACGCCAACTTTATTCAACTCTATTTTATATACAAGTTACATAATTGCTATTCTTTCATTTCAGTTTTATTTAAAGCCATTTTAATACAACATAAATATATTAATTGTGAAATATTTGAACTGATTTGAAGTCACAAGACATTCTGAATTAAATTTATTCTGTGCAACTCATGTAGACCATGGATGTTTGAGGATGAACTGTAGCTGGTAACAGAGTGCTTCTGTTAGTCTCAGTATTCCTATGGTGAGGATGGTGAGACACATCACTGTTTAAGTCCTTACAGTAGTAAGACAATTATGAGGTTTATAAGATTGCTTTGTTTTTTGACTGGAGCTTTAACTTCAAGTAGATTGAGGCAAATCTGTTCAGAAGGCTGCCTGAAGAGCAAGCTTGGGTGGTTTGATTAACGGAATATTGATTTTTATTGGATAGAAGAATGCAAGATATTTGTACTTGGAGACAATGGTAGCAACTTGTCAGTGAACAGTGGATCGACTGTAAGTCTAAAGTTGTTGAGGATTTTGGGTTGTAAGCAATTAGACAGGTAAAAGAGAGTTAGTATTTCAAGAATATCTAAGCAGCACTTCTACCTGAATACATGACCCATTTGAATCACATTGCTATGGTCTTTAATGGGGAAGTTAGTCAGTATCCAGGGAAGGGAGAGCAAAATGATAAAGTGTTACAGAAGTGGAGAAAGGGGCTTGCACACTCACTGAAAAGAACAAATTCATGAGCAGTTAAAACAAGATTGGAATATTTATCTAGTTTGTGCTAGAGAAAGAATTTCTGGGAGAAATATCCTCACTGTGGAAGACAGTTCTAATATTTGGGGTTCCCAAGCTGAGAAAGGGAGAGAAACCAGAAAGAAACTCTCTGGAACTTTGAACTGGTTCCAGAAGAACTTAAGGTGTATTTACAGAGCAGTGTAAAGTATATCTTTGTATATTTTCAGTTGTGCTAAAGTAAA
Organism: Chiloscyllium plagiosum; assembly: GCF_004010195.1. Lineage (NCBI taxonomy): Eukaryota > Metazoa > Chordata > Chondrichthyes > Orectolobiformes > Hemiscylliidae > Chiloscyllium > Chiloscyllium plagiosum. Next base: position 15,152,336 of record NC_057733.1, read on the forward strand.
TGAAAAGGGATGTTTCATATGGCAGTTTAAAGTATGAGGTATGTACAAGGATAGTGTTCAGTCAATTGTGCTGTTGTCTTTAGTTACATTACCCATCCTAAAATGTGAAATCTTGCTGTGTCTCATCCGTTCAGCTATTAACCAATTAGGGGAGGTGATGGCCTAGTGGTGTTATCACTGCTCTGCTAATCCAAAGACCCAGGTAATGTTCTGGGGACCTGAGTTCAAATCCTGCTACAGCAGATGGTGGAATTTGAATTCAATGAATATCTAGTGTTTTAAAGAGCATAATGATGATCATGAACCCATTGTTGGAAACAGCCATCTGTTTATTAATGTCCTTTAGGGAAAGGAAACTGCCATCCTTCCTTGATCTGGCCTACATGTGACTCCAGACCCACAGCAATGTGGTTAACTCTTAACTGTCCGTGGGCAATTAGGGATGGGCAATAAATACTGGCCTAGCCAGCAACATCCTCATTCTGTGAATGAATAAAAAAACCCTAAAAGTTCAATTTTATTTTTTAATAGGTGTTGACCTCCACAGTGATCTTAATAATAGGAATGATTAGATATTAAGTGAGAAAAGGAAAAAAGGGGTGACACAGTGGCTCAGCGGTTAGCACTGCTGCCTCACAGTGCCAGGGACTCAGGTTCAATTCTGGTCTCTGGTCACTGTCTGTGAAGAGTTTGTACACGCTCCCTGGGTGCTCTGGTTTCCTCCCACAGTCCAAAGATGTGCAGGTTAGGCAGTTTGGACATGCTAGTCATCCATAGTGTCCAGGTACGTACAGAAGTGGTGGATTAGCCATGGGAAATGTGGGCATAGGGTTGGTGCCTGAGTATGGGTGGGATGCTGTTTGGAGGATGGGTGCAGACTTGATTGGCCACAACTATGAATCAAATTTGGCTGTGGTGCCTTCCTTTATGGGTAAGTAGTCAGCCTATATTAACCATTGATGGTCTCATGATCACAGAACAATGAGCAGCTTTGGAATAACAGCCTGCCTAAAGGTCAGTGATCAAAACTTTATGTGAAGGGGAAAAGTAAACTTTTCAGAGATTAAATTATTCCAGCTGAACAAAGTCGCAGTTGCTGACACTTTCTTTCTTTAGCAAATGTTGATTCTATTAAGCTGCTCTAAACAGTCTTTTAATACAGTCAGGCATAATCTAATAATCAGTCCTAAATGATTTCTCTCAGTTTAATGAGATACTATTGATCTCAGTGAACTGAATGAAGCTGTATGGGAGTTTTTGATTGCACTTTTGTTTACTTGTTAAATTATTTCAACTTTAACTGACTGAATTCTCCATTTTGCCATCAATCTTTGTTGAGTAAATATTGCACGCAAACAGAAATGGGCCAAAATTTAGAAAACATTGAAGAGAAGTCTGCAGTTAGCATTTAGATAAACATGAATTTGACCTTACCAGCACCTGATCAAAGTAAAAAAGTCCCTTTTAAATGACTGTGCAGCATTGCTGTGAAAACACTTCGGGGGAAAAAATCTTACACTGCACTCGCTAGAAGTGGGAAACCAAGTGGGCAGGGGAACTTAATCATGTAAAAGAGCAAAAGTCAGGTTTACAGTTATGTCTTTGGAACTTTAAAGGTGAGTCAAGCTTCTTGATGACAAGTATTAGGAAAAATGTGTGTATTTGAATATTGTGATAAAGTCCCACATAGAAAGATAGAAAATAAAATTAAAGTGCATGTGGTTGAGGACAATATACCAAATTGAGGATTGTCAACTGGCAGAAAGCATGTTGCAGTTGTATAAGACTCTGGTGCGGCCGCATCTGGAGTATTGTGTGCAGTTTTGGTCGCCATACTATAGGAAGGATGTGGAGGCACTGGAACGGGTGCAGAGGAGGTTTACCAGGATGTTGCCTGGTATGGTGGGAAGATCGTATGAGGAAAGGCTGAGGCACTTGGGGCTGTTTTCATTGGAGAAAAGAAGGTTTAAGGGTGACTTGATAGAGGTGTACAAGATGATTAGGGGTTTAGATAGGGTCAACAGTGAGAATCTTTTTCCACGTATGGAGTCAGCTATTACAAGGGGGCATAGCTTTAAATTAAGGGGTGGTAGGTTTAGGACAGATGTTAGGGGTAGGTTCTTTACTCAGCGAGTCGTGAGTTCGTGGAATGCCCTGCCAGTAGCAGTGGTGGACTCTCCCTCATGGGCATTTAAGCGGGCATTGGATAGGCATATGGAGGATAGTGGGCTAGTGTAGGTTAGGTGCGCTTGGATCGGTGCAACATCGAGGGCCGAAGGGCCTGTACTGCGCTGTATTCTTCTATGTTCTATGTTCTATGTTCTATAAATGGATCATTCTCAGGTTGGCAGACCTCTCCTGCTATAACTTGTGGGTTATAGCAGGAATATGGATATGGGGCCCCAGCTGCTCATAATCTATAAAACTTATTTAGTTCTGGAACCAATTGTAATATGTCTAAATTTGCAGATGGTACAAAACTTGGTGAGAACATAAGTTGTGAGGTGCATGCATTTAAGATGATTGAACAAGAGCGTGGCACATAGAATATAATAGGATGTGTGAAATTATCCTCTCTCCTGGGGTGAACAAAGGTGCAAACTACTTCTTAAATGGCAAGAGATTGGAAGATGTTGATATCCAAAGGGTTCTAGGACTTCTTGTTCATAAATCACTAAAAGCTAGTATGTAGATACAGCAAACAACTTAAAAAGCAATTGTTATGTTAGCCTTTAGCGCAATGGGACTTGAGGGCACAACCAAGGAAGTCTTGCTTTATTTATGTAGAACATTGGTGAGTATGGTTTGTAGTTCTAGTCCCTTCATCTAAGAAAGGATAGAGTTGCTACAGAGGGAGTGCAGGAGAGGTTTACAAAAGTTATTCCAGTTGTGGGACTGTTGTTTGTGGAGAATAGGCCTGAATTAGTCATTAAACAAGTGCAAACATAGGTTGATAGATTCCTAATTAGTAATGAAATCAATGGGTATGGAGATGACACAGGAATATAGCATTGATCTAGATAATCAGCCATGATGTAGAATGGCAGAACAGATTCAAGGTGCTGAATGGCCTCCTCCTGTTCCTGTGTTCCTGTGCATGCTCAATAAAAGGCCACCTCACCAGAATTAATTCCCCTACCCAATTATATTCTCTGTAGGCTAGTGATAGCTGCCTTTTAGGTCATGACTGCATTTGAGAGGCATCTCGCAGGTAAGATTTAGTACTTCCCAGACTTTTATGTGAACAGCCACAACTTTCATCTCTTTGTCGTGCATTCATCAATGCCGTACCATGTTTTGACTTCGGCTGGACATTGTCTACATTGTATGGAACATGGGGAATGAGAAAGGGTGAAATGCTGGAATGTAATGGGCACAGGCCAAGGTGACTGACCAAGAATGAAAGTTTGCCCAGCCTAGGATGGAAGTCAGTTTGGGGAACAGTAAGAAATTTACCAATGAGGAATATAAAAGCCTTAGAATGTATAATGCCCGATTTGAGAGCCCGAGTGCTCCTGGCTGGTGGGGAATCAATGCCTGCCTGGGTGCCCCTTAAATAGAGTGGCAGGACTTTAACTCCCATAAGGTAATGGTGCCTGCTCCCACCACAGGAACACTGAGCAGAATCAACGCATTCCTGTAAGCTGTGGTTCAGTTAGGAACTCTTGGCTGGGATGAAATGCAGAACAGGAAGTGGTCAATTAAGATTTTCAATTTCAAAAACAATATTGGTTTATGAAAAAAGGTGTTAAACCAATAGGAGTTGCTTTGCTTCATTCTGGTACAGAAAAAGTTGTCATTTAAAATGTGAAAAATCGTGGTGTCATTTCTTTCAGTTAATAGCTGGGACTTTGGATTTCTTTCCATACTTAATTATCTCCCTTGAGATTATAACAGCAAGAATCATTTACAGTGATTTCCCGCTAACTGTGTCCCTGTAGCTAATGTGGCCGAATACTTGTGAAACTATTCTAGATCTTTGCTGGTTTATATGTTCCAACTAGCCACTGGATGACCCTGGTGAGCCAGTAGTGAGACCAAGTTCAATATCCTGATGTGAACTAACCGATCTCATCCACTATTAAAACAGACCTTTACTCAACCATGTGGAAAATCTAATGGAATCTTTACACCCTGGTGACTTGTTCACTTTGCTTTACAATAACTTAATATTTATCAAGGGCTACACTAAATTAAAATCATGAGCTAAGTAATATAAAATGTCTCAATTTGAATAGAACTCCTTCAATATAATATTATCCTGATTAATAGAATCCCCAAATCAAATGCTCTTTGGCAGAACTTGCCCTTCATGTTTTAGATTAGATTAGATTAGATTAGATTACTTACAGTGTGGAAACAGGCCCTTCAGCCCAACAAGTCCACACCGCCCCGCCGAAGCGCAACCCACCATACCCCTACATTTACCCCTTACCTAGCACTACGGGCAATTTAGCATGGCCAATTCACCTGACCTGCACATCTTTGGACTGTGGGAGGAAACCGGAGTACCCGGAGGAAACCCACGCAGACACGGGGAGAATGTAAAATTCACGACTGTAAAATTGGATATATTCTCTGCTCCCTATGCTTATCCCATCTTGCTTGTTTCAAGCAAGTTCTGGTCTTGTGATGGCAAAACTTTACACACAAAAAAAATTGCTTTTTTATAGCACTTTTCACAACCACCAGAAACTACATGTACAAACGATCACATACAGCACTGCTATCCTGACCAGATCCTCGGTTTTTGTGATGTTGAGTAAGGGCTGAAGTTGCTGGCAAGTGAGATGAACTTTATTGACTGCTGTTGCTGCCACTTTAACCAACAATTATAGATTCATAGCATTGGCAGAGGGAGATTCAGCCTATCCTGCCTATGCCACTTCTTTGACAGAACTATCCAATTAGACCTAATTCCCTGTCCTGTCCCTAAATCCCCACAAAGGTTTCCCCTTGTAGTATTTGTCTAATGTGATGAAAATTATGATTGAACCTGCTCCTGCCCCAATTTTCAGTAAAGAATTACATGTTGCTGCATAAATGTTGTTTTTCTCCTGTTATTTTGTCAACTACCTTAAAAATCTTGGGATTCCTTCAGTGTAGAAGTAGGCCATTTGGCCCATCAAGTCCACACTGACCATCCAAAGAGCATTCCACCCCATCTCTGTAACCTTACATTCCCCATTTAACCTGCACATCTCTGGGCACTACAAGGAATTTAGCATGGGCAATCCCCCTAACCTGGACATCTTCAGACTATGGGGAGGAACTGGAGCAGGCGGAGGAATTATTTGTCTCTGGTTTGTGAATCTTCTTCCAGGACAAACAGTTTCCCCACGATTATTCTGTGGAAGCCCTTTATGATTTTAAACATATCTACAATGTCTCTGCTCTAAGCAGAACAATCCAAATTTATTGAGTGTCTCCAGATAGCCAAGCCTTTCACCCCACTCCTATTCTAGGAAACTTACTCTGAACTTTTTTGAAGGCTTTAACATCCTTGCCAAAAATGTGTGTCCAGTGCTGATTGACTCACCCGAGAAGCTGGAGTATTGCAATGTTTTATAGAGTTTAAAAACAAAGCCGGAGAAGTCACCATCTTTATATAATTTTTATAAAAATATTGTTTTGGCATGTTAGGCATGTGAAATAAAACAAACAGTGCCAGAATACACTCAGCAGATCTGGCAGCAAAACTGGAGAGAGAAACAAACTTCATGGTTCAAGTCCAATATGATTCAGATGCTGCTGTGTTTGAACTCATTGTCCACCCCTATCAGGATGCAAAACTGACTAGTTTTCTCTCTCGCTTTCACTGGTGAGGCTCTCAGGATGTAAACCTGGACAGAGGTTGGCCCTGGTGGAATGATACTCAGTTAGCCCATCAAGTTTGCTCTGGCATTCACTGGCTGGTCTGATAATCCTTAGCTTCTTGGGCTGCATTTTTGCCACATTCTCATACTGATTAAAAATGTACCTCAGCTTTGAATTTGCTTAATGACTCAGTCTCGACAGTCCTCTCCAATACATTCAGTACCCTCTCAGAGAAGAAACGTCCTGCTCAAGTCGGTCTAAAATGCACCCCTTATTCTAAGATTATACCCTCTGGTCCTAGACTGTCCCATAAGGGGATATCTCTCCGCCACTATCCTATCAAGAACACCAAGAATCTTATGTTTCTATAGGTCTCCTCTTATTTCTAGAAAATCCAGTGAGTACAAGCACAAACTGCTCAAACTTTCCTCATAAGAAAATCCCTCCATACCTGTCAACCTTCAGTGGACTGCCTTCAATCTCAGTACAAAGGAACCTCGATTATCCAAATGATATGGGCGGCACTATTTTGTTCGGATAATTGATTATTCAGATAATCGATTTTATCTTAAACAGGGGAAGCCATACTGATTTCACGTTGTGCTGTACTGGAGAATTTGTTTAAATCTATAATTTTAATGAGTCTGCCATTTAAACAAACTAATCTTTGCAGTTCTGCAAATTACAGGTTAAAATGAGAAGAATTAAACCCTTACAATGAAATCCCAGCACTAAACAAGGTCCCAAACAGCTTCTACAATCAGTTTCTGGAAACTCAGTCTCTCGATAGGAAGACGGAAACCCCGCCTTGTGCATGTGTTTATGTTCTTGGGCTTTTTTTTAAATGAACAGCCTGGTAAAGTGCTGGGAAACTTTTGCACAGGGCTGTGTAACAACCTTTACCCAAATAAATATTCAGTCGCTGATGCTTGAGCTGCTTGTGTTTCTTTGTTTTTGCCAGCATTTTCACATGTTCTTCAGTCCAGGTAAATCGAATACACTACCTCTTCGATATAACATTTTTGCAGGACCTTGAAATCTTCTTTGGATAATCCTATATTCAGATAATTGAGGTTCCTCTGTATATCTTTCCTGAAATAAAGAGGCCCAAAAGTTTTTGAGGATGGTCTGATTTATGACATGTATAATTTTAGCAAGATATCTCTATTTTTAATATTCTCTTCCTTTTGAAATAAAGACCAACTGAACTTGTGTACTAACTTGTTGAAGTTTGTGCATGAGGACCTCCAAATCACTGTGTTGCAACTTTCTGCAGTCTTCCTCCATTTAAGTTACATTCATTCTTTCGATTCTCCCTGCCAAAGTGCTCCCAGAGGCATTGAAGAACTTCAATCTATATTGCACTTAACTCAGGATGTTTCAAGGACCTTTACAGCCTAATTGAATACTTCTGAAGTATAGCTACTGTTTGAAGGTAGAAACCTGTGATTTAGGGCAGGTTTTAAAGGTTAGAGTATGCATTTGTCAGAGGACTAAGATTATTGAGCAAATAAATGGATTCTATGGTACCTATTTGTCAGAAAATCCAGCTGTGAACTGTGTACAGTGACAGGGTTGATCCACAGACTTCTAACAGCCACTTTTGTATTTCCACAGGGTGGAATTATTGCTGATGCACGTTTGAAGGAACTGACGCCAACAATGCCGGTAATTTTCATCAAAGCTATTCCCGTGGACAAGCAGGATACTCGCAACTTGTACCCATGCCCAGTCTATAAAACCCGCCTTCGAGGCCCGACCTACGTCTGGACATTCAACCTGAAAACCAAGGAAAAGCCATCCAAGTGGGTGCTGGCTGGAGTTTCACTGCTTCTGCAGATCTAAGCAGGACAGTTTGTTCCTTCTTCCCAACACTGACAGGAAAGACTACTCAATAATTCACACTTGAATTTAGATCTCTCAATTCAGTATAAAGATTAATAGATTTTTTTGTGAGCAATATTAATAGAAATGATTTAACAGGGTTTAACAGTTCTGTGAATACTTGGAGCAAATTTTGCACTTTAGTTGTGATTTCTCAATTTGAGTCACATACGAATATAATTTGTTACTCTCATATATGTGTAACTTAAACGCCTTTTTTTCTAAATAAAGTGCATTTTCAAATCCTCTGTTAACATGGTGATTTATATGATGCACATTTGGATCTTGTTCCCAGTTGATTTTACACTGTGAAATTAATGAGTAAATACAACACAGTATGCTGGCACTGTCTTTTGTTAAGTGTGAACATAAAGCTTCCTGGATGATATAAATCCTGGTGGTGGAACTGTTAAATGCTTTACCTTCACAACTTATGAGTTTCTGTGAAAGAAACACATATGAATATTTAATTGAGTAAGCTGCAAACCAAAAGTTTGATAACACTCAATGAATGGCCAATATAAAAACTTTGGCAAAGTGCAGGAGGCTGGTAAATACATTATCAGCAGTTTCTATAATAAGCTGGCAGAAAATGCAGGACTCCTTCATCTTGACTATATGGCACCCGATTGAATTTCTTTGCATGATTATTACATTTTCATGCCCATCTCCAGAGACCTCTGGTTTACTCTCAGTACTGAGTAGCCTTTAGTACATGAAACATTGTTTCATCCCAGAGCCAACACAGATTGAATCAACAAACAAGATTGATATGCAGGGCATTATGGATGGGTAAACCTATGTTCTTAATTGATGTGCACAGATCTGTAGGCATAGCCAAGATCTTAAGACAAAGGATTAGAAATCCCTTGGAGTCTCTCAATGCCAGTTCAAATCTGCATGACTGCTTTGCAGCTCGTTACTGATTGAAGGGGCCTTTGTGGCACAGTGATAGTGTCCCCATCTCTATGCTAGAAGGTCTTGTTCAAATCATACCTGTCATGCAAGTATATCAAAATATGTCCAAACAGGATGGTTGTCAGTGTATGCACATTCCAGTTCTATAGTGATCAAGAGTGTGAAACTTTCATCTCTTTTTCTCTCAGGCATTTTTTTCTCGGCATTTTACCAGGAACTTATTACCAGAGCCCTACTATATGTTTTAGGTTGGACACATTTTAAAATTGTGAAAGTTTTTCAAGAACCAAAGTATTCTTTAAATATTCACAAGTTCTACGAGTCTGTTGCCGCGGAGAATTGTAATTATACTGTAATGCATAACAATTCAATTCACAGAAAGTGATTTGATTACAGCAAGTTATTAGCCATGTTGCCATTTAACAAATCTGTAAACTCCCTTAAAATGAACTTTGATGCCTTCTTGAAAATGTGTATCAGAGGAAGGCTAGATAAGTTTTATATTTAACAATTTGCTCCCAATGACACCTAAAATGGATTGGAATCAGATTTAGCAGAATGAAAGGTAGTTGTCATTGTGGGTTAATCATCTTAGCTCCAGGACACCTCTGCAGGAGTTTCTCAGTGTTGTGTCCTCAGCCCAAGCATCTTCAGTTGTTTCATCAATAAAACCCTCTATCATTAAAGGTCAGAAGTGGGGGCATTCATTGATGAGTAAACAATGTTCAGTGCCATTTACAACTCCTCAGGTCTGGCTCAAATGCAGCAAGACCTGGACAACAGTCAGTTTGATAAGTGGCAAGTCACATTCATACCACACAAGTGTTAAGCAGTGAATATATCCAGCAAGATGGAATCCAACCATGACCCTTAACATTCAATGGCATTGCCATTAGAGAATCCCCAGCTATCAACATTCCAGGGTTAGAGCTGACCAGAAACTGAACTGGATCACCTGTAAAAACCCACTTCCTGACTCCTCAAAGCCTGTCCACCATCTAGAAGGCAGAAGTCAAGAGTGTGATGGAATATTCTCCATTGGATGAGTGCAACTCCAACAACACTCAAGAAGCTTGATACCATCCAGGACAAAGCTACCCGCTTGGTTGGAACCCCATCTAACAATTTCATCATTCACTCTCCACACAAATGCATAATGGTAGCTATGTATACTATCTACAAGATACACTGCAAAAACTCACCAATACTACACGACAGCACCTTCGAAACCAGCGATCTCTACCGAGAGATATAAGGACAGCTGATACAGGGAACACTGCTACTTGAAAGTCCCCTTCCAAATCCCACGCCATCCTGGATTAGAATTTAATTGCCATTCTTTAACTATCTTTAGGTCAAAATCCTGAACTCCCTCCAGAGGGTCCACTAAACCACTGTGCAGCAGTTCAAGAAGCTGGGTCATCACCATCTTCTCAAGGGCAATCATGGAGGCATAATACGTGTTTGCCTAGCCACTGATGCCCATATCCCATGAAGAAATAACTTTTTAAAAATCCTATTCCAGGACAATATGGACACATAGGGATCCTTGGAAGGAAGATAAACAGAGAAAAAAAGTCCTCTTATAGAGTCAAAGAATCATACAGCACTGAAACAGACCCTTCGATCCACTCCAACCAAGTTTCCCAAACTAAACGAGTCTCATTTGCCTGCATATACCCATATCCCTCTAAACCTTTCCTAATCATGTACCCGTCCAAGTATCTTTTAAATGTTGTAACTGCACCTGCATCTATCACTTCCTCTGGCAGTTCATTCCATATACACACCATCCTGAGATCCTTTTTAAATCTTTCTCCTCTCACCTTAAAAATATGCCCCCTGGTTTTGAACTCCCATGCTTTAGTGAAAAGACCTTTGCTATTCACCTTATCTATGCCCTTCATGATTTTATGAACTTCTATGGTCATCATGCAACATCTTGTGCTCCAGCAAAAAAAGTCTCAGCCTATCCAGCCTCATCTTATAACTCAAAATCTCTACTCCAGGCAATACCCTTGTAAATCTTTTCTGAACTCTGCCCTCACAAACATCCATTCATCCTACGAATGTTGTAGCTATGAATGGTAACTTTTGCCTTGGCCCAGGAGAGTAATCGACCACTTTGGATGGCCAAAGCTGAGAAGTACTGTCAGTATCATTGGAAAGATACCACTTCCCAGACAGCAAACCCAGTAAAACTGAAACCAGTGAAAAATCAGTATGCTTTGATAGTTGAATACCAGTATACTAATAAAATTCACAAATAATACCAGCCATGACAGCAGAAACATTGGTCATATTATCAATAAAACTGCCATGGTATAAGTATGGTGTCAATAACACTTGTCATGGTAACAGTAATACTGGTCTTAATGGTAATACTGGTGATGGAAATGGTTAAACCTAATCATGGTATCAATGAAATAAAACACATAGGAGGCCATTCAGCCCATTATGTCAATGCCTATCAGAGCAACCAACCTAATTTGACTCCCCTACACAACCTATAATCCTTTTTTTTTTTTCTTCAGATGAAGAGCAGTGCAATGTATCATAATCTAAATATTTCACATAAATAACAATTTAAAAAGTCAAAATAGTTACACGACATAGTATCTAACCAATAACTCTTCCCATCACACGGCCCCAGTCCATAAGACGGTAAAGTGTAAGAGCAGAAGTAGGCCATTCATCAAGCCTGCTCTCCGAAACAATGAGATGATGGCTGATCTGATAACAAATGGTCAATTCCACTTTCCAGCCTTTTCCCCAAAATCTTTGTTTCCTTTACTAATTAAAAATCTGTCCACCTTGAATAGACATATTTACCGAGACTTGAAGCCCTCAATAGTAAAGAATTTCTCAGATTCTCTAATCTCGAAGAAATTCCTCCTCATCTCAGTCTTAAGTGTGCAACCTGTCATTCTGAGATGGTGCCCTCTGGTCCTAGATTCTCTAATGAGGGGAAACAACCTTTCCCCCTCTATCCTGTTAAGTCCACTCAGATTCTTGTATATTTCTTCTGAATTCCAGTGAGAACAGACCCGATCTACTCAACCTCTGTAGTGAAACTATCCTTCCAGACCTGGTATCAATCTAGTTAATGTTCTCTGGACTGCCTCCAATGCCAGTATACTGATACTTACATAAGGGATACAAAACTGTTCACAATATTCCAGCTGGGAGCTGACCAGTACCTTGAATAGTTTGAGCTAAGCTTCCATATGTTTATATTCCATTCCCTTTGAAATAAACACCAATATTCCTTCCCTATCACCTGCTGAACTTGAATACCAGCTTTTTATAACTCATGCTTGAGATCTCCCAGATCCCTCCTCTGTTCTATGGTTTTCTGCAGTATTTCTCTATTCAAATAATATTCAGCTCCCTTTGTACTTCTTGCCAAAGTGCATAACCTCGCATTTCTCCACATTATATTTCATCTGCCAGGTTTTTGCCCATACACTTAACCTGTGTAGATCCCTCTGCCAGGCAAAAGTGAGGACTGCAGATGTTGGAAACCAGAGTCTGGATTAGAGTGGTGCTGGAAAAGCACAGCAAGTCAGGCAGCATCCAAGGAGCAGGAAAATTGACATTTTGGGCAAAGCCCTTCATCAGGAATAGAGGCAGGAAGCATCCATGGTGGAGAGATATCCTCCACCTTGAAGGCTTCCTGCCTCTATTCCTGATGAAGGGCTTTTGCCCGAAACGTCGATTTTCCTGCTCCTTGGATGCTGCCTGACCTGCTGTGCTTTTCCAGCACCACTCTGATCTAGGTTCCTCTGCCACTTTGTTATCCTCACAAGTAGCCTTCCCATCTACTTTTGTGTCATCTGCAAATCTGGCTACTGTACATTCACTTTCCTCATCCAAGTCACTGTTGTATGTTGTAAATAATTGTGGGGTAACTCCTTCCCACCACTGGCTTTCCCAGTCACTGTCACTTTAATCCTTTCCACATGCATAACACATTTATTGGAGATTTATTGAGATCAAGTGCAAGTAGTACCATAATGCTTGATTACACAGCTCACAGATAAAGTAGTCTTCAGAATATTGGTTGTGTCCCAGAGACATGTCAGTGTATCTTTAAGAGATGATGTCATCACTGCATCACAGCATGTGACCAAGAGAATGAAGCTCTGGTATTCCAACTTACCTCAGATCATTTGAAGTGTGATACACTATCAGAAGTATACTTTTCTGTTATTACCTATAAATTTAATATTAGCCCAAGCACTCAGGTTTCTGGAAAGGCTTGTGTATATCAAATGTTTACATATAATAGTTAGCTGTTCTGAATGTCTGTTGGATTTTTCAATACCATGATAGCCACACCCAGTTTCTTATGTTACAGAAGGTATTATAAGCATTGCTGCAAAAGGTACAGCACCTTGTTGGAGGAAAACCAGGAACTACAAGATCATAATGGAGGAGAAAGTGAGGTCTGCAGATGCTGGAGATCAGAGCTGAAAATGTGTTGCTGGAATAGTGCAGCAGGTCAGGCAGCATTCAGGGAACAGGAGAATCGACGTTTCGGGCATAAGCCCTTCTTCAGGAATGAGGAAAGTGTGTCCAGCAGGCTAAGATAAAAGGTAGGGAGGAGGGACTTGGGGGAGGGGCGTTGGAAATGCGATAGGTGGAAAGAGGTCGAAGGTGAGGGTGATAGGTCAGAGTGGGGTGGGGGCGGAGAGGT
>NC_057733.1:15167939-15178655 GCF_004010195.1 Chiloscyllium plagiosum
CATACTTTCCTCATTCCTGAAGAAGGGCTTATGCCCGAAACGTCGATTCTCCTGTTCCCTGGATGCTGCCTGACCTGCTGCGCTGTTCCAAGATCATAATGGAGGCAATATTGATGACTTTAAAAGAGTCACCTCCTGAGGTAGACATCCAACTCAATTTTTAGTAGGTAAGTTCCACTGGGGCAAACATAAATGGCTATATGCAATACTACTTCTTCCACTTTATGTTTGTCACATTTGCAGAAAAGATGAGGTTTACTCGACGCCTTCTTCAAAGGTAGAAACGTCGATTTTACTGCTCCTCGGATGCTGCCTGAACTGCTGTGCGCTTCCAGCACCACTAATCCAGATCCTTCTTCAAAGGATGGGCACACTCTTGATCCATAGGGACTAGTATAGATCCAATGGCAGATCAGTACACTGAGGAGAGACTTACCCAGAACCTAAATAATATGGAAAATAAAGAGCATGAAAGCAAGTGAAGGGTTAAAGCATGGAGTCCACTGCCGATCTGTTGCAAGGGGTCTGTGGCATGCGGGATGGTATAAGAATAGTTGAGGCTGAAAGGTCACTATGGTGAGATGAGATAACACAATTAGTAAAGTTAGCCTCAACTGCTGAGTATCATTATGACAAGATTTGGACCATAAATATTTGGGACATGACATTGAATATCTAATTAATAGTTAGTAGAGTCAGCCTGTTTGAGACTATTGACAATAAATATCTAATCATGACAGTAGGAAAATATTAAGGAGGGTCTGGAATGAAAGACCATTGTTGCAAAAGCTGACACTAAATATCTAACCGTGACATTAGAATAACATTAAGTAGAATGGACAACTAACGAGATGATGGGAATTAACATCACTGGTTTATTGTGTAGCTAGAGTGAGGTACATTGATTGATATAGTTGGACACGCTGATAAGCTAACAGAAACATGATAAAGAAATATAAATTTGAGAATCTGCTTTCTCTGTGTCATGGTTTTTTGTTTGCAAATAAAAGACCTCCTTCTTGAAGAATTCTCTGCGTCTCCTGGTGATTCTCTACTTTTTCTCCATGACAGTAACAAGATGGTGAGAAGATAGTGAGCATCTCTCTAGGATAATCTTGTCCAATTATTTCTCCTTCTTGCCACCTCCAGAAAGGGGAAAATTTCCAAAAATACATTCATATAGAGTATAATGGAATGTTGAGTGTGAGACAAATAGGTATGTGCTAGATCATAAGGCCACTCAAAGTTCTCTTTCTAAAATGAGAAAAAATGGTATTTTAACAAAAAAAAAGCCTTTTGTAGGGAAGAAATGTTATCTTTAGTTTCTACAGAAGATCGTTGGCTTTCATCACTTTAAACATTTCAATATAACACGATGAGTGGCTTAATCACTCACAATCAGTACATGTTGCCATAACACGCTTCATTTAAATGGTCTTCAATCCAGTCACTGACTATGAAAGCTATTATCACAGCACATCAGCTCACAGTAGAATATCAGTCAACAAAGTCCAATTATGTCCTAAGTCCAGGAGTATACAGGACTTAGAATTTTTTTTATTCATTTATGGCATGATGGTATCACTGGCCAGCCCAGCATTTATTGTCCATCCCTAATTGCCCAGAGGGTAGTTAAAAGTCAGCCACATTTCTGTGGGTGTGGAGTCACATGTAGATCAGACTGGGCAAGAATGGCAGATTTCCTTCCCTAAAGGGAATGAATGAGATCATTAGACTCTTAATTCCAGATTTTTATTGTATTCAAATTCCACCATCAGCGAATATGAAGTCAGGTCCCCAGCTGACTTAACAGTCTAGTGATAATAACACTAAGCCATCACGCCCCCTCTTTTTCGGCGAGTTTCCTTCAATGTTATTCAGATAGGTGGGCCTAAAGGTTTCTGTGAAGCAGTTCATTCCCTACATACACCGCCCTCTGTGTGAAAACATTTCCCCTCAGATCCCTTTCAAATCTTTCCCTCTCATCTTAAACTGATGCCCTCTAGTTTTTGACTGTCCTCTTGTAAACTGACCTCAGCTATTCACCCTATCCATGTTCCTCACAGCTTTATAAACCACTATAAGGGTCATTCCTCAGTCTCTGATGCTCCAGGGACAAAGGTCCCAGCCTTTCCTTATAACTCAAACCCTCAAACCCACTCAAATGCTGGCAATATGTAAATTGTTTCTGTACTGTTTCTAGTTTAGCACCATCCTTCTTACAACAGGGCAACCAGAATTAGGTGCAATATTTTAAAAGTGGCTTCATCAATGTCTTGTACAGCTGCAATATGATGTCCCAACGTATATACTCAATACTCTAACCAATGAAGGCAAACATGCCAAATGCTTTCTTTCCCACCCTATCTCCATGCAATGCCACTTTCAAGTAACTATGAACCTACACAAGTAGGTCCCTCTATTCAATAACATGCCCCATGGCTCTATCATTAACTGTGTAAATTCTTCCCTGCAACACTTTACATTTATCTAAATTAAACTCCATTTGCCACTTCCCTACCCATTGGCCCATCTGATCAAAATCCCTTTGTACTATTAGATAACATTTCTCTCTGTCTGCTATACCACCAATTTTGGTGTCATCCACATACTAACCACACCATCTATGTTCTCACTCAAATCGTTTATATAAATGACAAATAACAGGGGACCCAGCACTGAAGGTCGTGGCGCACCATTGGTCAGAGGCCTCCAGTCCTAAACTCTGCCACCACCCTCTATCTTCTATCAATTTTACATCAAATTGGCTACCTCTTCCTGGATCCCATGTGATCTAACCTTACTAACCAGACTACATGCAGTACTTTATGCAAGGCCTTGCTAAAGTCCACGTAGACACACAAGAATCAGTTTGTTGGATATCCTGCAATAGTTGACAAAAGAATATGTTTTGTCATGATCCTAACTGATGGTGCTATTGGGGAAATCAGATCCAAGATCAAAATCTTACTTGATAGATTATATGCTGTTTTCTTAATTAACATGGTGGTTAATTACTAAGACATATTTACACAAGTTTTCAGATTTTCTTTAAAAGGTGGTGGTGTTCCCATGCATGCATGCCCTTGTCCTTCTGCACAGAAGTGGTTGTGGGTTTGGAGGGTGTTGTCTAAGGATCATTGGTTTAATTTCTGTAGATCGTACATACTGCTTCTGCTGAGCAACAGTGGTGGAAGGAATGCATGCTTCTGGATGGGGTGCCAATCTAGTTGCCTGCTTTGTTGTGGATGGTGTTAAGCTTGAGTGTTGTTGAAGCTGCACCCATCCATGCAAGGGGAGACTATTGCACCACACTCCTGATTTATGCATTGTAGATGGTGAACATTTTTGAGGCATCATGAGGTGAGTTACTTGCCACAGTATTCCTGGCCTCTGACTTGCTATTGTAGTCACCATATTTATATGGTGGTCTAATTGAGTTTCTGGTCAAGGATGTTGATAGTGGGGGATTCAGTGATGGTAATACCATTGAATGTCATGAGGTGGTGATTAGATTGTCTTCTATTGAATATGGTCATTGCCTGACGTGAATGGGAGTTGCTGCTTAGAGTTGCTAATTTGTATCACTGTGAGCACCTTAGTTCACTGCGTCTGTACAATATCAGGATGAGCTTATCCAAAGATGGAGATGAGAATTATTTTCTCTCAGAGGCTTCTTACTTTGTGAAACGGTCTTGCCTCGACTGCAACAGAGGCTGATTTATTGACTTTATTCAAGCCTGAGTTTAATTTTTAATAGACAAAAAAAGTCAAAGGTTACAAGAGCACAGACAGGAAAGTGAAGTTGAGACTTCAGGCAGACTAGTAGATTAGATTGCTCAGTCAAATTGGAGAGAAGAATACCATCCCTTCAACAAAATTCATTCACATGTAAATGGTTCAGCACTGATTACACTGGTCTTGAATTATTAAAGTTGCCCCTTGAACTGCTAAATGCCTGTATTTGTCGGCACTGCAACTCTTGTATATACTATTTTTTTCTTTACTCTTCCACTCCATGCACTGAATTAACTGGGAGTATCTCTCCTATTTGCATCATAAGTGAACATAGTCGAGAGTGTGGTGCTGGAAAAGCACAGCAGGTCAGGCAGTGCCCGAGGAGCAGTAGAATCGATGTTTCGGGCATATTCGATTCTCCGCTCCCTCGGATGCTGCCTGACCTGCTGTGCTTTTCCAGCACTACACTTTCGACACTGATCTCCAGCATCTGCAGTCCTCATTTTTTCCATAGGGATTCTAGCATGCGAACTGGGTGAGTGATATTTTTGGTTATGAAACATGTTGTGTTTTTGGGGTACAAAGCAGAAGCTGTTGTTTTTCTTGTTTATTTACAAAGGAGTGTTATGTGATTAATGAGATTATACTTAAACTGTGTATTTTTAAAAAATTGGATTTGTATTAAAAGTAGATGGTTTAATTTTGTTACATCGATTTCTTGTTTTATTTATCGAACTTGTTTTATTGTTCCACAAACTCTGCAGCATTGCAGACTTATGTTTCCATGAGAGAACACTTGATTAAAATCAAAACAAAACAAAAATTGATCTAGCAAGCCAGATTTAGGTCTGGAATCTTTTTGTTCAGTAATAACATAAACTGGGATTATAATAGTGGTCAGGAATTCAGTGATGGTAATGTCATTGAATATTAAGAATAGATGGTTAGATTTGCTCTTCTTGGAGGTGGTCACTGCTTGGCACTTAGAAATAACATTCCTGGACATTCCTGATGAAGGGTTTATCCTCAAAATGTTGACTGTCTTGCTCCTTGGATGCTGCCTAGCCCGTCATGTTTTGCCAGTGCCACACTTTTCCATTAAAATAGCATGAATGTTACAACATCTCAAGCCTGAGTTTTGCCCAGGTCTTGCTACATTTGGACGCTGGCTATTTCAATATTTGAGGAGTTGTGATTAGTGTACAATTATCATCAAACATCCCCACTTCTGACCTTATGATGGAGGGAAGTTAATCGATGGAAATGGTTGAGCCCAGCACACCACCCTAATGAACTGCTGCAGAGATGTCTCCTCCCACAATCTTGCTTTGTGCATGGCATGACTACAACCAGTGGCGAGTTTCTTCATCTCCACACCCTCTTCCATCTCCACCAATTCTCATTGACTCCAGTTTTGCTGGGGCTCCTCGATATCACTAGGACAAATGCTGCCTTCATTTATCCAAAATGTCGACTTCTCCACCTCCTTATGCTACCTAGCGAGCTGTGTTCTTCCAGCCTCCAGCCTGTCTATATTGATGTATTGTACAGTCACTCTCACATCACTTCTGAAATTCAGTTCCTCTGTCCATCTTTGGACCAAGGTTATAATGACGTAAGGAAATAAGAGGTCTGGACAGAACCCAAACCGAGAATCAGTGAGAAGGTTTTGCTGCTTGATAGCAGTGTTTATTACATTTTCTATGACACCTTTGCTAATGATTGAGAGTAAATTTATGGGATAGTAATTGACCAGTTGGACAGTACTGCTGTCAGTGCAATCCATGTTTGTGAATTTTCCACCTTGCTTGGTGCAATTGCTGTCCTGTTCTAGATCCTGCCATCATCAGGCCTGATCAGGTTCTTATTGATTAATTATCTTTGATTTAGCCATTGTTCAAACATTCACAAAGTTATTGTCCAGCCCGTATTTATGTTGCCTTTGGAAGTTATTGTTAATTCCATAACCATATTTGCCTTTTTCATTTTCAGTTCATTGTTCCTAATGTATTGGTCATTCTGATATGCATGGTGTGAAATTTATTTTCTTTAATGCCTCAGATGTTCTCGCTATTAATTTGAAATTCCAAAATGCATTTTAAATTAAATTTTGCTCTTATATAAGCGCTTCTCAGAATGCATCATCTGAAGTTGCTTCACATAATTAATCGTTCTGGATCTGCAGTACCTATATGAACACAAAGGTAGAGCAAGCATGACAACAAGATGAAGTGAGTCAGCATTTGAGACATGTCCTCCAGATGAAAATGGAAGAGAAAGGGACCAGAGGTATTTTAGCAGAAAATATTGAATGAAAAGCTATGAAACACTGCAGAGTCAGGTGGAAGACTGCACAGTGCCTGAATCAGATATAAGAACACTTCATATTTGTTTGTTTGTTGTGGAAATGTATCTATACCAGAGGGAAAAGTGGATGAGTCAAGGAAAATGACTGGATTAGTGATTAATGATATTCCTCCTGCACCCACTCTTAGTTAATGCAGATATATAAACGTAAGTGAGCTGGTAAAAAGAGAATGTTATTTATCATCTGTGATTTGATATGATTTGAAGAATATATTGCTTTGACACCTGTGATTTCTGTGTATTGTATTCACCGCACCCAATGTGACTTACTCTACATTGGAGAGACCAAATGCAGACTGGGTGACCTTTTTGTGGAACACCTCTGGTCTGTGCACAGGCAGGGCTCTGACCTTCCCATAGCCAATCATTTTGACACAGCATCCTACTCGCATGCTCACATCTATCCTCAGCAAGCTGTAGAGTTCCAGTAAATCTCAGCACAAACTGGAGAAACAACACTTCATCTTCAGACTACAGCATTCTGGACTTAATATTGGGTTCAACACTTTTAAATTGTGAACCATCTCCCATTTCTTCCTTTTTTTAGCTTGTTGTATTCTGTTATCATGTCCCCCAACTCCACCCAAAACTCCACCCAGTCCAGGTGGACTGTCTGTCCTTTCAAGTCAGACAGGAGATGCTTTGAAATTGCAGCAGGATACTGATCAGGTGAGGAAGTGGGCCGAGAAATGGCAAATGTAGTTTAATTTAGATAAATGTGAGGTCTTGCATTTTGGAAAGTCAAATCAAGGCAGGAGTTTCATGGTGAATGATAGGGCCTTAAGGAGTGTAGTGGAACAAAGTGATCTTGGAGTTCAGGTTCACAGTTCTCTGAAATTAGACCGAGCAGTGGAGGCAGCTTTTGGCAACTGGCCTTCATCAGTCAGGGCACTGAGTCTCAAAGTTGAGAAGTTATGTTGCAGTTATACAGGATGTTGGTCAGGCCACATTTGGGGTATTGTGTTCAGTTTTGGTCACCTTGTTATAGGAAGGTGTTATAGAAACCATTGTTCTGACATTCTTACATCACTTAATCTGAACTATCAGCATCTTTTTCCCCACCAGTACCCTACACCCACTAACCCCACACACCCCCCTCACCTCCGCTCCAAACCTACAGCATAAATGTTACTGCCTCCCCACTTCACTTCAGCTCTAATGAAAAGTTATCTAGACTTGAAACGTTAGCTTGCTCTCTCTTCACGGATGCTGTCTCACCCACTGTGATCTCCAGTATTTGATTTTCAGTACTGATTCAAGTACTTGCCGTAATTTACTCCTAATAGAGTCATAGAGTTCTACAGCACGGAGACAGGCCCTTTGGCCCAAACTGTTCCCTGCTGACCAAAATGTCCGTCCACGCTAACCCAATTTCCCTGCACTTGGCTGATATCCTTCTAATCCTTTCCTATCCGTGTATTTGTCCAAATGCCTTTTAATTGTTAATGTACTCACTTCAACTATTTCTGCTGGCAGCTCATTCTATCTGCATACCACCCTCTGTGCAAAAAAAGCTGCGCCTCAAGTTCCTTTTTATTCTTTCCCCTCTAACCTTAGACTGATGCCCTCTAGACCTCAATTCCCCAACCCTGGGAAAAAGGCTGAATGTACTCACCCTATCCATGCCTCTCATGATCTTATGTACCTCAATAAGGTCCGCCCTCAGTTTCCCATATTATAAAGGAAAAGGTCCTAGCTTGCCCAAACTCTGTATATATCTCAGACCATTGAGTCGAGCCAACATCCTTGTAAATTTTGTCTGCACTCTTTCCAGTTTAATAACATCCTTCCTATAACAAGGTGACCAAAACTGAACACAATACCCCAAATGTGGCCTGACCAACATCCTGTATAACTGCGACATAACTTCTCAACTTTGAGACTCAGTGCCCTGACTGATGAAGGCCAGTTGCCAAAAGCTGCCTTCACTGCTCGGTCTAATTTCAGAGAACTGTGAACCTGAACTCCAAGATCACTTTGTTCCACTACACTCCTTAAGGCCCTATCATTCACCATGAAACTCCTGCCTTGATTTGACTTTCCAAAATGCAAGACCTCACATTTATCTAAATTAAACTACATTTGCCATTTCTCGGCCCACTTCCTCACCTGATCAGTATCCTGCTGCAATTTCAAAGCATGCACTCAGAGCACGTGTAGATCAACTGGCAGACGTTTTCTCGGACATCTTCAACCTCTCTCTATAGCAGGCCACTGTCCCTGCCTGTTTCAAGAGGGCTAGCATCATCCCTGTGCCTAAGAAGGCTCATGCAGCAAGTCTCAATGACTACTGACCAGTGGCCCTACTTTGATGGTTATAAAGTGATTTGAAAGGCTGGTCATGGATTAATCAACTCCAGCCTCCCCACTACACTTGACCCACTCCATGTCACAACAGATCTATGTCAAATGCCATATCACTTGCCCTTCACTCCTTCCGAGAACATCTTGACACCAAAAACAGCTACATAAAAATCCTACTCATTGACTATGGTTCAACCTTTAACACTATTATCCCCTCGAGACTGAACTTAGTGATCTCGGACTTAGCCCCACTCTCTGCAACTGGATCCTCAGTTTCCTGAACCACAGGCCACAATTAGTGAAGGTTGGGGACAATATTTCATCCTCACTAACACTCAACACTGGAGCCCCCCCAGGGGTGCATACTCTGCTTCCTATTGTACTCACTGTATACCCATGACTGTGTCGTCAAATACCAGACTAATGCCATTTACAAGTTGGCTGATGACACCACCCCCATAGTCGATCGAATCTCAGATGACGATGAAACAGACTAGACGGGACGTGGAAGACCTAGAAAAATGCCAGCAAAACCAAGGAACTCATTATTGACTTTCAGTGGGATGTTACTCATGCCCCCTACACATTAACAGCACAGAGGTGGAATGAGTGTCAAGCTCCTGGGAGTGGTCATCCACAACAAGCTTTCTTGGACTCTTCATGTGGATCCAACAGCGTCTCTTCTTCCTCAGCTGTCTGAGGAAATTTGGCATGACAGCAAATAGCCTTGCCATCATTTATAGGTGCGCCATCGAGAGCATTCTTCTGGATGTATCACTACCTGGTATGGCAACAGTACCATTCAAGATCGGAGATGGTTACAGAGAGTGGTGAATTCGGCCCGGAAAATCACAAAGACCAAACTCCCATCTATAGAATCCATCTACCAGGCCCACTGTCAAGGAAAGGATGCCAACATTCTCAAAGATCCATCCCACCATGGCAATACTTTTCTACAACCTCTACCATCAGGGAGCTGTTTTCGTAACAGTTTTTACCCTACTGTTTTTAGAATACAAACCCTTAATATTCGCCTGTACCTGTGATTTTATTTTTGCCGCTGTTTACCTATTATTTACTTATCTATACTACTTATCTCAGTGATTTGCCGGTATTGCTCACAAGACAAAGCTTTTCACTGTGTCTCGGTACACGTGACAATAAATTCAATTCAACTCAATTCAACTCAATTTCTCATAATCTTCCTCACTATCCACGATACTACCTAATTTAGCCATTAGCAAACCTACTAATCATGCCTTGTACATTTTCATCTAACATTGATTTAGATAACAAACAGTAATGGGCCCAGTACCAACCCCCGAGGCACTCCACTACTCACAGGCCTCCAATCCGACAAACATCCTTCCATTATTACCCTCTGCTTCTGAGGGCAATTTTGTATCCAATTTGCCAGCTTGCCCTGGATTCCATGCAATCTAATCTCCCAGAGCAGCCTACCATGTGAAACCTTAACAAAGGTCTGACTGAAATCTATATTGACCACGGCGAAAGTGAGGTCTGCGGATGTTGGAAATGAGAGTCGAGAGTGTGGTGCTGGAAAAGCACAGCAGGTCAGGCAGCATCCGAGGAGCAAGAGAGTCGGCATTTCGGGCAAAACCCCTTTATCAGTAATGATGCTATGAGCTGAGGGGGTGGTGTGACAAAGTGTTCTTGGATATATCTGGTCAGGACCAGGAGATTTATCCACCTTCATATGTTCTAATACATCCAACACCTCCTCTATTGTGATATGAACTGTCCCCAAGATATCACAACTAGTAAGGTGGGGGGTGGGACCCAGGGAGATAGTGAGGAAAGAGATCGATCTGAGACAGGTACAGCTGAGAACAGAAGTGAGTCAAACAGTCAGGGCAGGCAGGAAAAAGGTAGGACTAATAAATTAAACTGCATTTATTTCAATGCAAGGGGCTGAACAGGGAAGGCAGATGAACTCAGGGCATGGTTAGGAACATGGAACTGGGATATCATAGCAATTACAGAAACATGGCTCAGGGATGGGCAGGACTGGCAACTGAATGTTCTAGGATACAAATGCTACAGGAAGGATAGAAAGGGAGGCAAAAGAGAAGGGGAAGTGGCATTTTTGATCAGGGATAGCATTACAGCTGTTCTGAGGGAGGATATTCCTGGAAATACATCCAGGGAATGCTACAGGAAGGATAGAAAGGGAGGCAAAAGAGAAGGGGAAGTGGCATTTTTGATCAGGGATAGCATTACAGCTGTTCTGAGGGAGGATATTCCTGGAAATACATCCAGGGAAGTTATTTGGGTGGAACTGAGAAA
>NC_057733.1:15180901-15186449 GCF_004010195.1 Chiloscyllium plagiosum
CCCTCTACTTTTTGTCATTTACATAAATGATTTGGATGCGAGCATAAGAGGTACAGTTAGTAAGTTTGCAGATGACTTACTAACTGTACTGGGGCTGTTTTTCCTGGATCATCGGAGGCTGAGGGGTGACCTTATAGAGGTTTACAAAATTATGAGGGGCATGGATAGATAAATAGGCAAAGTTTTTTCCCTGGGGTCAGGGACTCCAGAACTAGAGGGCATAGGTTTACGGTGAGAGGGAAAAGATATAAAAGAGACCTAAGGGGCAACTTTTTCACACAGAGGGTGGTACATGTATGGAATGAGCTGCCAGAGGATATGGTGGAGGCTGGTACAATTGCAACATCTAAGATGCATTTGGATGGGTATATGAATAGGAAGGGTTTGGAGGGATATGGGCCGGTTGCTGGCAGGTGGGACTAGATTGGATTGGGATATCTGGTCGGCATGGATGGGTTGGTTCCATGCTGTATATCTCTATGACTACATGACACTACTAACTTCCCCAAGGCCCCAGGTTCCCAAGTCTTCATGTCTTTCTCCATGGCAAACACAGAGGAGAAATATTCATTGAGGACCTCGCCCATCTCCAGCGGTTCTGCACAGACATGTCCACTTTGGTCCTTGAAGGGCCCTATTCTCTCTCTAGTTATTCTTTTTCCTTTAATATATTGAAAATACCTCTTTGGATTCACCCTAAATCTTCTCAGCCAAGTAAACTCCTGCAGTTCCTGCATATCTCTAGGGATTCCCTTGATCCCAGCTGCCTGTATGTGAGCCACGTCTCCTGTTTTTCTGATCATAGCCTCAATATCTCTAGTCATCCAGAGTTCACTATTCCTGTCAACTTTACCCTTCACCCTCAAAGAAATATATAGACGTTGAACTCTAGCTATCTCACTGTTAAAGGCCTCCCACTTGCCAGAGGTACGTTTGCCTCCAAACAAATTACTCCACTCAATTCCTGCAAGCTCCTGTCTAATTCCACCACAGTTCACCTTGCCCCAATTTAAAACTTGAACCTATGGACCAGTTTTGTCCCTCTCCATAACTATTTGAAAATTAATAGAACTATGGCTATCAGTCCCAAAGTTCTCCCCACTGTCATCGCTGACACCTGTCCTGCCCTATTTTCCAACAGTAGGTAGTATTGCCCCTTCTAGTGTAGGACCCTCTATATATTGCTTGAGGAAACATTCCTGAACACACTTAACAAAGTCCACCTCATCTAAGCCTTTAACACTCTGGCAGTCCCAGTCTATGTTAGGAAAATTAAAATTGCCTGCTATGACAACCCTGTTGTTCCTGAAAGTCTCCCCAATCTCTAATTTTGCTAATAGATTGGTAACTACAGAGGATATCCAGTATTCTCTGCATTCCTTTCACTTGGAAGATAAATGTTTATTCAAGAATATTTTGAGATGCTAAGAAATATTTCTTAGAGGATTCAGTGGATGATTGAGTTTATATTTCATATATTTTAAGTAAATAAAACTTTGCTCAAGTTTGCCCTCAGATTTATAATTAAAGAAACTTAATAGATGCTGGAAAGTTGTCTAAAAGTGAATTAATACATTGATTACTTGTCTAGTCAAGTTAGGCAATTAATTTTGTACATCTTTGCAACAGTCAATTGAATATTCATGGAAAGCTTTCCAAAATATTCAGCTCAAACTTTAGTTGCATGTAATCCACTTGGAAGTATCAGATCTGTTGTTGTGTCTTTAGTTCAGTCTGAGAGACCTGATACTCACTAGTCTGGACACCATCGAAGGTACATAAGGTTAACCAGTTATGGAAAAGTGAGGCCTAATTCAGTAAACTTGGGGAGCCATTTTACACTTTGGCATAGTGCTCGCTAACTGTCTAATTTTGAAAATGTTTTTGTTCTAGGATTCAATTTCTAGAGCATCATTCTATTTACAGTTAGTTATGTTTGCTATACTTATGTAAAAGGCAGTGATGAATTTACAGGTCAAATGTAAGTCTATAAGTTGGTGCCAATAAATTAACAAGTCTCATTCATAATTCATAACATTCATTTAACTGAACTCCATCTTTTTAAGCAGTTACACACACACGTAGTTAATATAAACAGATGAAACTATTTCTCCCACATAAAATAGAAATTGTGGAAGCTCAGCAGATCCAACAGCAACTGTGGAAAGAAATCAGAATTAACTTCTCAGGTCGAGTGACCCTTCCCCAGCTCTGAGGACAGATGCTGCTGACCTGCTGAGCTTTTCCAGCAATTTCTGTTTTTGTTTCTGATTTACAGCATCCATAGTTCTTTCAGTTTTTAAAAAATTTTCCTAACCTTTTTCCCCTTATCCTGTGCAGCACTTCCAACTGAAACAGATTACAACTGTTATGGGTGAATTCCACCAGTTCTGCAAATTGCAATCTTCTCAAATGTTTGCATCATGATACATGTATATTCCTGAACTGCTGCCGGTGCATTTTGGTGGCGCCTTTAACACATGAGGGACCAGCTCAAGAAGTGGCCTTCCCTGCACTGTATGGGGACATTGTTCCACGAGTGACAAATCGAATTACAGGATAGCACAAAATCCAGTGAGCACAGCTACTCCGAGCCATCCAGCTGTTTGGTTGAAGATGAACTTAAGGGAATTTATATTTGCCAGGAATATAAATTGGAGAGACTGTTAGGTCTGAAGATTGATAAGTCGCTGGGGTCTGATGGTCTACATCCCAGGGTACTGAAGGAGGTGGCTCGAGAAATCATGGATGCGTTGGTGATTATTTTCCAGAGTTCAATAGATTCAGGATCAGTTCCTGCAGATTAGAGGGTGGCTAATGTTGTACCACTTTTTAAGAAAGGTGGGAGAGAGAAAGCAGGAAATTATAGACTGTTTTTCAGGCAGTTTGATGCTGTCCTCAAGTTAGAGGTCAACCGGTTGAGGAGGTGACAGAGTCAATCTATCTACAGTTTAGACTTCAAAATAACACTATTCATTACACGTTAATACTAAATACAGTTACACACGCTGACCATAGATACACCAGGCTCTGGATTATAGTTCCATTAGGTACGGACTAATAGCCTTTGGGTGTCCACATCCATGTCTTCTCATGACGCTATAACACTCTAGTCCAAATATGGTATGATTTGTTCTAACCCCGCCCACATTATGTTATTTATACGAGATGATGTGCAGCTCCATGACATCATTGCAAAGTGGTTCCGGGGTCCTGATGCTCGGACACAGTGATTCTAGCTTGGCTCTTAGCCCATCTATCAGCTCAATGCTGGGGTTATCTACTTTGGTGGCAAGAACAGGAAGGCAGATTACTACCTAAATGGAATCAATTTAGGTAAAGGGGCAGTACAAAGAGATCTGGGTGTTCTTGTACACCAGTCAATGAAGGTAAGCATGCAGGTACAGCAGGTCGTGACGAAGTCTAATAGCATGCTGGCCTTCATAACAAGAGGATTGAGTATAGAAGCAAAGAGGTTCTTCTGTAGCTGTACAGGGCCCTGGTGAGACCACACCTGGAGTATTGCGTGCAGTTCTGGTCTCCAAATTTGAGGAAGGACATTCTGGCTATTGAGGGAGTGCAGCGTAGGTTCACGAGGTCAATTCCTGGAATGGCGGGACTACCTTACACTGAAAGACTGGAGCGACTGGGCTTGTATACCCTTGAGTTTGGAAGACTGAGAGGGGATCTGATTGAGACATATAAGATTATTAAAGGATTGTGGGACACTCTTCCGCTGATGGGTGAGTGCCGAACCAGAGGACACAGCTTAAAAATACAGGGTAGACCATTTAGGACAGAGATGAGGAGAAACTTCTTCACCCAGAGAGTGGTGGCTGTGTGGAATGCTCTGCCCCAGAGGGCAGTGGAGGTAGTCCTTCTTATAGCAGTGAATATTAAGGGTACGTTTAGTAGAAGTCTTCAAAATTATAAGACACTTTGATAGAGCAAATGAAAAATCAGAGCAGAAGTAAACTATCTGGCTCCTCAATTGTGCCACCATTCAAAACTCGTGATGATCTTCTGACATTTGAATTCCACAGTCCCATTTACGCCGTTAACCTTCAATTCCCTTGTCGAAGAAGAATTTACCTTTAAGAATACTGAATGATTCTGCCTCCACTGCTTTCTGACAACCACCTGAGAGAAATAAATTCTTCTTTTCTCTGTCCTGAAAGGGTAATCTCCAATTTCACAACAGTGCCCCTCATTCTGACCCACATAAAACACACATTCTTTCCATTTCATCTTGCAAAGACCATTCAGGATCTTGTATGCTTCAATTAAGTCATCCATTCCACTTCTAAACTCCAACGTCTGATCAACCCATCCTCATAAAGCAACCCACCCATTCCAGGTAACAACCATGCAAACCTCTTCTGAACTGCCTCCAATGCGGTTCCATCCTCCTTTTGCGAAGACGACCGAACCTGCATACAGTCTTTGAGGTGGAGTGTCCCACTCAATATCCTATTCAGGTGAAGAATGACATCCTTATTTTTATTTTCAGCTCCTTTCATGATAGAGCATAGTATCCCATTGGTTGGTGCTATATATACACGCTAAATTTGTGACATATGCGTGAGAACACCCAAAGCCCTGTGTGTTTCTGAATTTGATAGTCACTTGAATTTAAGTAATATGCTTCTTTTTCATTCTTCCTGTTAAAGCAAACAACTTCACATTTTCACAATTTTGTTCCATCTGTGAGGTTGCTGGGTGGCTCAGTGGTTAGCACTGCTGCCTCACAGCGCCAGGAACCTGGGTTCGATTCCAGCCTTGGGTGACTGTCTGTGTGGTGTTTGCACATTCTTCCTGTGTCTATTTGGGTTTCTGCCGGGTGCTCTGATTTCTTCCCACCAGGTTAGATGTGTTGGCCATGCTAGATTGTCCCATAGTGTTCAGGGATGTCTAGGTTAGATGCATTAGTCAGGGGTAAATGTAGGGTACGGGAGGGGAATGGGCCTGGGTGGGTTGGTCTGCTATGGTCTGGCGATGGAGGAGTCCAAGGACCTGCATGTCCTTGGTGGAGTGGGAGGGGGAGTTGAAGTGTTGAGCCATGGGGTGGACCAACCAACCCAACCATCCTGTGGCTCAACGCTTCAACTCCCCCTCCCATTCCACCAAACACTTCAACTCCCCCTTCCACTCCACCAAGGACACGCAGGTCCTTGGACTCCACCATCGCCAGTCCATAGCAACACGACAGCTGGAGGAAGAGTGCCCCATCTTCCGCCTAGGAACCCTCCAACCACAAGGGATGAGCCACGGGATGGTTGGGTTGGTTGGTCCACCCCGTGGCTCAACACTTCAACTCCCCCTCCCACTCCACCAAGGACATGCAGGTCCTTGGACTCCTCCATCGCCAGACCATAGCAACACGACAGCTGGAGGAAGAGCGCCTCATCTTCCGCCTAGGAACCCTCCAACCACAAGGGATGAACTCAGATTTCTCCAGTTTCCTCATTTCCCCTCCCCCCACCTGGTCTCAGTCCCAACCCTCGAACTCAGCACCACCTTCCTAACCTGCAATCTTCTTCCTGACCTC
>NC_057733.1:15187080-15221091 GCF_004010195.1 Chiloscyllium plagiosum
TGGATGCTGCCTGACCTGCTGCGCTTTTCCAGCAACACATTTTCAGATTAGTTATACTAACCAAATAACATAGATTTAAGAGAATTGCTAAAAGAACCAAAGGGATGATGATAAAGAGCTCTTGTTTTTCACAGAATTATAATATGGAATGTGATCAGGAAAGAATCAAGAAATATAATTAATTGGATAGCACTTCCAAAAGGCTAGCACATTGACAGTGTCCCAAAAGGGTTTCTCCTTTTACATGGATCTGTAATTTTACAATTTGAAAGGCTCAGTAAAAGTTAGGATTGTAAAGAAGTCATAGTCAACTCAATATTAACTCTGTTTTTCTTTCCATAGCTAATTCTTGCTGAAAATTTCAGGTGCTCTTGGTTTTCATTTGAGTAAAATTAGTTTGTATGTGTCCATTGACTTTTGTTCTGGGAATTCATTAATTGGGCTAACATAATTTACATAGTTATTAGACATGTTACACAGGACTTGGTAATGATAACTGCCAAAATGGTTTAAAGCTAAAGTAGTAACTTTGTGATGAGAGGACTATTGCGCTGTTTGAGGTCCAGCAGCATGGAGAGCTGATTAGAGCACAGCCAGCCTCAGTGTGATACACACCAATGTTCTATTCACCCAGCTGGCTAAGTGCAGATAGGAAGCTTTTCTCATGAATAAAAATCTAGCTATTAAACATTTTGAATTATCTTGGACAAACAGACTTTAACTTATTCTTTCCCGTTCCACACTCTTCCCTTCCCTCTACCCACATTGTAGCTTAGTTAAGGGCTAGAGTTCCCTGTTTACATTCGGTCTGGATTAGATTACTTTACAAGATGCAAACCTTGGTCGACATATTGCATAGATTATGAATCTTGCAGATTCCAAGATAAAAGATAATTAAAAATGACATTTTATTCTGTTCATCTCTACTATTCATCTCTAACTGTTGATATACCCTGTATCATTTATATTTCCAGTGTATTTGTTCTCAGTATCACCAATCAGCATGAAGACGGTGTAAAATCTTGTGCTGGAAGGTCTGTTGTATTCTTTTTATTATCATACATTACTTGTAAAGCACTGGAGGGTGAAATACCCTTTAATGCCTATCCTAGCTTTCATAAAATCTTGAAATCAATCATCCTTTTTAATGATAGTGAGGTTTTTCGAATCTCTGCTCGTTGAGCAGTTTTCTAAAGTTAGTTGTAATGTATACACTGCTTAGCATTTACAAACTAAGAAAGTGCCATCTTGTTGGGCTCCGAAGTAATCATAACTTACTCAACTGCAAACATTTATTCTTTGACCTTCTCAGTAAAAACCCCTGCTGAACATTAGAAGCTACTTTGTCCTTGGTACGTAAATGAACTAATGATTGCAACTTCTTTATGTAATTCTGGAATATTGGTTTCACTGTTGATGAAATTACAAATAAGTTAATTGTGGCCATTTACCTGCTCTGTTGGTTGGGTTATTTTTCCAACCTTTGTTGTAGTTTCTCATTCTTTCCAATCTAGTAGATTGTATTGTATCTTTTATCATGTATATTTCTTCTTCTGACAGCATCTGGGAGCCACCATCCTTTGTTTTAACATGCTGTCTCTGTTTCACTCTCATCCAAACACATTTAGAAATTCAGATTATACTCTTTTCCCCGGCACATTTCTTTATTTGTTGATCAGATTTGGTCTTGGACACTTGCACTATTAAAATATAACACCTCCCTTATCTTAATCTTCAGCAGATGATGCCTTTGAACTGATGAGTTTTAGCCCAGTGGCGAAGCAGCCCCAACATTCTGATTCCTGCTTCAGAGAGATTGTGAATGCAACTTCTGTTGTGTAACAATGGATGCTGTTAAAGAACTTGAACAAACACAATGTCAATATCATACACCGTAACTGATTGCTGTGACCCTCGGGTTGGAAGCATGGTGAACAAAAGTTTAGCCCACAATTTATGCATCATAGAATCCCTACAGTTTGGAAGTAGGCCATTCAGTCCATAGAGTCCCTACCAATCCTCTGAAGATCACTCCACCCAGGCCCATTCCCTTACCCTACCCCTGTATTTCCCTTGGCTAATCCACCTAGCCTGCATATCCCTGGACACTATGGAACAATTTGGCTTGGCCAATCCACCTGACCTGTACATTTTTGGCCTGTGGGAAGAAACCAGAGCATCAGGAGGAAACTCACACAGACACAGGGAGAATGTACAAATTTCACACAGTTGTCCAAGATTGGAATCAAACCTAGGTTCCTGGTGCCGTGAGGCAGCAGTGCTAACTGCTGGGCCACTCAGTCAACAAAGATCAGGCATTCAACCAGGGCCTGGGATTGAGGAGGTTGTAAATCAGGACCCAATAACTGGGGCCTGAAGTGCTTGGGATGACATGGGGTCCAATGCCTGGGTCATGAGCAGAATTGGGGTGCAGAATTCTGGTTTGTGCCCCTGCACACAAGTGCAAAGTGAGAGCCAAAACTGTCCCACAACTCCGTTCGGGCTTTTCCAGTAAATTGTCTTCAGTTGGTTGCAGCTGGATTTCTGGAAATGTTCTCTGCCAGTTTCGGAATGAAGCTAGCAGGGGAAATGTGACTATATGACCTAGGTGTAGGGACAAATGTTGCATTGCCTCTATGACTGCAGACTGGCCAGGAAATGGTCCAAAGGAGGAGAGTGCATCTCCTATGTGAATAGAGGAGGACAGAGGAAAGAGCGTCTTGGACCCCGTGAAACTGGCCACCACTTCAGGCAGTGGATTGTGGGACTTCTCTTCTGCTTCAAGCAACTTCCTGTCACAACCTAAGGAACCACAAGTCTTCAATCCAACTCATACTCCTCAACATAAAGCCTTTTTTCCCCAACATTCAAAAATAAACACCACCAACAAAATGTGCATATCTTTTACACAACAACACATCTGCTGACACAAACAACAATGAACTAGCCATCAAGAAGTGACAGAACGTAGGTGCCCGTATTTAGATAAGTTCCCGACTCACTTCTACTCCAATGCCTACAGCTTGCCTAGTGCTGACTTTGGGAAAGGGAGACTATCGGTGGCCATGTCTCTTGAGAAGCTCTGGGCCAAGAATGCCTGACTTTGCTCTGCACCCACTTGACATGGGTGACAGCATCTGGGAGCCACCATCAAGGTGGAGTGGCAATGGGGAGAGCACAGAAGTTATTATTGTGATAGGAGGTCAAAAGATTCATGCTGCATGGAGCTAGTGGTGCTCCTCAAGGTGAGCAACATCAAGGATCCCAGAGGTGTATTCAAACTTTCTGGCCTACTGTGTGAGCCATTTCAAATCTACCCCCACGAATACAGCATTCTGAACATGCGAGTCAGCCACTGGGAATCTCAGCCTGAATTACTGCTACAGCATTGAGCAAGTCAAGAGATTTCCACCTTTGTTGCAGTGTATGTGAGACAGTGGCCTTGAGAGTCTTCATTACAGTTTGATCAGCTGGTGCTAGGGCGGCAAGGTGGCTAAGTGGTTTGCACTGCTGCCTCACAGTGTCAGGAATTTGGGGTTGATTCCAGTGTTGGGTGAATGTGTGGAGTTTGCATGTTCCCCCTGTGTCTGCCTGGGTTTCCTCTGGATGCTCCTATTTCTTCCCGCCATCCAAAAGTGTGCAGGTTGGGTGGATAGGACGTGCAGGGTCCAGGGATGTACAAGCCAGATGGATCAGCCATGGTAGATACAGGGTGACAGGGATAGGGTAGGGGGTCTGTATCTGGATGGGATGCTGTCCAGAGGGTTGATGTGGACTTGAGGAGCTAAATAGTCTCTTTCGGAAGTGTAACAATTCTATGATTCTGTGCTGTTACCAAGCTGACCACTATGTTCTTGATGATAATGATGTGTTCTGTACTCTGCATAATGTCTTCTTGGGAAACATATTTCTCTGTGCTCCAAGACAATGTCCAGATGGCTACCAATGCACAATGTCACAGCCAGCCTGGAGACAGTAAATCAGTGCTGGAGTCTCTCAGCCCAACAGTACATTCTGTCAGTAACATGAGGTGGGTTAATGAAAATTGTGTTCTGTTCATCCATTTGAATAGGTTGAAACATGTCTCAAACCTCCATCATCATGGCTAATAAAACAAATACTAGGTTCTTAGGTCCATGTCCTTGTAACACTTCAAAAACAATGCAAGACGTTCAGCTAATTCAGCCAGGCTGAGATATGTTGAGACTTCAGTTGAGCGTAGTTTGTGAGATTTAAAGTTTTCTGAGGTCCCAGATGTGCTTCAAATATATTACCTTATTGTGTAAGCACGTATATTTTAATAATTAGAATGTACTTGTCTTTAAAAGCTTGTGAAACTGAGTCTGACATTGTAATGCGCATTCACACAATTGGTGCCCTGCTCAGTGCCTCATTTAATGGAAGCTCCAATTTGAGAATTAGATTGAGAAGACAGCACACCCACTACAAGAGAGTCTTGATTTTCTATTCATTATGTTCATCACCAGAACATTGGGAGTGTGACAGATTGAGCAAATGGACTGCCATGTTCAATACTCAAATTTATGTTCCACTTGACTAAACGGTTTTGTCATGTAAAATTTACTGTGTAGAGTAACTCTGGAGCCTGGCCCAATCTAAAAGCAGAGGATCCTGGTGGAGGGTGTCTCATTTGTGATCTCTAGTTGAGTCCTAACACCACATGTTCACAGTACAAGACCACGTTGCTCAATACTGTCGTATAAAGTGGGCAATTTTAAAACTGTCTCCCAATGTTCATTTCCAATGACATCAAAGGACAGATGCAGAACTATTGGATGATCTAATATTGTCCAATTTACACCATCAACCAGAGTCTGTTATTCCCAAAATGTTTACCATGAGATCAATGTGCTAATTGTCTTACCCCAATGCTAGAGCTGCTGTGCTATAACTGCAAAATGTTAAGAGTTGAAAATGCATCTTTATTCATTGGATGTTCTGTAAACGAAGACGATATTATTCATGGATAGAGAGAAGACCTTCAGAGTTTTGTTGAGTGAGATTAGAATATGATGAATGGGTTGCAATCTTTAACTAAAATCAATAAGTTTCCCAGGGTTTCAAAACAAAAGAGGTCCAGAAATGACTCATACCTTAATCTTAAACAGTACTGATAAATGTTGTCTATTGTGAAAATTTAAGGTACTCAGTATTTTATAAGGAATATTGTAGGCAGCAGTTAATGAGGCTTTCTGATCATTGTTGGACTATGTCAGGCACTCGCATAAGACTAAGAGCTGTACATATTCAGAAAAAAAATCATTTATTCAGCAAAATCGCTGACATTTCACAGTAGAGTCATTGCACAAACAGTATCCCACATGGGAAATAATATAATGCAACTCATGGGCCCTATTATATATTGCCAGCCTGAGCTTATAATACATGTAGCTGGTCCTCATTTATTGTAGAAATCTTAAATCATGCCAAACCCCATGGGCTTACTGTGATCTTCTTGAAAAGGAGCAATAAAATTGCAAATTAATTAAATATATTAATTTTAGTTGCACACACCAAGTGGACAAGATTGTTCAGAAATGTTCAGCAAACAGACAGATTCGACTTTGTCATTGATTCTGTTTCCCCTAAGATTGTCCAGGAAATTTAATTTTAAGTAAATGTATTTTTGATCAGTTGAATCTGGAGAATAAAGGCTCCCGGATTTAGTAAATCATAAGTTACTGCTGTTAAACTTTAAGTTGTTTTATTTTATTTGCAGCTTTGCTAACAGAAGTCAACATGCATTTGGACATTGATGTCTTTGTAACAAATTGGAGATGCACACTTGTCCAATTGACCTTGACCACATTTATTGCAGGTGGCCTTTGCATACTAATTGTCATTAACTGCATGTAGGTTAACTTCTCACATCCATAAGAACAGATCTTTCTCTTTCATTGAGCAACATTTCTCTTCAGGGAGACGTGTAAGCCTTGGGATTTGGAAATATGATTTTGAAGACATATGAAAATCATTAATTTCCAATATGTGCATCTTTAAATGACTGAAGCCTGTTAGAATATAAGGAAACACTTTAACATTCCAGAGAGTAATTGACTATTCCCAATGCTCCTCTGTACACCTTTATTCCACATATGATGAGGCTCCTTTCTATATAATTCCTGAAACTGCCAATGGCGTTGCCTGACTTGCAACAAAACATGTGCGTTTGTTCTGATTAATTAATTACTTGAATAGTGTCAACCCAGAAGCAAGACACAATAATATTCTTTGTTATGGTATTCATTAAAGGAAAGAGATATTCTCCCCTGATGGCTCTCATGCCTGGAGAGTTACTTCCTCAACATTCTATGATGGGATTAATCATGCCCTACTGAGGGAAGTCACCAATGAATCTGTCTTTTTACCACATTGGTTAAAATGGCAGCTGTAATACCAATAATTGAAGCATTTGGAGAAGGTTAGAGAAGCAGAGATTGTTCTCCATGGAGTAGTGAAAGTGACTGGAGCTTTAGAAGAATTATTCCAGATTTGGAGGAGATGTGATCAGATTGGTCAGGGGAAACAGTTTCCTTTGGCAGGTGGGTCGCTAAACAGAGGGCTCAAATACGAGATAATACAAGAACTGCAAGAGACATAGAAACTTTTTTTTCCTTTGAACTCAGTGAGTTGTAGTGATCTGGAATGCATAGCCTCAAAGTGTGGTGAAAATAGTTGTTAACTTACTAAAAGAATTTGGATATGATGCTGAATTGGAACAAAATGTTACTCAGCGTTGTTACTCAGAAGGAATGGAATGGAACAAACTGAAGACAGAATGGATTGAATAGTCACCTCCTGTGTTGTATGATTTGATCTTTCTCCTTTGCCAACATACAAATGCTTTAGTAAGTTTCAATAACATGGTGCAGAAAATCAAGTCGGAAATTGTTATTGATTTTTCACTGTCTGCCATATCCTAATAATGCTCAATTGTGCTTCAAGCCAAACATCATTTTACACTTATTTGGTCCCATGCTCCTTAAAGGTGAGGTAATGAGAATCAGCTTTCCTTATTTGATTACTGAAGTACTAAAACTAATTGGACAAGCAACATGTTCTATAGAAATGACACAGTTTCAGTGCACATTATTGGCTGAAACAAAAGTTAATCAAGATGTTCTCCTTTCACAAGGCATTGCTGAGAATTTAAACAAAACAAAAGCCTTGCTTGAAATCTTCTTATGTACTGTATTAATGTTTTAACCTTGGCACACTAATGTATGTCATGTTCCTTACTGTCCTATGTTATCTATTATTGACTAAATGCATCATTTGATATTTAGATTTTGAATTAAATGATGCATAAAGTCATTCTTGCAAAAGATAAGGGAATGAAAGGATTCTAATACCCATCTGTAAGAATGTCCTTTTGTCATTCAGCCTAAGCAATTTAATTTGGTAGTTATCTTGGAGAAATTAAGGCTCTGTGTTAGTCAGTCTTCCAAAGAAAGGAATACTGCCTTGAGCTATGAGGATTTATTCTGTGAAATATGAAGCACTGGCAGAGTATCAATAAATACAACACATTGAACTGGTTGTATGTTTATTCAGAAGAATATTCCAATGACCTTGCGAACCTTTAATATCTACTCCCAAAGGAACAAACCACCAGAGCACACATCAATTATTCAGCTTAAGGAATCTGAAAATTTGGGGTGTGAGTATGGTATATATAT
The DNA here is from genome assembly GCF_004010195.1 of Chiloscyllium plagiosum. Taxonomy (NCBI): domain Eukaryota; kingdom Metazoa; phylum Chordata; class Chondrichthyes; order Orectolobiformes; family Hemiscylliidae; genus Chiloscyllium; species Chiloscyllium plagiosum. The sequence continues at coordinate 15,194,781 of NC_057733.1, forward strand.
ATCAGTACAAATTGTCCAGATTTGCCCTTGATCTTTTATGGCCATCTACCAATTTCTGGATGATTAGATTCCCTACAGCATGGAAACAGGCCCTTCAGCCCAACAAGTCCACACCAACCCTCCAAAGAGTAACCCACCCAGACCTATTTCCCTCTGACTAATTCAGCTAACACTATGGACAATTTAGCATGGCCAATTCACCTAACCTGAACATCTTTGGACTGTGGGAGGAAACCCACACAGACACACGGAGAATGTGCAAACTCCACACAGTCACCCAAGATTGGAATCAAACCTGGGACCCTGGAACAGTGAGGCAGCAGTGCTAACCACTGAGCCACCGTGCCGCTTCAAGATGGAGGGCAGAAGAAAATTGTGGTTCTAAGAATTGCTCCATTTTGTTTTGAGGATTTTTTTAAAGTGTTGGAGCGGATTTCCTGGATTTCTTGGACCGGTAATTATTGTTTCATAAGTTGTTGCATTAGTTTGGAATTTTAGAACAAAACAATTGCCATCTTTTCCAGTCTTCATATCTGGGTTGGCTCACTGTCAAAACCCTAATCCAGTGTTCAGAACTGCATTCATAATTAACTATAAAATAAAAGCTTTCAGGGCAAGGTCGAGGCAATGGTAAGTGCTGTGATCCCAGCTGATGGTGATTCTGATCATGTGATTTGATAGACCATAGATTTTATTCTCTAATTTGTTCATTGTTGAACTCATTCAATGAACATGTTCACACAAGGTACTCAGTGTACTTATAATAAAGAAAGATTATTACATAAAAGTAAAGAAAGCTACATGTATACATATGGATAACAATTTGGAATGACCTTAGCATAAACTGATAAAAGGAAGATAAAGCTCACCGGAACGAACTGGTGTTGTGCAACAAACCAGATTTGATCAGGGACCTCAAAGTAAAGGAGCCATTAGGAGGTAGTGACCATAATATGATAAGTTTTAATCTGCAATTTGAGAGGGAGAAGGGAGAATTGGAAGTGTCAGTGTTCCAGTTGAACAAAGGGAACTATAGAGCTATGAAGGAGGAGCTGGCCAAAGTTCAATGGTTCAATATCCTAGCAGGGATGGAACAACAATGGCAGATATTTCTGGATATAATGAAGAAGGTGCAGGATCATTTCATTCCAAAGAGGAAGAAAGATCCTAACGGGAGGCAGGAGCAGCCATGGCTGATGAGGGAAGTTAAGGACTGTATAAAGATAAAAGAGAAGAAATATAATATAGCCAAGATGAGCAGGAAGCCAGAAGACTAGGAAATTTTTAAAGAGCAACAGGGGATAAGTAAAAAGGCAATATGCAGAGATAAAATGCGGTACGAAGGCAAACTGGCCAAAAATATAAAGGAGGATAGTAAAAGCTTTTTAAGGTATGTGAAAAGAAAAAAAATGGTTAAGATTAAAATTGGGCCCTTGAAGACAGAAATGGTGAATTTATTATGGGGAACAAGGAAATGGTAGAAGAGTGAAAAAGGTACTTTGGATCTGTCTTCACTGGTAAGACACAAGCAATCTCCCAGATGTAACAGTGGCTGAAGGACCCAGGGTAACGGATGAACTAAAGGGAATTTATATTAGGCAGGAAATGGTGTTGGATAGACTGTTAGGTCTGAAGGCTGGTAAGTCCCCGGGACCTGATGGTCTGCATCCCAAGGTACTTAGAAGGTGGCTCTAGAAATCGTGGACGCATTGGTAACCATTTTCCAATGTTCTATCAATTTAGGATCAGTTCCTATGGAGGGTGGCTAATGTCCCACTTTTCAAGAAGGGAGGGAGAGAGAAAACAGAGAATTATAAATCGGTTGGCCTGATGTCAGTGGTGGGAAGGATGCTGGAGTCAATTATAAAAGATGAAATTACGACTCATTTGAATAGCAGTAACAGGATAGGCCAGAGTTTGCATGGATTTATGAAGGGGAAATTGTGCTTGGCTAATCTTCTGGAATTTTTCGAGGATTGACAAGGGAGACCCACTGGATGTATTGTACCTAGACTTTCAGAAAGCCTTGATAAGGTCCCACATAGGAGATTAGTGAGCAAAATTAGGGCACATGATATTGGGGGCAAGATACTGACTTATATTGAAAATTGGCTGACTGACAGGAAGTACATCGTAGTGATAAATGGGTCCCTTTTGGAATGGCAGGCGGTGACCAGTGGGGTTTGGTGCTGGGACCACAGCTGTTTACAATGTACATTAATGATATAGATGAAGGTATTAAAAGTAATATTAGCAAATTTGCTGATGACACAAAGCTGGGTGGCAGGGTGAAATGTGAGGAGGATGTTATGAGAGGGTGACTTGGACAGGCTAGGTGAGTGGACGGATGCATGGCAGATGCAGTTTAATGTGAATAAATGTGTAGTTATCCACTTTGGTGGCAAGAACAGGAAGGCAGATTATTATCTAAATGGAGTCAAGTTAGGTAAAGGGGAATTACAACGAGACCTATGTGTTCTTGTACATCCATCAATGAAAGCAAGCATGCAGGTACAGCTGGCAGTGAGGAAAGCTAATGGCATGCTGGCCTTCATAACAAGAGGAATTGAGTTTAGGAGCAAAGAGGTCCTTCTGCAGCTGTACAGGGCCCTGATAAGTCCTCACCTGGAGTAATGTGTACAGTTTTGGTCTCCAAATTTGAGGAAGGACATTCTGGCTATTGAGGCAGTGCAACATAGGTTCACGAGGTCAATTCCTGGAATGGCGGGACTATCATACGTTGAAAGATTGGAGTGACTCGGCTTTTATACACTTGAGTTTAGAAGGATGAGAGTGGATCTGATTGAGACATTTAAAATTATTAAAGGATTGGACACCCGTGTATCTGCTGATGGGTGAGTCCAGAACCAGAGGACACAGTTTAAAAAAAAGGGGTAAGCCATTTAGAACAGAGTTGAGGAGAACCTTCTTCACCGAGAGAGTGGTGGATATATGGAATGCTCTGCCCCCCGAAGGCAGTGGAGGCCAAGTCTCTGGATACTTCCAAGAAAGAGATGGATAGAGCTCTTAAAGATTGTGCAATCAAGGGTTATGGGGATAAGGCCGGAACAGGATACTGATTGTGGATGATCAGCCCTGATCATAATGAATGGTAATGCTGGCTCAAAGGGCCAAATGGCCTACTCCTGCAGCTATTGTCTATTGTCTATTGTCTAATATATTTTACAGATACTCAATCTTAGGGAAGTATCATTCCTGTCTTCACTTTAAAATTTATTGCTGAATTGATCAAGTCACACACTCGTATTTCATTTTCAGAACACTTTGCACATTCACTAGATGTGATTCTCACCATCTCTCCCTGTGACACACAGACATGTTAACTCACTGACATTTCTATGACTATCTTGACACTGCTAGAGCAACATAACACTTCTTTCCAGCTCAGATGCCTGAAGACTTCCTCTGAAACTGAACTCCCCTTCTGCTGATATGGATCTTTTCCTCTGAATTCAATGGAGGTATCCTAAGCCTTTTGCCTCTTAAGGCTAAAATTTCATTTAGTAGACATTTCAAGAAATTGCTTAATTAAGCAGTTTATCTAATCATTTAGTTTAATTCACATGATTCATTGGAAAGGCTGTCTTGCATTAACTATTCCAAATGACTTTCTGAATTTTTTTTTTTAAAAAAAGCACTGAAAGCCAAAAATCTATTTCCTCTACTTTAGGAAATAAGGATTTTCCAAGCCCCCAAATAATGTGATCAGCTGGGAAATGTTAGGGACATCAGAAAAATAAGATTCTCAAATGCTGAGGGGAAAAAAAATGGTTGATCTTTCACAGAAAGTTTAAAGGCAAGATGAGAATCTTGTTAGTAAGTGTTGAGAGACACATTGTCATGCATTTGCATCTTATTGGTTCATACCCTTGCCTCTTTTAATTGCAATTTGTTGTTCTCCTACGTGCCAGAGAGAAACTAGAAGCTACATTTCCTAATGTGGAGGTATGAGCAGATGCCAGGCATGCTCCTCTGAGGCTCCAGCTTGGCCTCTGGCTTCCCAACAGCCTCCTTCTTCTCAGACCATGCTCCATGGTTAGCAATCAGATGCATCACACACCCCCTTGCAAGTGATGATGTTCCCATGTATTCCTTGGCCTGCTAGTCGCAGGTCATGGGTTTGCAAGGTGCTGTCCAAGGATCTTTGGTGTATTTCTGCAGTGCATCTTGTAGATAGAACACACTGCTGGTAATGAGCGACGGTGGTGGAGGGAATGGATACTTATGCATATGAACTACTTTGTCAAATTTCTTGAGTTTTATTGGAGCTGTACCCATCAGGCAAGTGGTGATCATGGAGTCATAGAAGTCCGACAGTTTGGAAGCAGGCCATTCAGCCCATTGAGACCATACCGATTCTTCAAAGGGCATTCCGCCCAGAAGCCCTCACCCTATCCCTGTAACCTTGCATTTCACGTGTGCTAACTCAGCCTGCATATCCCTGGACACTATGGGCAACTTAGCATGACCAATTCACCTAACCTACAAATCATTGGACTGTGGGAGGAAACTGAAACACCCGGAGGAAAGCCAGGCAGACACAGGCAGAATATGCCCAAGGCTGAAATCAGGTCCCATACGCTGTGCGGCAGCAATGCTAACTACATGAGCCAACATACCACGTCTATTGAGCCTCTGCGCCACCCCTGGGAGTAACCATTATACTCCTGACTTGTGCTTCTGAATTGCCCTACCTTTTAGTGCAGACACTAAATCCTGGCAGCTTGTTATGGTTGTCAGCAGTGATCTGCCAAAGGGGTGGACATGTTGGGCTGTATGACACTGTACTGCATCAATGTCACAGCTAAATATGTGTAGGAACATGTGCAGAAAACACACTGAATGTGGTTCAACCAAGGGTCATATCTCAACATCTAAGGGGTGTAGTCCTCAGACAAGTTGATGGTGATTGCCTTCAGTCAGGAGTACCAACACAGAAGTCAGGGTCATTTCTGGCCTTAGGTTAGGGGCTTAAGCACAGTCAGTCAGCAGTTGGGGCATCCTGAGTCAATGGGTTTGTATTGCTATGGTCAAAGGTTTGGGCTGTGGTCAGTCTGGCAGGCCCAGTTTAACCAATCTGGGGATCAGTGCTAAATCATTTGGGGTACCGCAGAGACAAGAGTCAGGGATCTAGTCACTGATAATCGAGGGGGATTATCAGACACCATCACTGTGCTGGGCAGGTTAGTGACGGAATTACGAGGATTGGAGGCTGTATGCTGGCATTTAGAGAGAACAATACTCGTGAAGGGGACAACTCAATATACAAGAATGGAATTTTTTCAAACACAGGAGGGGAAAGAGGATACAGATCATTGATAGTCACCACCAAGCTGACTTTGATGAGAAGCAACAGTACATTACTGTGTTTGGCATGACTAAGCTGTATACTTAGGGCTCAGCCGTAAAGTGGGGAGATGAGCAGTTAAATAAGTAGGTTGGGTGGGAATGTAGCGAAGGTCAAAGCTGATGAGGTTGATTTGTGGGCAAGGAAGGAACATAAAGATTTGTGGGGGGGGGAGGGGGTGGCGGGGGGGGGGAATGGTGTCACCTAGTCACCGAGACACACTGAGCCTGCGACCCTCTCCATGTAACTTGTCATCTTGCATCCTCATCGTCATTGAAATGGAAAATGGTTGCCACCATATCCAAAGTGGGTGGTGTGTGTGCTTTTATTTCTCTGAGAGAGGGGACTACATGTTTGTGTAATGTGAGACCCTTGAAAGGCCTCCAGCATTGAACAGACAGTATAGGTAACTGTTATCGCAGAATCCTGCATGTGAACTTGGTGCATTGGCCTATTGTGTTGCCTCGAAATCTGGCCACAAGTTAGCTTGATGACATCACGCAACATTATAAATTAATCCCTCTAAAGACTGTGAAGCTCAATTAACATCATGTGGACTGTAAAGATTCACCTTAGGTTCCATAGCCTGCACATGGTTCGGGAGCTGCTCATTTCACACATTGGGTTATAAAACATCCACACCACTATCCAATCGGCAGTGCTACCTTTCAGGGTGATGTAGGAGCTGAGGTTGAGGGGTAGAGGTTCACATTACTGCTGCCACATATTCAACCTCCTACTGTCTGTGCATTAAAAGGTTTGAGCAACGCATGTCTGAATCAGAGAAAAGTTGTACAATGGAATGGCAGATGGAGTTTATTTTAGATAAATGCAAGGTGCTGCATTTTGGAAATGCAAATCAGTTCAGGACTTAGACACTTAATGGTAAGGTCCTGGGGAGTGTTGCTGAACAAAGAGACCTTGGAGTGTGGGTTCATAACTCCTTGAAAATGGAGTTACAGGGAGACAGGATAGTGAAGGTGTTTGGTACACTAGCCTTTACTGTTCAGTGCATTGACAATAGGAGTTGGGAGGTCATGTTGCAGCTGTACAAGACATTGGTTAGATCACTTTTGGAACACTGCATTCAATTCTAGTCTCCCTGCTACAGGAAGGATGTTGTGAAACTTGAAAGGACTCGGAAAAGATTTACAATGATGGTGTTAGATTTGGAGGGTTTGAGATACAGGCTGAGTAGGCTGGGGCTGTTTTCCCTGGAGCATCAGAGGCTGAGAGGTAACCTTAGATAAGTTCATAAAATCAAGAGGGGCATAGATAGGATGAACAGTCAAGATATTTTCCCTATGGTAGCGGAGTCCAAAACTAGAGGGCATAGGTTTAAGGTGAGAGGGTAAGGACTTAAAAGGGTAACTTTTTCATGCAGAGGGTATGCAATGAACTTCCAGAGGAAGTGGCAGAGGTTGGTACAATTATAACATTTAAAAGGCATCTCGGCGAGTACATGAGTAACAGTGGTTTTGAAAGATATGGGCCAAATGCTGGCAAATGTGCTGAGATTAATTTAGGGTATCTGGTTGGCATGGATGAGTTGGACTGAAGGTCCATTTCCACGTTATACATCTCTATGACTCTGTGTCCATGTGGAGGGATCCTACTGGCCTGTTTATGGTGGGCCTATGTCTCACTGTTTCCAAGACACCTTCATTCTGGATTGCAGCTAAAATGATGATGATGATGATGAAGAGTGAATGTATATTGACAAATATGATAATGTATTTACAATGAAGCAACACCTGTGCAAGCTATATACCCTCTTAAGGTTTTCTTTTGCCTTTCCATCCCACTAAGTCTTTGTGCAGTCTGAGGCTAGATTGCTTGCGAGATTGCCCTATGCAGTGGACATTGATGGCCTTGGAATTTTGAGTGGGTAATCCCAGGGCTGTTTGTCAGTAGAGGGCTCAGGCATTCTCAAATGCAGATTTACCCTCCTTGGATTCAACTCCCACAGGATTGGAGATTGCAGGCAGCGTAGGACTGGAGGAGCCAGGCATCTTGGATTGTCCTGAGGGAAGACCTCTGGGTGATTTGTATGTGGGTGCCTACTGGAGTCAGGACAGTGTGAGTTAGTTAAAAGTTGCATGCAATACTGAGAGTGGGAGGTGAGGACAGTAGGAGAGTTAAAGTGATTGTGAGGGGATAGAGGGAGGATAGTGGCATTTATCCTTGCATTGTGAAGGAAGTAATTGATCTTCTTTCTGCACTGCTTGGTATTCTTCAACTGGCGTACATGGCAAACACAAAAAAAGGCTGGTAGAGTCCAGACTGTTGGTCTCCATCGGGAGTCATGAGCAAGATAACAACCCTCATGTCACATCCCCTAGTTCACTGGGGGCTTCAGCTTCCCGTCAGTAAATCATGGTGCTATGTTGCCATTATTGACCATCACCGGGACAATTCCTCCAATGCTGCAAACGTGAAGCCCAGCTCCTGATAGATGATCTGGTGCACAGCTGGGCCTTAATAATGGTGCTGGTGGCTGCAATTCCAGACTGTCCCAGCAGGAGGCAGTGTTTACCCTATTGGTAACTGCAAAATAGAGCCAAAGCACAGCCATTGAAGAACAGTGGACACTGTACATGATAAGGTGAGCAGCATTGAATTGTGAGAAAACCCGCAAGGGGTCACCGACAGAAACCCTTCATGGACCTCCCAAAATTTGACAGGAAGCTGATTTTTCTGAACAAAAATAATTATCTTACAAACCTTAATCATACACCGGAGCGGCACAGTGGTGCAGTGGTTAGCACTGCTGCCTCACAGCGCCAGGGACCTGGGTTCAATTTCCGCCTCGGGCAACTATCTGTGTGGAGTTTGCACATTCTCCTCGTGTCTGTGTGGGTTTCCTCCCACAGTCCAAAGATGTGCAGGTTAGGTGAATTGGCCATGCTAAATTACTCATAGTGTTAGGTGTAGGGGAATGGGTCTGGGTGGGTTACTCTTCGGAGGGTCAGTGTGGACTTGTTGGGCCGAAGGGCCTGTTTCCACACTGTAAGTAATCTAATAATGAAGCTAAAAGCATCTATTAATCTTCGAGGGCTTCTTCTCTACAGCTACAAAATGATGTGTTTTGATATTTATTTACACCCTCTCCACAATATTACTTATATTGATATCTTGTAATCCAATCATACTCTAATTTTCTTCAAGCAATTTATATCTTCTCCATCTAATTGAATTGGCACATTTCATCCTTTTCAATTAACCATATCTCACTAAACACATCAGAGAGTTGCTTGCATTCCAGCTTGGCCCAAGCTCTGATTTAAACCAGTCTCGAGGCTGGGGCTAAGACCTGCTCATTTCACCCTGACGGATCACTGTGTGACTCTGAACATATGTAATGTAACAACCTGACTGGAACTGGAGCCATTGCTATTTGGAAGTAAAACTTGAAGTAGCTTTATTCCTGCTCTCATCGCCCATTTGTACTAGTTGTAACCATAGCAACTAACTAAACAACTGTCACTGAGCCTTTCTGTAGTATCAATGTCGCCAACAAATGCAATAACATTACACAACTGAGACAAATTAAAATCTGAGCCTCTCAAGTTGTTTTCAATATCCAGGAGCTTGCTACCCGTTACTATGGCAACCAATTGACTGTGTTCACCTAATGTGCTTGAGGATTTATGATCAAAACTACATGCAGCAAAGGTCCCAATTATTTTATTACATCACACGGTCAAGATGATATCTACTGCCTGAAGGTGGGGCCAATGGATAATGAAATCCATAATGAGTCGGGCAAGGAAACAGGTTCCAAAACCAGAACATGCCAGCCAGAACAGAGGTTGAACCCCGTACTGTTGTCACCAATTGGATTCATACTGGGCAGCAGCCAACTGTGGCAAGGCACCCTCAACCCTCACCCCCCACCCCACCCTGAGGTGTCCAAGTTGTTGTGGTATCACACACTTGTGCATGTATCTTGTACTCTGGAGCTAAGGAAACTGATGATACAAGTTTCAATAGTCTCCAGCGCATGGCTGAACGAAAGTTACTCCCATCTTACTGCCTGCCAGTGATGTTTGTTGGAAGTATTTGCAAATTGACGATTTACCTGTTTGACTGCATTATGACTGCACCTTTCTTGACCATCAATCTCTATAGTTGAATCCAAAGCTCCCTGACTGCTCTGGAAACTGGATGTGTTTGCAACATTTGTATTCAATGAGTTAAACAGCTCTCCCACTGAACCTGATGTTTCTTAACTCCTGCGTGGCACAATGTATTGGGTACTTTAAAAGCATTTCCAACCCCATTGCTAATGGGAAAGAAGCAGCACTCTACCTCAATGCTCCTAATAGGCAAAATAGCTCAGGTATTAAGCAAAGTTGGACATATATCTTCCATTTATTCATTGCTGCCTTGTCTAACTCCTCATTAGAAGTCACATTAATACCTCTTACCAACTTTATCTCAAGCTTTGAATAACAAGATCAAACATATGCGACCAAAAGCATAGATTGAATAGTCAATTCCCTCCCCCTCCATCCTCCCTTGAAGGAGGAATACTGGACTCGAAACATGACCTCTGCTTTTTCTCTACCAGACTTGCTGAGTTCCTCCAGCAATCTCTGTTTTCTTTTCAGATTTCCAGCACCCAGAGTTCTGTATTTTTTGTTTGACCAATTGGTTAAGCCTGGGTATTGACTTGGAGGTAAAATAAACAGACAACGTCAAAGCTAAGAGAAGCTAAGCTGGGATAAGCATGAGTGCAAGCATTGCCTGATTACAGAGATAGTTTAAATAACCGATTGCCCACTTAGGAACACACTTGCGTTTGTCTAGGACATATCTAAAATTTGCAACAAACCTGCAAATAGCCTACAATGCCTCACAAAGTGCCAATATCAGTTGTCATCTTTAGCATCTCACTGTTGTCCATTCTTTCTGGGGCAAAGGCCATTTTCTGGTTAAGGGACGGTGTCTTCAGTATGTCCATTCTCACTTGCTCTAGCATCTTGGTCAAAACAAGACCCTTGGCTGATCGCAGTCCACCTCCACACCTTCCATCAACTCAGGGCACTGGGTGAATAACAGTAGTTTTTCCATATCTCTGGTTGCTGATAGTTAAGTCATCTCAGGCTGGATATTGAGTGGGAACAATCTTCTTCTGTAACGTTTAAGTTCCAGGCAATATTAAAGCAGCTATCAATTTGTAAAATCAGGAAAGGTGATTAGCCAAGGTCTTTTCCCTAAGATAGGGGAGTCCAAAACTATAGGTTTAAGGTGAGAGGAGAAAAATTTAAAAGGGACACAGAGGGTTGCGTGTATATGGAATGAACAACTATAGGAAGTGGTAGAAGTGGGCACAATTACAATATTTAAATGACAGTTGGACAGGTACAAAGGTTTAGAAGGATATGGATCAAAAATAAGCAAATGGGATTAGTTTAGTTTGGAAACCAGGTCTGCATGGATGAGTTGGGCCGAAGGGTCTGTTTCCATGCTGTATGACTCAAATTTCATAATGGGCAATGTAAATAAAAAACACACCAGCAGAGCATCACTTGTAATTTTTGTTCATAGTATTTGAAATGAGTGCTCTAAGATATAAAGAAAACTATTTACTATCACTAAACTGAAATGTTATTGTCTCTCTGTGAAAAAAATTGAGATAACAAACCAGGAGGGCTCCAGCTTATCGAAGAATAAATTCAAGAAACTTATGTCGATCAAAAATAAATACATATAAATATGTCGGTGTATAACCAGAAAAATTGTAAAATACAAGTACTCAGAACACACACACCAACACACACACTTATATATGGAACTTCACTCCTTCCCCCACTCCTACAACTTAGCTAAAAATTTTAGTTAAAGAATTCAAATCTGAGCATGAGGATTTGAATATTTATAATATGAAAATGAAAGAGAAACAAAGCTCAGGTTAAGGGCCAACAGCTCTGACAGTCACACAATTAGTGTTAAACCATGCACAGCACAGGGCAGATCCATCAGGCAGGCAGTGCTCCAAGAGTGTATTTCAGTGGGAGACCTTTTAACTGCTCAACACTGAAAAGGATCTGCAGTCGAGAGTGAAAACAAACCTGTTTCAGTTTGAAGGTTTGTTTCTTGCTGGGGTGTTAGTGCTGCAGCCCACAGCCAGGCTACCACTTAGCGTCACGATCAGCTTCCTGTCCGCTGAATGATTTCTTCCTGTAAGGTGAATGGAATCTTTACTCCCCACTGCAGCATTAAAAGAGCGCTGAACTCTCAGAGGAGCCAGCTTTGAGATAAGACATTAAAATGGGACACGTCTTCCCTCCCAACTGAATATGAAGACACATTGACACTATTTCAAAGACGTGCAAAGGAGCTCTCTCCTAACATCCTGGAAAATATTTATTCCCCAGCTAACATTTATATCTAATCATTAACCTTTGCATATGGAAGCTCATACTGTGCCAATTGGCTGCAGTATTTTCCTCAGGATGATGAAGGCACGATGGGCCGAATGGCCTCATTATGCACTGTGACAATTCCGTGATTACAACATTGACGACACTTTGAAAGGAGTTAATTGTCTGGGCAGGAACATCCTGAGATCATAAATGAGTTGTGTAAATCCAACTGTTTAATTTGTTACTTTTTCTCTTTCGCTCTGTTCTCCTTTCTTTGTAGGACAATGTCTGCCATTTTGAGAAAATGCCACTGGCTTACACATCCTCTTACAGCCCCCACAAAACAAAAACTGAAAAGCTTGACTGGCTGTATATCCCCTGTTTGTAAGGCTAACCCTGGCTTTACCTGCAAATGTTTCTTCGAAAGTTCAGAGATTTCTGGGGCTTTTGTCAGCATAACAGCTACAGCATGGACTGGGCTGCAGGGAATCTGTGACTTTTCCACTGTTACCCATGACAACTCTATCCATAAACAACATTCCTGCTTGAAGGCCCTTTCTGGAAATGGACATACAATCACTGGCTACAAGGCTGCAATTTCACAGAATGTAACTCCTTGTGATTGCAATAACTCTACAAAGGCCAGTATCCCATCACCAAGTTACTCTTTATTTACATTTGCATAGTACATGACATGGATTCAGCTAGCTCAGAGTCAGTCTCTACAGTGAACAGAATCACTGACACTCCTGTTTATATCTGTCAGCTAGGGCTCCCTGATTAGACCAGCTTAACAGCCTGAATCAGGGAAATCATATTCTATGTAGTCCACCTGGTTAACCTCTTTCCAATCACTCCAGTGAGTGCTTTGGGTGTTGACATCACAGACTAGCATCCACCACATTTATCAATGTTGTTCCAGATGAGCTGAACCAGATGTGACCTACTGATAGAATTGTCGTGGTCATCTAAAACTTAAAAATGGAAGTGATCTAAAGATGGATCTTAAAGATTTCAAGTGGTGAGCCTCTGAACTAGTTCCTTTGTTTAAGACAGTGGGTAGCATCCCTCCGGCCCCTGAACTACATGGACATTAATGAGGAACTCTGGAAAATCAGGTAAGATTGGCAGTAATGAGGTTCTTGACATTGTGAGGAAACAATCTGGTTTCTCCAGGGAGATGTTGAACAGTGAGACAGCAATCTCCCCAGTGAATGCCAGTGTTCCTATCATGAGTTGGAGATATTGGTGTTGGACTGGTGTGTACAAAGTTAAAAATCACACAACACCAGGTGAAAGATCAACAGGTTTAATTGGAAGCACACTAGCTTTCGGAGTGTCGCTCCTTCGTCAGGTGGTAGCGGAGGGCTCAATCCTAAAACACAGAATTTATAGCAAAAATTTACAGTGTGACGTAACTGAAATTATACATTGAAAAATTGATTGTCTGTTAAGCCTTTCATCTGTTAGAATACCGTGATAGTTTTACTACTTTCATGTGTAAATCACAAAACCTTTTTTTAAGAAGTTGCATTCTCAGATTAGCTGTTAACAATAGTGACAGCTAGACAAAGTGTCAGTATCTGAGCTGGTGAGGGATATAGGAGGCAGCCTCGAACCCTCTGAGTTATCTGAGGTTTCTTCCTCAAAAGGCCATGCAGATTCTACCAATGCCTGCAGGAGACTAGAGAGGGAAGATTAGATGAGGGAGACACCGTGGTGAATAGGTAATGAGGCGAGCCTTGGAGACCAGCACAAGAAGTCTTGCAAGGACTCACAGAACCAAATCCTCTGTGAAATTCAGCAGAATTGTCACCTTGCCGATTTCCAGTAGAATGTGATACAAAGATGAGTTTTAACAACCGGGTTATGTTTCAGCAGTGTGACTTTCCATTCAGATAAAATGAAAGAATGAAGTGGGTCATGTGACCTTTTTCTAGATTGTACCTGACAACAAGCCTGGATGGAAATTGTCAGGGAAGGAAAAAACAAAGAATTTCAAGCAGTAAGAGAAGGGGAAAGCCTTGGATTACGAACAAAGGGGAAAGTCAAAAAACCAAAAATGAACAGCATGGTGGCTAAGTGGTTAGCACTGCTGCCTCACAGCGCCAGGGACCCAGCTTTGATTCCACCCTTGAGCGACTGTCTGTGTGTACATTCTCTGCAGTGTCTGCGTGGGTTTCCTCTGCTCCTCCCTCACTGCAAAAATGTACAGGTTAGGTGGATTGGCCATGCTAAATTGTTCCCATGGTGTCCAGGGATTTGTGGAATAGGTGAGTTATCCATGGGAAATATGGGTTATGGGGATAGGTTGGGGCGTTCTTTGGAAATTTGGAGCAGTCTCCATGCCCCAACTGGCCTATTTCTGCACTGTCAGGATTCAGTAAGCAGGGAGACTTGATGATTCAGCTTTAAATCACAGCTGGAAGTTTGCAGTCCCACACCAGTGGGTTTGAAAAGGGGCTTGTCAAATGCACTGTGTGGCCTTCCCACTGAAGACCTGCCACCACGACATGTCTGCCATTTTACAGCAGTCATTAGCAGCTTCACCTTCCCAGACGAAAGTGTGGACTGCAGATGCTGAAGATTAGAGTTGAGAGTGTGGTGCTGGAAAAGCACAGCAGGTTAAGCAGTATCCGAGGAGCTAGAAAATCGACGTTTTGGGCAAAAGCTCTTCATCCGGAATGAGGGGGCTTTTACCCGAAATGTCTATTTTCCTGCTCCTCAGATGCTGCCTGACTTGCTGTGTGTTTCTAGCTCCACACTCTCGACCCATCACCTTCCCAAACAAGGGGGTCACGACCCCAGTTGAGTCACAAGATAAGATTTTGGAGTCATTAGTTCAGAAGAAGCAATGGTTGCCATGGATCCCCATCAGCTGCCTAGTCCTGTTTAAAATGTGCACCTTTCTTTGTGAAATTGAGGTTGTAACCTAATTGAACGCTTAGCGAGACCCAATTCTTGCTGTGTGAGAGAGTCTGTGTGAAAAGGTAAGTGCTGACTTTACTGAGATTTTGATCAACTATCCCGTGGAGAATGGGAGGGAAGGCTAGAGGGGGAAAGGTGGTCAATGGAGAAAGAAATGGAAGGGAGAAATGGGGATGCGGTGAAGGGAGAGAAGGGTGAAATGGTGGTGAAAATAAGAAGGGACACCAGGGAACATGAGAAGGGGAAATGGATGCACAGTCCTGTTCAGTAACCCTTACACCACGCCCTCCAAAGTGGTGAAATTTTCATCTGGGGCCAAAAAAGACAGGCAGGAAAATCGACTTATTCTGGGAGAAGTTTGGGAAGCATAGGCTGGGGCTACTTTCGCTGGAGTGTCGGAGTTTGAGCGGTGACCTTATAGAAGTTTATAAAATCATGAGGGACTTGGATAGGGTGAATAGTTATTGTCTTTTCCCCAGAGTAGTGGAGTCCAAAGCTCGAGGGCATAGATTTTGTGAGAGGTGAAAGATTTAAAAGAGACCTAAAGAGCAACTTTTTCACACAGAGGGTGGTGCATGTATGGAATGAGCTGCCAGAGGAAATGGTGGAGGCTGGTACAATTACAACATTTAAAAGGAATCTGGATGGGTATACAAATAGGAAGGGTTTAGAGGGATATGGGCCAAGTGCTGACAAATGGGACTAGATTAGGTTAGGGTACTTGGTCGGCATTGACAAGGTGGACAGAGGAGTCTGTTTCCATGCTGTACATCTCTATGACTTTATGACTCTGATAATAGAAGTTGCTGCTTTCACTGAGGTTAAAAACTATTTCACAAACACGCTGATGGGAACAAACACTGAAGTTAAGAACGGGAAAAACCATTTATATATTGCACATATTGTGCTTTTGGGGGGAAAGAAATTGTGGAGACCAGCTTAACTGGCATTAAGAAATTGTGATGAGATACTCTGTGATGTTGACCTTCATATTGCTTAAGAGTTCTGGGATTTTAAAGCAGATTTCTTTTGTTGTTCATCTGACTTCTAAGGAATAGCACATACAGTTATTCTGATACAGTGAAGAACAGCAACTGGCCCAGGCTCCTTCAACAAAACCTTCCAAACCCACAACTGCTACCACCCAGAAGGACAAGTCTAGCAAGTGCTTGGGAACATCAACATCGAGAAGTTTCCCTCAAAGTTGCTCACCATCATGACTATAATCACTGTTAGTTAGAGGAGAAGAGGTAGAGGAGAGGTAGAGGAGATTAATGTTGGCCATTCCAGTGACACAAGCATGCTACTGATGAAATAAATAAAACGCTTTGCATCATTTTAAAAGGTCATCATTTTACAAAAGCCCATAAGTAGACTCTGGGATCCTACTGTTCAGCTTCTTTGTTTAATTGGATGAAAAGACAATTCTATTTGTTTTCTGGATCTGATCCGTTGCAAGGACACCATAATTATATCATTAAGTACAAACAAGCTTTTAATTCCAAAGCTCTGAAATGGACAATACAATCAAAGCTGACAGCACTAATCCTGAAAGACCCCCACTGCAATTTTATTTCAATCAAAGCAGACAGCACTAATCCTGAAAGACCCCCACTGCAATTTTATTTCAGGATTTATTTTCCAGTCGTTTTCCATTTTTTATTTTCAACCATTTAAAAAAAATGCATAGCTTTTTTTCCCTAAACAGAAGAGACCTTGAATCCATCAGTGCACTTTTAATGTTGCTTGCCTCCACTTTATGACTTGCATTTCCTTTTCCTTTGAAAGTCTTAGATAGTGCCCCATTAAAGGAAAATGTGCAAGAACAAACACACTATCTCAGCACTCAGACGGAGGATCATATTAGTGACTGGTTTTCTGCATGGAACTAATTTAATATGACATAAGGTTTAAAGAGTTACTGCCAAATGTCAACTGAACTGTGTGTTCTGCATTAAAATTCACATCTTTGCCTCAGATTTACCTTCAACCAATTATTCTCTTAATTATGATGGACCAGTAAGTCTGCTCCTTCACATATCACCATGGGAAAAAAGTGAAATAATTTCTTGCCTGTTTAATGCTTTCTAAAACTGACAGCTGAAGCTGTTCACCCTTTATAGCTCCCAGCAAGAGTTTCTGCTCTTTGTAAAATTATTTAAATTTCTACTTTAAACACCCTTTGGAACCTTTAATCATTAAGTTGAAGGAAGTGTGAACATCACTCGATTCCCTCACAACATCCATCTACTTTCTCATACAGACCTCAATATTGCACATATCTTGCTTATCCTGTCAACTTTTGCAATTGTTCTGAAATCTGTTCCTGGGAGCTCAAAGACTCAGTTGACTGGCTGAGTCAGTAATAAACCACGACCTATATACCTGGAGATTATTTTTTTTTTAAATGCTACAATGTGATCCAGCAAAAATAAATTGACTGGACAGAAAGGATTTGTGCTAAAGCTGCTATTTCAGTGCTACTTCAGCTCAGACTGAGGATGGACAGTCTCCTTTCTCTCTCTCGATTATCACGGCTTTAATAAAGTGGATTTACACAGCCTGAGTTAAATCTACCTTACATACTTCTGGGCTATAATTCTCACCACCATTGAAAGGAAGTACTAAGGTGGCCAAAGTAAAGACAGAAAATGCTGGAGCGACACAATACACCTGGACTTTTCTATAGAACTCTATTTTTCTCTCCACATATTCTACCAGACCTGCTCAGTTTCTCCAGCACTTTCTGCTTTTATTTCAGATCTCCAGCACTTTATTTTTAATTCAGTGGGGTCTGGAGCTGTCAGACTGATTGCACGAATGAGTGCTCTTCTTGGAGAATGAGTCCGTTTGTTGGTGCAAGATATTCATACAGTTGTTGTTATCCCTGATCCAGAACTGCGAGTTGTGGACTGTGAATGACAAAACAGATAAGATTCCATTCTCCAGTACCCTAATGAGCAGCAAATTCCTCTTTCCCTTCTACTTTCATGAAGCCCAGGACCACCAAGGGACAGATGAGTGATAGCAGGATTGGGCTGAAGGGGTCGACATTCAAGGGAGAATGTGGGAGCACAGGTTAGCAGCGGTGTGACTTTCAGCAGGCAATCCCTTTGCCAACAATCAGACCTTCAGTCAGACATTAAGCAGCTTTGAAGGAGGGACCCCACCCCTGAAACTTATAAGCAACCCTGACACTTTTTACATTCCAGGTACATTCCTCACCCACAGCTGGCTGAATACCAGTGGTAGTGGCATGGGACACTGAGGTAGGCTTAAGTTGTCTACTTAAGGTTCTCAGTTGTCAGAGGTGCAGGAAAGCTATTGTGCTTCAAACTTAATCCGGGCAAAGGCTGGCGGTTCCTCAATCACCCTTCCCACACCCAGAAAATGCCCCCACTACCAAATTCACCTCAGGGGAACATCAACATCCACCCTTGGAGAAGTTGAGTCGAATGAAATACATTAGAATTGTATGTCAATAAAAACAGAGGTTTTGATAAAATGGACACGAACCTCCAGTTCTTCAGTCCTGTGTAGGTTTGTTGCAGTAACACACCCTGAATAAAGCCACAGAGACAGAAGAGCCAGAACCATGTTCAGATCAATCAGAGTTAGATTAGAGTCTTGCTTGGTCTGTGCTTTTGTGGCTAAAGGCTGGATGTTCTCTGAGCAGCATCTGATTTATAATGGTAATGAAAGCTTTTTGTTTCTATCTCTGATGTAGCAGTGAACATGCAACATATTTCTGATGACTGTATTATCAGCATATATCATTAGGGTTGCAAAGGGATACAGGTTACAAAGGGATATACATAGAGTAAGGGAATGGGAGAAGATCTGGCAAATGGAGTATAATATGGGAAATGTGAAATTGTCCATTTGGCCGGAAGAAAGGAATGAAACATTTGATCAACAGAGGAATCTCAATTATCTGAACAAGATGGGCAGGCACTATTTTGTTCGGATAATTGATTATTCGTTTAATCGATTCAATGCCTTTCCTCTGGGACTCGGAGTTTTCTATTAAGTCTGCTCGCTATTCAGGAGACCAGCAGCAGCACAGCGCACGCGAACCCTTGCCTGCCCCCAACACCACCCACTGCTCACCCGCCCCCAAACTCCGTGCAACACCGCCCCCTGCCCGCCCCCAACACTGCTCCCTTCATGACCCCTGTCTGCTCCCACCCACCGCGTTACTCCCCGTCCACTACCATCCCTTCTGCCCCCAACCCCTCTCCGGGCTAGCCGGACTGGACATCAACAAGACTGCTGCTGCTGCCGTTTGGGGGGTGAGTCTCCAAATAGCATACACACACATCTTTTTACTGTAACTTTTTGACAGGTTCCACCTTTGTCCTGTACAGGACAATGTTAGAGAGATTATCTGGGGAAGGGGAGTTTAGGGTACACACCTGTGTAGAACTCCAGGGAATGTGTAGGAAGAGAGAGAGAGAGAGAGAGAGAGAGAGGGGGGGTGGGAGGTCAGTCATTCAAAGATGGTGCTTGCGCTCCCATCAGTCTAGGACTGTTCTTGGTAGCACTTATAATCACTGTAAACAAAAGATGCAATCAATGTTGGACACATGTCTTTGATGGAATGTTTCTTTTGGGACGTCGAGATCTCCTTCAGATAATCCAATTTTTGGATAATTGGTATTCGGATAATCGAGGTTCCCCTGTAAATGGTGAGAGATTTCAGAGCTGTTAGATGCAGAGGGATCTGGTCGGCTGAATGCATGAATCACAATTAACTAGTGTGTAACTACAGAAGGTATTAAGAAAGCTAATGGAGTATTATTACTTATTGCAAAATGAGTACAGAAGTGGGAGGTAGTGCTTCAGAGCACAGTGTATTGGGGAGACCACATCTGAAGTATTGAGTACAGTATTAGTCTCTTTAATTAAGAAAGACTGTAAATGTGTTGGAAGCAGTTCAAAGAGATTTTGTGAGATTAATACTTAAAATAGGTGGGTTGTCTAATAACAAAAGGTTTGACAGGTTAGATTTGTATCCGCTGGACCTTAGTAAGGAAAGACGTGATTTAACCAAATCATTTTAAGATCCTAAGTGATCTTGACAGAATGTATGTGGAAAGAACAGATTTTTCTTGTGGGACAATCTAAAACTAGGGGTCAGTGTTTATAAATAAGAGTTATCCACTTAAAAAGTGATATGTGTTTTCTCTCAGAGGGATTTGAGTCTTTCGAACTCTCTTCCTCAATCAGCAGTTTGAAAGAAAGCAGAGGCTTGGAATATCGCTAAGCAAGATGTGAATAGATTTTTGATAATGAAAGGGGGTAAAATGTTATTAGAGTTAGGTGGAAATATGGGGAAGTCAGGACAGGCATGATCTTATTGTTGGCAGAGAAAGGGCTGAGTGGTCCAGGTTTGTTCCTAGTTAATTTATTTGTACATATGGTTATTTGTATCAATAATCACAATGTTGGTGAGAAAAACTTCTACCTTCCTTTTCGGTCTTGGTCATCTTTTGAGATTGGATTGTAGATTTCATGAATGTCTCAATTATTGAAGCCTTCAAAATCAATCGCTAAAATACATTAAGTGTTCCTCTCTGAATGTAGTGTAAACCACTGCATCATAATCCATCAGATGAAAAAAAGATTTGTGCAGCACATTTATCACTTATGGCAAAAACATCAAAGTGTCTTCTGGAAACAAATCATTCAAAATATTTGCAACATTCCATGCATAAACTCATTCTATCCATGTGTTTTATTTTGTATGGTGGGGTGAAATGAATAGGTGATAAATGAACAAAAGACAGTAATTTGCAATGAAATGCCATCACAGAAGGAAATATGTCACAGACCAAGGACTTTACCCTTTCAAATTGTGCAGAGAAATCTCATCGTAGTTCTGTGACGTTTGAAGGTTAATGTTCCATTTCGAGGTAACACAATAAATTATACCTTTCACTTTCTCTTCCGCTTAAATTCAGCCTCTATAAAATCAGGAGCATTAAAGCATCACAAAAGCATGATACCTTGTCATCCGTCTTGCATTGCAAACAAATTGACAGCTTTATTTTACATTACTTTTCACATTGGAGATGGGGGAATGATGATTACAGTGGTACTTACCAGTGTTGATATTATAATTACTTATTTTGTTACTTAACTTTAATGATAAAGTCTGAAGTATATGAGGATAAAGCTTGCATATGACGTAAAGCTCAGAAGAGTCACAGGCATTGAGAATATCAGGGGCTTCAGGAGGTTAAACAGTTTGGTGAAATGGAGAGACATATTTGAAGTTTAACAAAGAGGAGTGCAAAATGATACTTTTTTTGATAGGATGGATGATATAAATTAAACGATGCAATGTTAAAAGAGTTGTAGGAACAGAGACAATAGGGTGTGCATTCAATCTTTGAAGGTGCTAAAAGAATTTGAGAAGGCTTTTGAAAAAGCAGAAGGGACAACCAAGATTATTAACTAATTATTAAGTACGAAAGCAAATGCCTTGTACCAAACTATTACTGGGTCTCTGGTGAATGTTGTGTTCAATTCTTAGTACAACGCATTCAGAAGGATGTCAAAGCCTTGGAAAGGGTGCAGAAGGAATTCACCAATATGGTACCAGTGATGAAAAATGTTGGTTATGTGGTAAAACATGAGACATTTGTGTTGCTTTCCATAGGGTAAAGATAGTTCGGAGGAAAGTTGGAAGCGGTGCTCTAAATCATGAATGGTCTTGATAAAGTAGCTAAGCAGAAATTGTTTCCAGTGACAGAAGAGACACTAACCACTCAGAAAGAAAGTAAAACAGTTCAATTGGTAAATGAGAAATACTGCTTTGTCTTGTTGTGCACACTTCAAAATGGAGGACCGGTAAGATCAGTATGTTGACTTTGCAAAGCACATAGATTTAATACAATTTACACAGGACGTTGCTGCAACCTGGAATGCACTGTCTAAAAGTATACTGAAAAAAGATTCAATTCTAACATTAAAAAATTGTAGATAAAGGGAAAGGAATTACAAGGTGATGGGGATGGAGCAAGGGAAGAAGACTTGTTGGATACAGGTCGTTCTGCTATAACATGGCAGTTGTGTTCCTTGGCAAACTCACGCTAATAAAATCATGCTATGTAGAATGTCAGCAACATAGAACCAGATATTGCCCCATGCTGTTGTCTATCCATCATCAACCACTTTGGCAAGGTTCCCGAATGAAGCCAATGTTTGATCCCCTCATAATTCCCTCTATTGACATTCAAGATCCTAGTTTTGGATTCAACTATTTCACTCTCCACCTTAACGGAAAATCTTATCACATTAGCATCAAGGGAATCTCAACAATTTTTTTTCTCATGACAGAAGTCATGGCGAGAATAGCTTGTTCCTCACAGATTGGTCAAAGAAAACATCACATACTCTTGCAACTCCACAATACTAATACTAGTTTGCTTTGTCTAAATGTAAATTGAACTCACTCATGGTAACACTCCTCAGCAGGAGGCTGAGTTGAATCCTCCACTTGGTATTTCTGGCTGATGATGGGTGCAAATGCTTCATCCTTTTACACTGATATGCTGGTCTCCCCCATCATGGAGACTGGAAATATTGTGGAGGGTCCACCTAATTGCCCACTCCAAAGCATAACATCCATGTGACAGGATGGCAGAGCCGACATCTGATCTATTGTTGTGGAATCTCTTAGCCTTTTCCATTACTCAGTGCTTCTGCTGTTTGGCCAGCAGGTAGTCCTGTGTTATAGCTTGGCTACTACTCCTGGCATTCCCTCCTGCACTCTTTGCAGAAAAAGCTCTCATCTTGATGATAATGGAAGGTTGGGGGATGTGCTTCACCATAACTTTACAGACATTGATTGTGATGCTGTTGATGGCATGCTGTGCTTATTGAATGCCCAGCTTTGAGTACTTGATCTGTATTTAGTCTATTCGGTTTGGAGTTGGTGGCATTGCCACACAACATGAGACTATCCTCAATGTGAACACAAGGCTTGGCCTCCTCAACAATTGAGCAGTGATCATAGATATTCACTCTTGTCAGTTGCCTCCTCACCCGCTGCAGGCTAGCAACCACGCCCATTAAGATTTAGTCAGCTCTGTCAGTACCGGTGCTACCAAGCCGTTCTTGCTGATCAATGCTGTTAATTCCCCAGCCTCCGTGTTTCTTCCATATGCCTTCAGAATTACTAATTTATCAGCCAAAGGTGAAAATGGGGGATGATGGTGGTAGCTGATAATCAGCAGAAGGTTTCCTTGTCCACATTTGACATGATCCCATGAGAACTCATGGAGTCCACAGTCAATGTGGAGGACTCCCACTGCTTCCTGACTGTGTACCATTGTAATGATAACTATGCTGGGTTTATTCTGTTGGTGAGTTCAGGACAAGCCAGGGATGGTATCTGGGACATTGTCCATAGCGTCTGATGCCATGAAGATGACTGTTGATTAACTAGCCTGTGAGACATCTGTCCCAATTATGGCAAAAACCTGTAGATGTCAGTAAGGAGGACTTTGCATGAGCTGTGTTTGCCGTTGTCATTTCCTGAGCTTAAGTCAATGCCATGTGGTCTATTCTGTTTGATTCCTTTCTCTACTGTTGCAGCAATTTTCATAGTACTGTGTGGCTTGTTAGGCCAGTGATGGGACTTGGCAGTCACATGTAAGACAGATCAGATAAGAATGACAGATTTATTTTCCTAAAGGACATCAGTGAATCAATTTTTTTTTTACAATAAACACTATTAGACTTTTTTTTAAGAGTGGAACTGCCGTAAGATGAATAGCAACAGCCAATGCCATTACACTATGAGCAGACAGAAACCCAGGTCAGATGCCTGATGCCCAGGTATTCTGAGGATTGACACTCATTGTCGCATTGCCATACCATGACTCAGCTCTGCAGTTGTTGGTGCATCTCCCAAGCCTGGCTGCTGCAGAAATGTAGAGCATCCATTGAAGAGCCCCATTGTGGCACTGTGGATTGGGGAGGACTGGACACACCCCCTTTTTATGGCACTACTTATCAATGTGATTGACTGGGGTGTGTGTTGGGGTGGAGGGGTCAGTTCTGTGATTTCCTAGGAGTTATATTCAATTTTAATCTGTCTACGATTTTCTGGGTAACTATCCAGGTCAGTGTTTGGTATTTCCCACACGAGTTCATAGTCAAAGGCTATTGTGCATGTTCCCACAGAACAGGCAATTTGTCCTTCTGATGTTCAAATTTCTTGGGCAATTCCCACAGAGGCCAGGATTTATAGGAATTTGTTTGGGGTTACAATGTGCATCTTCGTTAGGATGTTGGGGGATTATGAAAGGTGAGTTAATAAGGTAGTCTCAGGGGTCAATACAAACCAGCACACAAGATAACAAGAACAAGTTTGGGAGAATTGCAAAGACAAATGCGTGTAAAATCCTTGAATATCAAATGCTATAATAAATTGCTATAGCTCTAGATCACCAGCTAAAACTTGTAAACTTTGGGTGTTTCTCCAAAGAGAATGGGATCTTTGAGAAAAATCCATGATGACACTAACACGTTTTAGCTGATGATGTAGAACATTAGCTACATTACAATAGTGTTAGATACTAGATTGTACACTCATTTCTCTCTTCCATTGAAATGTATTACAGCATGATTTACTTCAGGTTCCAAACTATCTATTTTTTTGTTTTGCTCGTATGCTTAATTATTTATTTGATTTCTATAATATACAACATCGATCTGATAGAAACCTAGTTTTCTTCCTTGGATACAGGAAGTTTATACATAAATATGTGATTGTGCATATACGGTATGAAAGAATTGGGCAAAAACTCCTGATAGAAAGCTATTTAAGTTCAAGTATTATATTTATACATACTCATTAACTTCAAAATATCTCCAAATGTAGTTAATTACTTTTAGAAGTGTGCTGGCATTATTATGTTGTTCTGCTCAAGGTCATTTGCAGGATATACCACTTTCAAATAACACAGATATGATGTGACACTTTGAAATATACAGTGCATTATATAAAACAATTAATCTGTAGTGCTGTCACTGTCAGAACAACATTTAGAAAAAAACATTTTTTCAAGGAACCAACTCTTGTCCATTTTTATTTTTATTCTATCATACACTCCTCATTTGCTACAACGTTAGTTTATATGGTGAATATTTCTACCATGATCCTATTCTTCCTTAACTTGTGACTGCTATCTTGTTCCTATTTACCCTTGATACTATCCTATTGTTTCACATTTTAAGTCTCTGAACCATGGAGACTAGATGTAGAATTCAAGATGCTTGTTGGGACCTCACAGAAATTCCTAAGCACTGGCATCTGTGGGAATTGCCCAGGAAATTTAGACTTTGGAAAGGCAATTCTTCCACTCTGTGGGATCAAACGGGATCCAACTCTGAGCTGGTGTTGGAGACTTCAAATGGCTTTGACTTACTTGGACAGTTATCCGTAAAACATTGAGCAAATTAAAATCTGACTTAACCCCTGGGTTACTACATCACTGAACCATCCCCCAACACCAGTACTTTACATTCTACCTTTCACTGTATTTCTCTATGTGTGGCTCTCAAACACCATTCTTTCATCAGACCCTATCAGTTCATGCACTTCGCTCTTTGCTTGGGTCTGTTCCTGATTTTGGAAGAAAGTGATGACTGCAGATGCTGGAGATCAGAGTCAAAGAGTGTGGTGCTAGAAAAGCACAGCGGGTCAGGCAGCATCCGAGGAGCAGGAGAATCTTTATGGCTTCAAGGCCGAGGAGATGACCTGGGGGATGCAGTGAGAGAGAAAGACTCACTGAGATCCTTGTAGAGTGAGGAGGAATAGCTTATGTCCGAAACGTCTATTCTCCTGCTCCTCGGATGCTGCCTGACTGGCTGTGCTTTTCCAGCGCCACACTCTTTGACTCTTCCTGATTATGTCTTTTTTTTCCTGCTCTACTTCTCCATAACTGTTGAGAATGGCATTGAGACGAAAATCAGGAAAAGGTTTTGTCAAATTCAACAACATTGCAGCACAATTCTTTGTGTCTCAATTGCTTTTTCTAATTAGTTCCACTCTTCACCCTTTCCCCATATTGTTGCAATTGTTTTGTCCTTCGAGTATTTATTCAATTCAATTTAAATATTATTATTGACCCTGTACCAGATAGTGCATTCAAAATTCTAATTATTTGTCACATAGAGAAAAGATTTTCCTCTATTTGTCTAAGGTCCTTTGGCCAGTAAGCTTAAATCTTGACCTCTCAAGGTTTGAGCTATTGCAAAAGGTTTAATTTTATTTACTCTATCTAAACGCATCATGATTTTAAACACTTCTATCAAATGTCTTTTTAGTCTTCTTTGCTCTAAGGAGCTTTTCCAGATTGTACACAACAATAATTCATCTCCTTGGGAATTATTACAGTAAATCTCTTCTATGCCATCACATTCTTCCTAATGTATGGTGCCCAAAATTAGATATAACACTCCAACAAACAAAGGAAACCAATCTCTATGTTTTTCATAAAATCCCTTAGTTTGGGAGTGGGCCATTCTACTCAGTGAGACCACACTGACACTCCAAACAGCTTCCCACACAGAGCCACACCCCATCCGATCCCCATAGCCGACATATCAGTGGATGCCACGTGTGGCC
>NC_057733.1:15221591-15249591 GCF_004010195.1 Chiloscyllium plagiosum
GTTAGCCTAGTGAGGCATTTATTGTAGAGTGGTGAACATTTTATAAGTCTTTTTGCCTCTGCAATGACCTGTGGTGACAAGTAGAAGTGTTCCTGTGATGCAGCAATGATGTGGTCATCTGTACCATATCAGCTGCCTTGAAATATACTTGTAGGTTTATGTGCAAAATTGGCCATGAAGTGATCATGAACTGCATTAAATGTAGGTTTTATCTTCATTAGCCAGTTCCAAAGCAGTGGAAGTACTGCAGGTAAAACTGCAGTTGAGATCATTTTTATTTGAAGCAAAATGTTATTTTCATCATCCAATTTCCAAACTTGACAGGCAGCGGGCCTTCTCCGGTTATGTTCACATGGAGATATATGTCAAGTCGTAAAGTTATCAGCAACACTACATTTTAGCCAAAAACATGGAAGAGATTGCGTTTCAGAGTCTTGCAACCAAATGAAGACAAAGAATTGAAATTTGCTTTGATGTAAGACCTAAAAGAAGGCTAGCTTTTATTCAAGGCACAAAGCAGGACGAGTCAAGTTGATTTTATAGTGATATTTTGAACTGTCAAGTTTGGAAACAGTGGTTCAAATCCCAGTTTCCACTGTTAAATAAACTGACATTTACCACACATTCAGCAAGTTAGCAGAGAATATTGTACACAACAATGGATCGATATAACTTGAAAGACTAACAGGCAAAGGAAAAGCCATTAAAGAACGTTAACTGCCTATCATTCAATATAGAGTTATCATTCAGTATATAAGCAGAACTAATATCAATGATCCAGGCTTTCTAACTTAAAAAGAGTGTAATTCAGGCAAATGATTGGGATAGTGTTTTAAGATAGGCAGTTTTGTTTTTGTAAAATGGTTAATTCACCAGAGATATTTTCCTCTTCAGTTGATGCTGCTTAGCAGATGAAGCGGCAGTGTTTCTGACATCTTAATTCTTGTGGGTCACAATAGTCTTGTGGCTGTCAATGTGAGTAGCTAATTGCTTATAACATCACAACACCCATCCAGTTCTTTGTTGTGTCATTGCAGTGAAATAGATGAACAAACATAAAAGGAGCCCACAGAAAAAGACAGTGGTTAGATAGTATCTCATGGACAATTTTCAGCCAAACCTGGTGCCTTGTTGTCCACTGCAGATTTTTTTTCAGTCACTTAGGAAAGCAAGGACCAATCTCAATCAATTCGTTCCCTGCCATGGAGAGAATGGCATTGATAAGAATTGCAATGTCCGAGGTAGCGTTGGGCGAAAATTGGAGAAGGTTAGAAAGGTAATTTTGAAAGGACAGAGTACACCTCTGTTATACTTTGTACATTAAATGTAAATAATAGTGACACCACCTAAATAAAAGTGATGTTTTCCATCTGATATACATTTTATTGATTAAAGCACAATAGTAGTACAACTTACTATTTAGAAGATGGTGTTATAATCTATTTGACAATATTAAAGTGATGTTGCAAGTCTTAAAAGGAATGTTAAAAAAGTGTTTTGGGTTGTTTATGAGGACATCAAACTGGAATCTGCCAGGAGAGGATTGTAAGCAGATGCTCTTAAGAAATTGCATTCTGAAGTATAAATTGGGTCAAATCAGGCATGCAAAATGGAGACAGCATAATTGTTTGAATAATTCTCAAATAAAGGAGTAGTCAACACAGTAGGTGATTTAAAATTGAATAATTGCTTTGCTAATTAGCTGACTTCTGTTTCCATCATCAATCGTGTTCTGAGATAACTTGTGCTAGCAGTGGTTTTGGAATATGAAAGTAAATTACATCCTTGTTGTCATTCCAACAGTGAAGCTGCCTCAGCTTGGAATAACGAGTGAAAAGCCTGGCATCAATTAACTGCCTCAGTCCACAAGCAGCCAACCTTTGACAATTAGTAAGAGCTCAAACTGTCCCCAGTGTGAAAAACACCCACCCCTTTCAATGTTATTGCTGACCTCGCATGACAACTATTTTAAAAATGCTTTTTCTCCAACTCAATTTACTGAGATAATTGTACCACTTACCATGGGTTTAATCTGAGTTTCCACCAGTTTGGAAGTATGAGATTTGGAACACCCCATATTTAGCAACTGAGCATCAGATCCCTTCATTATTACATCACAAATGTTGTTTTAGTAAGTCATTTTCATTGCACTCCTGGGTACTTTTCTCTCTGTAAATCAGTCTCCTGTACTTCTCTCAGCCTCATTTTGCACATGGTTTATTCCCATATCCTAAAGATCATTCCCATCTTTCACTCATGTCAATCAGGTGATTTAGACCTAAGTCTTCAAACAGGTTGCTCTTAACCAAAAGGTTTATCACCATCTTCTAGTTCACAACCACCTTTAACAAAAACCATACTGAGACCAAGAGGTCACAGAACTGGGACAGCAGGATGCTTTATGCAGTTTGGTTTTATATATTGCTGTTACTTCTGATAATAAAATATGCAGACTTCCTTCGAAGTGCACTGTCGGCTGATGGAAAGCCATTGTGCAGGACAGATCAAATTCCAATAAATTCCCTAGGCAGATTGATTCTACTATAACAGCAAGAAAAATAAATATTTTTTAAGTGATTGAAGCACCAGTGATAACAAGCTTTAACAATGAGGTAAAGTTGCACAAACACAAAGGGAGCACGACTGAAAATGGGAGCACAAAGTGAAGGGAAAGACTTTTCGAAATTAAATATTAACAAGGGAGCATAACATTAATAACATTAGCCCAGGAGCTCATGCTAATTCTTTGCAGTCTACATGGCATGAGACAGCACCAGTATAAAACTGAGAGCATTAAAATCAAGAGAACTAACACTGTGACATTTTAGTTCATTCAGCACTTCCTGAAATCATTTTGCAATGATAATTCACTGGAGTTGCAATGAAAATAATCTGAAATGGCACATTTTGCAACAGATAGGTTTTTAGATGCAATGTATGCCCTCCAGCAGACTCAGTAACCATGTCAATCCTTCTACTGGTGTTAATACACAGAAATCTGGGAGAAAAAGTAGTTGAAGATAACAGAGACAGCAAAAAAATTAAAGGAAAGGTAAGCTAGTCTAGGGAATAAGCACTGATCATTCAAAATGGAAGGTGGTGTGAAATAGTGGAATGTGTAACATTGTAATCTGATGGTTTCTTGTTCATCTCCTTTCTTTGAATTTTTTATTAGATTATCAAGTAATCTTTTAGATTAGCAAGCTTGTTTAATAAAGATTTAAATATGTACACCGCAGAAACAAAAGTAACCTACGTGTTGTTTAACAATGTGGTGGAGGATGAGGTTTTGAGTATGAAAGGTTTAAATTGTACTGAAGAACACTGAGAAGCTGTGATTACATTACAATATTGGATATGCAGAGAAACAATTAGAGATTTACTACTCTAATTAGATACAGTTTAAACCCAGACAACACTTTTTTTTCAAGTCTTGTAAAGGATTTGTGGCTTTGTTTGATGGAAACTGTGACAGTTACTGCAAAGTGGACACATCTCCACCTTGGGAAACTTGTATCACGTTATGTTCACTCTACTTATTATTAATCCAATCCAACTGACCTGTGAGGTCTGCTACAAATAGCATCTTTATTTCTGCGTACCTCTTCCGTGTAGGATTTGTAGCAGCCGTTCAGCCTTCTCACCATATATAAAATTTGGGTGAAGTTTTATATCCACAGTTTTGAACTAGCTTCAGAACCAGTTGCAGTGTAATAGCTAATTATCTTGATTAATAAAAAAAATACAGATTAGACGTTTTTGTAGCAAGTATTTAACTGGCTATAAGACAAACTATTGTTAATATAACATTTTTACTTTAGTATGGAGAAAATGTATTTGCTAAGAGAGAGACAGGTGGTGATTTTGTGTTTTTGGTCATTTTATGGATTGTTTATGGTAGTATACATGACAATGTACCTTTGTAGCTGTTACTTTGCACAAACTATTGGTTGAAAATTGAGTAAGCTTCAGGATGAGCAGTACTTGACTGTTTTCTCTGTAACTAATTGTTGTTCTAATTACCTGTAAAAGCACATTCTGTATGTACTGTATACAAAACTGTAATGAGTTTAGTAAAACTTATATAGTCTTAAGGACATTTTTTCACTTTGTCAGTTATAATTATTTATGGATTCACTAAAAAAAAATTAAACCAATTTAAACAAAATCAAACTGGCCAGATGCTTAAGTTCTTGGAATGTTCTTGCTTATAACACAATGGAAATATTCAATATTTCTCTTCCATGAACGGATATTCAGTCATTCCACCATTCACACCTCATATTGAAGTTTCACTGCCTCTTCTTTAACTAATAATGACTTGTAAGTACTATGAGCAGGAATATTTGTGCAATAGACAAACACTGAGCATGGTCCAAGAGTTTATAACAATGCAAAGTCTAATCCTTACATCCTAACAACAATCATTCATTGGGAGCCCCTAAAACACCACAAGGAACATAGAGCAGCATTTAAAAAACATAATTATGATACCAAGCCACATTAAGAAGTTTTAATTCAGTTAACAAAAAGCTTGATCAAAATAGAGAGATGAAGAGGTGTAGGCAGGGAATTCCAGGGCTGAAGATGCAGCCTCCATAAGTCAAATGAATAAAATTAGGGACACTCAAGATGCCAGTGTTAGAGAAGCAAATATATTTTTGGAGAATTGTGGGTTGGGAGAGATCAGAGCAATAGGGAGAGGCAAGGCCATGAAAAGATTAGAAAAATAAGATGGATAGATTAAAATCAAGGCATTGCTTGACTGGAGCCGTTATAGACAAGCATCATGGTGATAAGGGAACTGGATTGGTGGGAATGATCAGTTAAGGGTGCTTTGATTCAGTGAATCAAAACAGGAACATAAATATGGAGTATTGGTCTTGACATACTTTCACAGGATAGTAGTGCGAGACTCTCCTGGAAGTCGCAATTGAGCATCAGTTAATTTGACATCCAATCTTGCAGCTCATCCAGGCAGTGTCAAGATGGGCTTTATAATGAACTAGTAGGCTCACTTAAATGACCTGGGAATTTTCAGAACTTTTACAGAATTAATGTAACTTCATCAAGAAAGATTTATTTATTTAATGAGCATGATAGAAATTTTGCATATGAGAGAGTTTGCTTGTGAGTTATACAGGAGCCAAAGGGTGAGACAAAATTTTGTCAGAAATGAATCCATTCTGTAGCTACCACTTTCAGATGGTTCCAAAACTTTCAAATTATTTCATCCATATCTAAACATGGATGGAAATAAAAATCACCATATTGTCTGGAGGAGCTCTGGATGTGATCTCTTTGAATCATACATTTAAACTGTATTCCTAACTTAAATTTGGTTGCATTTCCCAATGGAATGTAACATCCTCCGTGTAGTTTTTAACATCAATTTCAGTTGCTGTTTATGCAACTTCACTATTCACTGATTGTGTGTTGTTCCTGCCTTCATAACAATAGTGCCTTAATTCCAAACCAACTAATTAGCCATGGAGCGCTTTAAGGTCTTCTACAGATTGAAAAGAAGGATTTGTATAAATGCAATTCTAATGTAAGACCAAAAGGAATAATGTAAAACGTTAGCTAAGGCAAGTAATGGGCAGTTAATGGTTAATCACCATGTCTGATTTTTATTGGTTTTGGCTCAAATGCAGAAATAAATTGGCTAGGATTTTAATGGGCAGCCAATCCACTGTCTGACCACTGACAGTTCCACTGAACTTGAACATTCAGCCAAAAAGTAG
Organism: Chiloscyllium plagiosum; assembly: GCF_004010195.1. Taxonomy (NCBI): domain Eukaryota; kingdom Metazoa; phylum Chordata; class Chondrichthyes; order Orectolobiformes; family Hemiscylliidae; genus Chiloscyllium; species Chiloscyllium plagiosum. The sequence continues at coordinate 15,227,336 of NC_057733.1, forward strand.
GTTTACAAAAGTAAACAACAGCAAAATATTACTGTTATTTTTAAACTAAACTTCTTTGGGTAGGTACAACAGATATAAATAATGTTATACAGTCATAAAGTATACAAAAGTAAAACCACAATGCAATCCATAAATATATCCAATACAAAGTTAAAAATCACACAATACCAGGTTATAGTCCAACAGGTTTAATTGGAAGCACTAGCTTTCGGAGCGCCGCTCCTTCATCAGGTGGTTGTGGAGGACACAATTGTAAGACACAGAAATATACTGAATTTATACAGAATTTATCAGATACTTTCTTATACACACTTGCACTTCATTGAAATGGCCTCATAGTTCATCCCACAATATTTGAAAGTAATGATAGCCTTAAGCAATGCATATGGATTTCACAAGATAATCTGTAAATCTTATAAACCATATACCTGGTTGCTTTTCAAAGCAAAATATGTGATATTTGGTGAATCATAGATTCCTGCAGTGTGGAAGCAGGACATTCTGCTTATCAAATATGTTGCTGGAAAAGCGCAGCAGGTCAGGCAGCATCTAAGGAGCAGGAGAATCGACGTTTCGGGCATAAGCCCTTCTTCATATGCCTGAAACGTCGATTCTCCTGCTCCTTGGATGCTGCCTGAGCTGCTGCGCTTTTCCAGCAACACATTTTTCAACTCTGATCTCCAGCAGCTGCAGTCCTCACTTTCTCCTCATTTTGCCTATCAAGTCCATACCAAAGAGCACCCAGTCAGACTCACCCCATCCCTGTAACCTTGCATTTCTCATGGTTAATCCAGCTATCTTGTACATCCCTGGATACTATTGACAATTTAGCATGGCCAATCCACTTAACCTGCACGTCTTTAGACTGTAGGAGAGACCTGGAGCACCCAGTAGAAACCCACGCAGAAATGTTAAGAATGTGCAAACTTCAGACAGTCAGTTGCCCAAGGCTAGAATCAATCCTGGGTCCCTGGCGCTGTGAGGCAGCAGTGCTAACCATTGAGCCACTGTGCTGCCGCAAACATGTCAGGAAATCTGCAACTTCAAAGTGAAGCCACTGCATGCATTGATAATAATGTACTCATACAATCAAGAAAATATCAAGTGACAGATTAAAAACTATTCCGTGTATCACAATTGCCTGCACAGTGTAGTGAAATGAAATTGTTGAAACTTGTGCATTTGGATGTGTGAATGTTGATGTGTTACAATTATATAACACATTATCACTTTTTTGACTAAATGTATCAACCAGACAAATACAGTAGAATCTAGCTGCAGGCTAAACCGGTCTCAAGATCAATGATATTATGTATCCAGGCTCAACACTTCCTTTCATACAAATGCAACCCATATCCCACACCAAGAAACAAGACTGTCAGCTAAGTTATGCATTATAACCATATTATCTGTGACCCATCAGATTAAAAGTGAACAAAGTAATTTCTCACAGGATCCAATCATCAAATATTTTTATCATTAATCAGACTCTACCAGACAAGGTTTGTGTCAAACAGACAATACGCTGAATAACTGGATCATGCTACCCCAATTGTGAATAAAAATTAAATATTTTTAACCTAAGAAATTTAAACACAATGGTGTCTTTTTTTTAAAGATGTTTCTGTAAAATTATAACTTGACTATATTTTAAAAAGTCTTTGAGTTTCTTTAAACATCCAAAGACACAGCATTTGTAGGTACCAATTTGAATGTGACATTCAATGGGCCATTGAAGCAGAACCGGAATATTGTGTGACAGCCATATTACACTGAATTTGTTACTGGCAGTCAGGATGCAGCAAGAATATTCCTGAGGTCAGGGGTCAGAGGTCAGGTCATTCACCTAAACTACAAGGAGACCAATATCCTGGTGGGAAAATTTGGGAGCCTTAAAACTAGTAGGGAGTAGGGGTATAGTGAGTCCGAGTAGTAGTGAGACAGAAAGACAGATGAGGATGCTTCTGAATTGAAAGAGAGCAAGTTAATTAGAAAATGCAGACGAGCAAGCCAGAGAATGAGGTAAATCTGAAGAAGTGAACTGTATTTATTTCAATGTTAGGTGTTCGACAGGTAAGGCAGATTAACTCAGGGCACATATGGGAACATGGGACTGGGACATCATAGCTCTTACAGAAATAGGCTGAGGGGGGAACAGGACTGGCAGCTCAATGTTCCAGTATTAGATGTCATATGAAGGATAGAAGGGGAGACAAGAGAGGGCGGGGTGGATTGAGGAAAACATTGCTATTGTATTTAGAGAGATATTTCCAAGGGACCATCTAGTGAAACTATATGGGTGGAACTCAGAAATAAGAAAGGATGATCATCTTGATGGGATTGTACGAAAGGAACCCCAATAGTCAGGGGGAAATTGAGGAACAAGTATGTAGAGAGATCTTGGATATATGTAAGAATAATAGGGCGTAATGGTAGGGGATTTTAAGTTTCCAAAAATAGATTGGGACTGCCACAGTATTGATGCTTTGTTGGTGAGGAATTCATTAAATATGTTTAAGAAAATTTTCTTTATCAATATTTGGAAGTACCTACTAGAGAAAGAGCAAAACTTGACTTTCTCTTGAGAAGTAAGGCAGGGCAAGTGACTGAAGTGTTAGTAGGGGAGAACTTTGGGGCCAGCGATCATAATTCTCTAAGTTTTAAAATAGTTATGGAAAAGGAAAGGCCTTGTAAAAGAATTTGGGTAAGGCCAATTTTGACGATATGACACAGGAACTTTCAAGAGTTGTTTGGAGTATACTCTTTACAGGTAAAGGGAGGGCTGTCAAGTGAGGCTTTCAAAAGCCAGGTAACAAGAGGTCAGAAGCATTATATTCCTGTTAGAGTGAGGGGTAATGCTGATAAGAGTAGACAACAACGGCTGAATAAACATATAGAGGCTCTGGTCAAGAATGAGAAGAAGAAATCATATATTAGATAGAGACAACTGGGAGCAAATGAATCTCTTGAAAAGTAAAAGTGGTGTAGGGGCATTTTTAAGAGGGAAATCAGGCGGGCAAAAGGGGATATGAAATAGCCTTGATAGATAAAGTTAAGGATAATCCAAAGAGATTCTGTAAGCACATTAAAAGTAAAAGAGAAGCTAGGGTGAGAACAGGGTCCTTAAAGATCACCAAGGTTTGCCTATGTGTGGAACCACAGGAGATGGGAGAGATACTAAACAAATAATATTTCAGGTCAGATTTTACTATGGGCAAGGAAATGGAGGCTACGGAACTTAGGAAATAAATATTGATGTTTTGAAAACAGTCCACATTACAGATGAGCAAGTGCTGGAGGTCTTAAAAAACATAAAAGTAGATAAATCTCTGGGACCTAATCAAGTGTATTCCAAGACATTGTGAAAAGTCAGGGAATAAATTGCATTGCCCTTAGCAGAGATGTTTGTATCATCTACAGCCACGGGTGAGGTGCCAAAGGATTGGAGGGTGGTGAATGCTGTGCCTTTATTTAAGAAAGACTGTAAGGAGAGGTCTGGGAACTATAGGCCTGTGAGTCTGACATCAGTGGCAGGTAAGTTGTTGGAGAGGATTCTGAGAGATAGGATTTACATGCACTTGGAGAGGCAAGGATTGATTAGGGACAGTCGGCATGACTTTGTGTGTGGGGAATCGTGAGTCAACATGATTGAGTTTTTTGAGGATGCAACCAAAATGCTAGATGAGTAGTCGACCTTGTCTTTGTTTTTGGATATTAGTAAATCCTTTGACATGGTTCTGCACATGATAGACTAAGGGAGAGCTTGCCAATTGGACACAAAATTGGTTTGACAGTTGGAGACAGAGAGCAGTAGTGAAGAGTTGTTTTTCAGGATGGAGGCCTGTGACCAGCAGTGTTGTGCAGGGATTGGTGCTAGGTCCATTTTTGTTTGTCATTTATAGAAGTGATTTGGATGAGAATTTATGAGGCATGGTCAGTAAGTTTGTGGAGGACACCAAAATTGGTGGTATAGTTTAAAATTACAAAGGGGTCTTGCTCAATTGGGTCAATGGGCTGAGTACATCAGAAACTTTGACTTCTCCATCTCACGATGCTGTGTGGCTAGCTGTGTTCTTCCAGGCTCCTGCTTGTCTACCTTGGATTCCAGCATCTGCACTTCTTTTGGCTCTAAGTGGGCTGAGGAATGGCAGGTGGAGTTTAATTTTGATATATGTGAGGGCAGGACTTACACACTTAATGGTAGGACCCTGTAGAGTGTTGTCAAACAGAGAGATCTAGGGGTTAAAGAACATAGTTCTTTGAAAGTTGCATCATAGGTAGACTGGGTGGTTAAGAACGTATTTAGCATGCTTGCCTTCATTGCTCAGATCTTTGAGTATAGGAACTGAGACATCATTTTGAAGTTGTACAAAACATTAGTGAGGCCACTTTTGGAGTACTGTATACAATTCTGGTCACCCTGATGTAGGAAGGATATTATTAAATTGGAGAAGGTCCAGAAAAGATTTGCCATGATGTTGCTGGGACTGGAGGGTTTGAGTTATAAGGATAGGCTGGATAGGCTGACACTTTTTTCACTGGAGTGTAGAAGGTTGGAGAGGTGACCTTACAGAGGTTTATAAAATCAGAAGGGGCACGTATAAGGTGAACAGCAAAGATCTTTTCTCTCACATGGGTGAGTTTGAAACTAAGGGGCGTATTTTTTATGGTGAGAGGACAAAGATTTACAAGGAACCTTAGGGGCAACTTCTTCACACAAACAGTAGTTCGGATGTGAAATAAACTGCTAGATGAAGAGATAGATTCAGGTACAGTGACAACATTTAAAAGACATTTGGACAGGGATATGAATAGGAAAGATTTTTAGGGATATGGACCAAACACAGGCAAGTGAGACTAGTTTAGTTTGGGAAACTTCACTGGCATGAACGACTTTGATCAAAGAGTGTGTTTCTCTTCAGTACAGTTCTATTATCATTAGAACATTAAGTGAGCATGTGTTCAGCTCCACTCCCAAAACTTTGGCATATAATTTTGAATGGCATTTTAGTGCAATACTAGAGGAGTCCAATATTGCAGGAAATTCCTTCTTTTCAATGCGATGCAAACCTGAGTCCCTAGCTGCCTTTTAAAACAGACACAAAATTTCCCAGCACCATTCAAAGAGAAGGGAAGATCTTACAAAGGCCTGGCCAGAAATATCACAAGACCAACACCATTATAATAGATTAATTAATCATTTATCTCTTTAGTAGCCAGACAGTGTAGACCAAACTTTCACCTTTTGGGCAAGCAGCTTGAGTTGTGAAATTTCCTGACTCTGCAGACTCACCTCAGTGACATGTGTACTGTTAGACTCAATTTTCACTTCCATAGTTCAGCTATGAAAAGGGGGATAGGCTTGCCAACCCCAGAATGAGATTGGACCCAAAAGCAAATTGAAGGTCACCATTGGGTGAGTGCTGGGCTGGCTGGTTGGAAAGCCCTTTTTGGTTCTCTGGAACTTCAGCCCAGTTGGCCCCACTTCAAGTCCTCCAGCCCTTGCTCCCCACATTGCATCACCACCCCCCCACCCCCAATCCCCATGCCTCTGCCATGACCCCATGAAGATTCAATGTCATTAATGCCCGTATCTACCTCCAAGATATTTAAACTCCCTACGCCAATTCAATTCCCAGTCATCATCTTACCCAGCCTCAGGTTCACTCATACTTGTTCTGCAAATTAATGGCCCTCCATGCTCATTCATCCAGAGTTCTTTTGGACAGAATCAATATAAAACCATTTTAAAAAAGATCAAATTTAATAACTCTTTGAAGACACTGGTGTTCCTACAGACCGAAAATAAGTATCAAATGGGCCATTAAAGTATTACAAACAAAGGCTTTAAGCACAGCATACCTCTGAAGGCTGTGCAAATAAACGATGAGAAATTGACAAAACAGATTGTAAAAAGAACAAATTACAGTAACCACATGACAATATCAGTCAATCTAAGTCTACAGTTCTACCCTTCGCTATCTTAAACAACCTACCACTCACATCATCCTGTTATGGACTAGACCAAATCCAATCAAAAAATTCAGGAAACCGTCTCGACCCTAACACTTTCTTATGTCAAAGGTAAATGTGAGATGCTGTGTTCCAGATGCAATTTGATTGATCAAACTGCTTGATGGTAAGCAAAACACAATTTATTCAAACACTATAGTTAAGATACAACCAAAGGAAAAGAAACTTGGAAAAACTTAACTCTATTGGAATTTTAATTGAATTTTAGATGCAGTAACTGTTAGTGATTAACTGTTCTAATATAGTAACGTCCCAGAAACATGCCCTTGGCAAAAAGGCAAATTCAGGAAACAGATTGTCTCACATGCCAGTCCCATTGCAGCCCAGGAGGAAAGCATCCAGAGAAAACTCGGAAAGAGAATATTGCAGCCAGCTGAGACTCCAACACCAACTGGTGCTGAAAAATGTAAAAGTCCTGGTTCTGTAGGTGGGAGCTTGACCATACCCTTTCAAGCTGCTTCTACTGTTCCAACTTTAAAAGAGAAACACCCTAGGCTTCACAAGTTGTTTATTATCTCAAAGACCACTTGGTGTCTGTCCCAAAGTCTCTCTCTAAGTAAAACCAGGACAAAATACACATCTTAAAGCCACAGTATCATCCCAATCCCTTTTTAGTGTGAACTCTCAGCTAAGTATGCATAATGAGGAGACCCATATGCAATTCCACCAGAACTTGACTATTAACTATTTATGGATTACAGAATTCCACAATTCTACACATAGCTAAGACTGCTTAGCTACTGAAAAGGACAGTATTGTTGGGCATGGAGATGGCATTATGTTTTACTTCTCTCATTCACTTTATTATCCGATCGATACTTGTCCCAACCCCACTGATAAAATTCCATATCATCACTGTGTCTTTCTGTACAGACCATAGGGAATAGGAAGGCTGTTTGGCCCCTTGAGACTGTTCTGCTGTTCAATAGGTGCCAACCCCTGCCTGCTCCAGTGTACATTGTCCCGTAGTTAACTTTTCCCACTTTTCTCATTATTAAAGATGAAAATTTAAAACTAGTTATTCTTCTTGAACAATAATAGTTGTGGACCCCTATTTGAGAATCTGTACATTTTTGCACCTTAACAAATTTTCCTTCACCAATTGAATGTTGGAAAATATCGACAGTACTGTGAAGTACTATCATGAACAACTTTTATCATATGGCATTTTATTTTTGACAAAGTACCATGAGAGATGGGTTGCAGATGTGCAATCTTAATTCCTCATACTGTAAATTCCCAAGCTTACTGAACAGTCAGGGACAGAGCTGACATGAAAGCTTGAAATGTTCCTATGGGAATAGACAGAAAATCAGAGACTGAGAGTCATGGAGTTGTACAGAAAACACACAGATACTTCAGTCCTATTCATCCATGCTAATGATATATCCTTAATAAATCTAGTTCCATTTGCCAGCATTTGGCCCATAAACCATTCCTATTCGCATACCCATGCAGATGCATTTTAATGTTGTAATTGTACCAGCCTACACCACTTCCTCTGGCAGCTCATTCCATTACACACCACATTCCGTGTGAAACAGTTGCCCCTTATGTCTCTTTCATATCTTTCCCCTCTCACCTTAAACCTATGTCCTCTAGTTTTGGACTTCCCTCGCCTGGGGAAAAGACCTTGACTATTCACCTTATCCATTCCTCTCATGATTTTATACACCTCTATAAGATCACCACTCAGCCTTCGATGCTCCAGGGAAAATATCTCCAGCCTATTCCGCCTTGCCCCCTAGCTCAAACCCCCCAACCTAGCAAAACCCTTGTAAATCTTTTGTGCATCCTTTCAAGTTTCTTTGGAGGCCAGAATTGAGTAGCCTGGTCAGATCCACGCCCCCCTACAACCCACCCTCCCATCCTGGCACTTGCCCCTGCCACCGCAGGAACTGTAAAACCTGCGCCCACACCTCCTCCCTCACCTCCATCCAAGGCCCGAAAGGAGCCTTCCACATCCATCAAAGTTTTACCTGCACATCCACTAATATCATTTATTGTATCCGTTGCTTCCGATGCGATCTCCTCTACATTGGGGACACTGGATGCCTCCTAGCAGAGCACTTTAGGGAACATCTCTGCGACACCCGCACCAATCAACCAAACCGCCCTGTGGCCCAACATTTCAACTCCCCCTCCCACTCGGCCGAGGACATGGAGGTCCTGGGCCTCCTTCACCGCCACTCCCTCACCACCAGATGCCTGGAGGAAGAACGCCTCATCTTCCACCTCAGAACACTTCAACCCCAGGGCATCAATGTGGACTTCAACAGTTTCCTCATTTCCCCTTCCCCCATCTCACCCCAGTTCCAAACTTCCAGCTCAACACTGCCCCCATGACTTGTCCTACCTGCCTATCTTCTTTTCCACCTATCCACTCCACACTCCTCCCTGACCTATCACCTTCATCCCCACCCCCCCCATTCACCTATTGTACTCTATGCTACTTTCTCCCCACCCTCTCCCTCTCACTTATCTCTCCACCCTTCAGGCTTTCTGCCTGTATTCGGGCTTTTGTCTGAAATGTCAATTTTACTGTTCCTCGGATGATGACTGCTGTGCTTTTCCAGCACCACTCCAATCTAGACTCTGGTTTCCAGCATCTGCATTCATTGTTTTTACCTGTCCTCATCAAAGTGCTGTGCAGCTGCAACATGACCTCCAACTGCCTTTATTCAATGCACTGACCAATGAAGGCAAACGTACAAAACACTTTCTTCAATACCCTGTCTACCTGCAACTTCACTTTCAAAAAACTATTAACTTGCACCCCAAGGTCTCTTTGTTCAGCAACACTCCCCTGAGCCCTACCATCAAGTGTATAGGTCTTACCCTAATTTGCCCTATTAAATGCAACACCTCACTTTTTCCTAAATTAAACTCCTTCTGCCACTCCTCGGCCCATCTGATCAAGGTCCCATCGCGCTCTGAGGTAATCTTCATTACTGTCCACTACACCATCAATTTTGATGTCATATGCACATTCAGAGAGTTAGTCACCTCACCCTATTTAACTACCATTTGCAACCATCTGAATTAAAGCTAGACTGTGGCAGATGATTATGACTTTTGTTTAATAAAAAGTGCCAAAAGGCAAAAAGTGCTTGAAAAGTATCATATTGCTACTTAACGAGTGCCCAAGTATATTAGCATGGAGAGATGACTAGCTTATTGATGGAAGACAGACAATTGGGAGGAAAGGGAAATTTTTACAATGGAAATCTGAATCTAGTGAAGCACCATTGTGATCAGCACTGGGGTCACAATTATTTCCAATACATATGAATGACTTGGATGATGGAAGTGAATGTACTGTTGCCAAGTTTGTGTGTGACAGTAAAATAGGTGGGAAGGGCACATAGTGAGAATGATAGTAAGAGTCTACTGTTGGCAGGTGAAATACCATGTGGGAAAATATTAGTTTATGCACTTTGGCAGAATGAATAAAAGAGCTGAGTTTTATTTAAGTAGAGAGAGATTGCAGAAAGCCGTAGTGCAGACGGATTTGGGAGTTGTTGTGTATGCATCATACAAACCTAGCATCCAAGGTGAGCAAGTTATAGGAACTGCAAATGGAATGTTGGTCCCTGTTTCAATGGGAACAGAGTAAAGAAAAAATGGGAATTATTGCTAAAACTATACAAGGCAGTAGTCAGAGCACTGTTAATTTACTAGGAACAGTTTTGTTTCCCTTATTGAAGACAGAATGTGCTGGCATTGGAGGCTGTCCAGAAAAGGTTCACTAGCTTGATTCTGGTTTTGAGACATTTTCTTGAGGAGAGGTGAGTGGGTTGGACCTGTACTTGTTGAAGTTTAGGAGAATGAGAGATTATCTTATTGATACCTGCAAAATTCTTAGGGGTTTGATAGGCAAGATGAAGACAGCAACATTGTCTCTGTTTTAGCTACCATAGTGGATAATTTCACATTCATTCACATTAAACTTTGTCTACCAGACAAATTCCCACTTGTGCAACTTATCCAAATCACACAGAAGCATCTCTGCATCCTCCTCATAGTTCACCCTCCCACCTAACTTTGTGTCATCTGCAAATTTGGAGACATAGTTGGGGTCAAAGCACTGATCTCTATAGTACCCCATTGGTCATTGCCCTCCACTATGAAAAAGATAATTTATTCCTCTGATTGTTTTCTGTCTGCCAATTAGTTCTCTATCCATTTCAGTTCACTACCCCTAATCTAATGCACCTTAATTTTGTATGCTAATCTCTAGCAGAGGGATTGAATTCAAGAGTCGTGAAGTGATGGTGCAGCTGTACAGGACCTTGGTTAGGCCACATTTGGAGTTCTGTGTGCAGTTCTGGTCGCCTCACTTTAGGAAAGATGTGGAAGCTTTGGAGAGGGTGCAGAGAAGATTTACCAGGATGTTGCCGGGAATGGAGAATAGGTCGTACGAGGATAGGTTGAGAATAATTTAAATTGATTGGTTAAATTCATTGGAACGGCGAAGGATGAGGGGTGACTTGATAGAGGTTTATAAGATGATCAGAGGAATAGATAGAGTAGACAGTCAGAAACTTTTTCCCCGGGTACAACAGAGTGTTACAAGGGGACATAAACTTAAAGTGAAGGGTGGAAGGTCTAGGGGGGATGTCAGGGGTAGGTTCTTTACCCAGAGAGTGGTGGGGGCATGGAATGTGCTGCCTGTGGGAGTGGCAGAGTCAGAATCATTGGCGACCTTTAAGCGGCAATTGGATAGGTACAAGGATGGGTGCTTAAGCTAGGACAAATGTTCGGCACAACATCGTGGGCCGAAGGGCCTGTTCTGTGCTGTATTGTTCTATGTTCTATGTTCTTACGTGAGATCTTATCAAGTACCTTTAAAAAAACTAAGTAAACTCTACCCAGTGGCTCCTCCTTATCAACTCTACCAGTTACATTCCTGTCAAGCATGATTTGTCTTTCATAAATCTATGTAACTCTGTCCGATTCTGTTATTATTCTCTAAATGCACTGTTATTAAATTTTTTATCATGGAGTCTTGCATTTTCCCCACTATCCATGTCAGGATAATAGTTTATGATTCCATTTTCTCTCTACCTTCCTTTTTAAATATTGGAGCTACTTTAGCTATTTGCGAATCCATTGGAACTGTTCCAGATTCTCTAGAATTTTAAACTATGACCACCAAATGGATCCACTGTTTCTAGAACCATTCCCTACTCTACATCCTCTATGATTTAGCTTATCGAATCCTGGGGATTCATTAGCCTTTAATCCCATCAATTTTTCCAACACCATTTCCCTACAAATACTGATTTACTTCAGTTCCTTCCTCTCACGCTACAACGTTTTTGGTATTCTACTTGAATTCACCTTTGTAAAGACATGAACCAAGATATGGTTTCAACTGGCCTGTCATCTCTTTACTCCCCACGATAACTTCTGGTTTGTCACCACTAATCATTTTCTCTTTGTATACCTATTGAAGTGTTTGCAATCAGCTTTGTATGTTTCTGGCAAACCTATTTTCAAACTATCTGCCCCCAGTCTTCCCAATCCCCAACCATGCAGAAAATAAATAGTGTAATGATATTGAAGGCGCGTACTGTACCTTTAAGAGAGAATGAATGCTGTTCTGAACTGAGAGATTACAAGCATTTGTGTATATGACTAGATGGCAATCCCAGAGTGTACTGGAAAATTGAAAATATGCAACATTCGGCTGTGAAACAGACATCTGAGTTTTGGTTGCTGTTTTGACAACAATTTGAATTTAACCAATCAATTTAAATTATGCCCCAGGCTATTAAAACCCAATCGAGTTTGAATTTATTGTTTTGACAACATTGAACAACAAAACAATCCAATTTTAGATATAGAAATATGGACATCTTGAAAATTGGAGAAAAAGCAACTGCCATCGAGATAGATCGAAGAAATTAGGAAACACTCTCTATCAAAGATGCCTTTCCATATGAAACATACTCGCAGTAAAATGAAAGACAATGGCCCTGGGAATTCAGCAGCAGGAAGAGTGAAGTCACAGAAGACAACAGTTACTGTGTGGTTTTGAAATTAAGTTAATGTAATTTTAATAAGTGCCTTATTGGAACAGCGTATTGTTATAGAGTTGGAGGCAAATAATATGCAGTACAAAGAAAGGGGGTCTTAGAGTCATGAATAGTTGTTGTTTAATGTTCACTTTTCGAGTTAAAAAATAGTGGATTTTGGGAGTTCTCAGTCACTCATATGTTAACAGATTATGAGATGAGGTGAGCTTTTCTGGTTGTTTGGTTTAATTAACAGAAGGGTTCACCGCCATGTCATAACAACCACAGCATCCTATGGAAACAAATTCAGTCGATGCACCAGCATGAACACATGATATGAATTTGTCCAAGTAGCAAGACTACTAATTACTTAACTCAAGTAAACCATCTTCTAAATGTTTCTAGTTTTCCCATAGCTGCTAAGGATTGTTGTAAATTTGTTGAAGGTGGCTGCCTTTTGATTGATACCACCCGTGGCTCGTGGGTGGATGCAGAAGTTTGCAGCAGCTATGTGGGCAGACAGGAGAGTTGTGTCAGGGGTCAGAACTATGTCAAATCACTCCATTAGCATATATTAACAAAGCTTCACGCTGTTTCGAGTAGGAGTTCTGGGCCACCTGTAAATTGGCAAGGTCAGGAATTAAAGTCGACAATTCCATTGTGTGAGCTCTTTAGATTCAGTCACTGCCCCAATTTTCAAGCCCTTTAGACACAAAATTGTGACTGATTGAACAGAATTTGGAAAGTTTAGAGCTTTTAAGAGGGGAAATTCTAAAGAGAATTCTTTCTTTCAGCATCTGATTTGGAACTTCTTGAAAAGGTGAAATCGACTCAAGTGTAACTTAAGAAAGGAAACTGAACTTAGAATTTACAGGATGAAGGGAATCAGCATGGAACTCTGATTATCTTTTTTTTAATAAGTAACGAGTCAGAAATTATGGGCTGAATGGCCTTCTTTTACATTACGAATTTTTTACCAACCATGATGATCTAGAGAAAAAGATTCTGGGAGAGAAATTACTTTATTTACTGTTAGTTCTAACAATATGAATGACACATTTGAAGAGTTCTGTTTGATGCTTGGGACTCAAGGTTGTGGATCACATTAAACAAATTTTATCACTAGACATCCATGCCCATCACTATGAACAATCCCGCGTCAACACAGACAAATGGGAAACGCCAAATTTCAAAGGAAAATGTTGGCCTGATGTTATTTCATACTTTATTATTTTATATTTTTAAACACAGAAGTGCATCTGAGTGAAATCAGCCTCATTTGGAAAACATCCTCCATGCAAATTAAAATGGATTCAACTGTACTTTCAGTATTGCTAATTATTTCAGCCAGATTTTAAGAGAACGCCAATTAAGATTTAACATTGACAGTGCTCACTTGTCCAATAGGAACTTCAGTATTATTATTTACCTTTTCTCTTTGTTGTCCATCATAAAGATTTAATCCAATTTTCAACCTTCCCTTTATCCTGTTTTAGTGTGTGATACTGTAACACTATAACACCACAATCACCATAACAGCATAACTCATGGATTGAACTGTACATAAAGCAGCCTGCAGGGATGGGAGCAGAAGTACAAAATGGAGTGAACATAGCTAGTGTCTGAAGGGAGGTGGATTTTTTTTTTGCCAATGAAATTTGGACATTGCTGGTTAGTCCAATATTTATTGCCCATTCCTAATTGGTCAGAGGGCAACTAAGAGTTATTCTGGAACCACCAGCCAGAGCAAGGACACCAAGTTTCATTCCGTAAAAGAGAATGGTGAAAGAGATGGGTTCTTGTGACAATTGACAGTGATTACTTATTCGTTATTAGGCTACCTTTTCATTCCACAATATTTCCTGAATTCAAATTCCACTATCTGTCTTGTGGGATTTGAACATTAATCTAGTGCTCTAGATTACTAATCCAGTGACATTACCACTATGCTTTCCCTCCTCGTAATAAATTGCTGATTAAACACTGTGGGATGGCCCACCACATATTATGTCAATCAAGCACTTTCTGAATGACTTTCTGAATGAGCCTACTGTGGGAACCTTATCAAATGCCTTACTGAAATCCATATACACCACATCCATGTTCGACCTTCGTCAACTTGTCTTGTCACATTCTCAAAGAACTCCATAAGGCTTGTGAGGCATGATCTGCCCCTCACAAAGCCATGCTGACTACCTTTAATCAAACTATATTTTTCCAAATAGTCAAAAATCCTATCTCTCAGAACCCTTTCCAAAACCTTGCTTACCACAGACGTAAGACTGATTGGTCTGTAATTACCGGAGATTTCCCTAATCCCTTTCTTGAACAGAGGAACAACATTCGCCTCCCTCCAATCATCCAGTATTACCCCTGTGGAGAGTGAGGATGCAAAGATCATCGCCTGAGGCTCAGCAATCTCATTCCTCACTTCCTGTAGTAACTTTGGATTTTTTGGTCCCGCCCTGGATACCTAGCTATCTTGATATTTCCCAGAATTTCCAGCACATCCACTCTCTTAATATAAATGTGTTCAAGCCTATTAACTAGGTCCATCATGTTCTCACTATCAGCAAGGTCCCTCTCTCAAGTGAATACTGAAGGAAAAAATTCACTTCGGGCCTCCCCTACCTCTTCAGACTCCAGGCAGAAGTTCCTTCCACTATCCCTGATTGGCCTTACCCTCTCTCTGATTATTCTCTTATTCCTCACCTAAGTGTAGAACACCTTTGGGTTTTCTCTGATCCTTCCTGCCAAGGCTTTTACGTGCCCCCTCCTACTTTTCCTCAGTCCATTTTTGAGTTCTTTCCTAGCTACCCTGTAACCCTCTAAGGCTGTGCCAGGTCCTTACTTCCTCAACCTTGAGTAAGCTTCCTTCTTCCTCTTGATGAGAAGCTCCTCTTCTCTTGTCATCCAAAGCTCCTTTTCCTTACCATTCCTTGCCTGTCTCAGGGGGACAGAGTTAACCAACGCGCACAAGTGCTCCTTAAACAGACTCCACATTTCTGTTGTGCATTTCCTGCAGAACAATTGTTCCCGATTTATACTTCACAGCTCCTGTCTAATAACAGTGTAATTTCTCCTCCTCTAATTAAATACCTTCCCATACTGTGTGTTCCTATCCCTCTCCATGGTTACAGTAAAGGTGAGGCAGTTGTAGTCATTGTCACTGAAATGCTTTCCCACCAAGATATCTGACACCTGGCCTGACTTGTTGCCTAGCACCAAATCCAATATGGCCTCCCCCCCAAGTTGACCTAACAATATATTGAGTTAGGAATCTTTCCAGGACACACCTGACAAAATCAACTCCATCTAACCCACCTGCACTAGGAGGTTCCAAAAAACATTTGGGAAGTTGAAGCCACCCATAACAAGAACTCTGTTACATCTGCACCTTTCTAAGATCTGCTGTCCAATTTGTTCTTCCATCTCTCTGCTGCTATTAGGGAGTCTACAGAAAATACCCAAAAAATACCCTTTCCTGTTACTGACATCCACCCATACTGACTCAGTAGTCAAAGCCTCCTCAGCAAGATCATAGTAATTTATCAAGGTTATAATGTCAAAACAGGACAGTAAGGAAGATTTTACAGATATGTTTCAATGAGATCACCACTCATTCTTTTAAATTTTAATTAGTAGAGTTGAAACCCTGTTTAGCCTTTGCACATCATACAATCCTTCCATAGCAGGGATCATCACTCAGCGGCATGGTGATTCAGTGATTAGAATTGCTATCTCACAGTACCAGGGACCCGGGTTCGATTCTAGCCTTGGGTAACTGTATGGAATTGCATGCTCTCCTGTTGTCTGTATGGATTTCCTCTGGGTGCTCCAATTTCTTTTCACAGTCCAAAGATTGCAGGTTAGGTGGGTTGGTCATATTAAGTTGTCCATAGTGTCCAGGAAATGCAGAGTTACAAGAATAGAGTAGGGGGATGGGTCTAGGTGGGATGCCCTTCTGAGGGTCAGTGTGGACTTGCTGGGCCGAATGACCTACTTCCACACTGTAGGGATTCAAATGATTCTCTAGATTGCCTCCAATGAAAGATGGAAGAGGCCTCCTCCTCCTCACCTCCCACAATGGGAGGCCATTTAAAAAACAACACCCAAGGTTAATCACATGTGTGATCTATGGACAATGAGCAAGGGACTCAGTTTCCCTCCAAACCACCAAACCTGCCAAAGGAGAGAATATGAGAATCTTAGTGTTTGCTTGCTTGGCAGCACACTCAAAGGGTGAGATTTGACTTCGGCACCCAACCTAGGTTCACATTTGAGGGAATGCCAAACTGCCAGTGGTCTTTCAGAAGAGATACTTGATTAATTTAAATTTTACCTACATTAGTTAGTGAATTTCCTTACACCACAACCCTTGGAAATGATTAAATTATTTGTGAAGCATTTTGGAATATCCTGAGGCAATGGTAGACACTATATGAATGGAGGTAGATTTCCAAGATGTCAAACAAAGGTGTAATAATCCATTTCATTGTTTGTAGTATGAAAAATGGTAAATGTTTGCCTGGAACACACTTTTGAGAATCAATGGTAAAACATCATATAAATGTTACTTTCCCTTCTTTTATAAATAAGGTTTAATCATTCAGAATTGCATAAACATAAGATATAGCTTGTCAAAAATACTGCCGTGCTATAGATAAAAAAATACAAATAAATCCACGCAGCACTTTGGATGGTTTTGATGTACAAATTATTATTGTCTGGGATTGCAAGCAAAGTCAAAAATGTTCATTTCTGCATAAATTGAATTCCAAAGAAGAATCAAAATTTCCTTTCAGTTCCTCGAATACCAATAAACAGGATACATTTTAAATTAAATTACTGTGATGCATGTCAGATGGGGATAAGAAATTCATCTGGTTTGCTAGAAAGGGCCAAATATCTAGACAAAAGACTTCAAATTTAGACAGTTACCTTCTATTGTAACGGGCCAGACCAGAAAAAGAATAGCGAAGACATTTTACTGATGATGTAGAGGCGCCTATGTTGGGGGGGATAAAGTCAGAAGTCACACAATGCCAGGTTATAATCAACTAGGCGAAAGTGAGGACTGCAGATGCTGGAGATTAGAGTCGAGAGTGTGGTTCTGGAAAAGCGCAGCAGGTCAGGCAGCATCCGAGGACCTGCTGCGCTTTTCCAGCACCACACTCTCGACATCAGGTTATAGTCCAACAGGTTGATTTGAAATCAAGCTTTTGGAGTGCTGCTCCTTTGTCAGGTTGGGGGAGGGGGGTGTAAGAGGGAGAGGGGTGGTGGAGGGTTGAAGCAGGGAGGAGGCAATAACTTTCAACCTTAATTTTGAACTTAACAAAATCGTCTTCAAACTCAATGTAAAATTATGTCATGGTGTCTCTTCCCCAGAAAGTAATTTACTGCAAGTTTATTAATTAACCCACTCTCATCATACAGTACTTAATCTTAAATAAGCCTGTTCTGAGTTAGTTCCGTGGAATACTGATATAGCTGACTATCCTGTATACATTCCACCGATATGTCAACAACACTGTTACTGCAATTCAGTTTATCCAATCCATAAAAAGATTAAGGTCTTCCACGATTACTCCATTACCCTCCTACATTCATCTGTTCCTAGCACTAGACCTATTTTCGAGAGGCTATAAAGAACTCCCACCAGTGGGTTATGTCCCTTTGATTTTTCATTCTACCAAGCTGATCCTATATCATGATTTTCTGAGCTAAACTCCATTCGCTCCACTGCCTTTATTTCATCTCTTATTAATTAGCCACTTGTCTTCTGATGACGACCTTGCTACATACAAATTATGTACCTTGTAAAGTACCTTCGTACTTTAAGCTGTAGTGTATCAGGACCAACTCAGATTAAGATGTTAAGGATCATTCATCAGATGAAACATGTGGAAGAAAATTCTCAGACTAAAGAAGAGTTAGAGCAGCAACAGAGATAAAGCAGCTGGAATGAAATATGTCCTAGGTTAGTAAACACATGAAGCCGAGGTGCCTGGGGATTCAGTGCAGTTTGCATGCGTTAATTACTGTGTTGTTGGTCCTAGCTATACTTTATGCCCTGGCTTACTGGAACATATCAGTATGTGCCTCTAGCAATGCCTGGCTATCTTTACCACCTTTTAATATAGTAATTACAGTTCCAAATTTCAAACGTTTCAGCTTTTGTATGATCAGTAAGCTTACCTTTAAAAAATAGATTTGCATATGGTGTACTTATTTTCTCCAGTTGTTACATAAGTTCAGGAGGATTCCTTCTGCTGCCCTGACTGAAACATTTATTGCAATAATAAGGTGAAGGATCTCATAGCTTCCCAATTCCGTTACTGAAAGGCTCAGGGTGGACTTCACTAGATATAAGTCTCAGCTCTAAAGCTATTTACTGACAGGAGGAGAATGTCATTTTATTTAAATCCTGGGAGGTGAGAGCACTCATCTTTGTCACAAATGCAATAGGCCTGCTCAATGGTGGCACCTACATACTTCAGGAAAAGCAAGTGCAAGATCATTTTGTGTAATTCTTTTTGAGAAAAATTCATTCAGATACTATAAACTGTTTGTTTTACCAATTGCCATTTTACAGTAGAGATGTTTCTTTTCAAGAGCCCTTCTGTATAACATTTACTTTAACTCTGGTACTTTCATCTTCAACTTTCTGAGTTTTAAATTTTGTTAGATTTTGAATCTGCATCTTGCACCCTCACAATACTGTGGAGTTGATAGCTCAATACACAGTTGATTGCTTTGAAATACACAATTAAATAACACCTACTGCCATACAGTATCAGCTTAACTCAGGGAATAGCTCCTCTGACATTCAGTTGACAGATTGACCCCATCTATGGACCGAAATGCATGGATTTTCAATTCACCTGCATGCAGTATGAAGGGAGATTTGTGTTGTTAGAGTCAGTGCACCTCTGGTGACATTTTAGCCATTAATCCATCAGCCAGAAAAATGTTTGCTGAAGATTAAGCAGCAGGAATGAATGCAAGAAATTGGAAACCTGGGGTTATTCCACAGAGAATAATATTATGCAGCCTATCTTAATTGTAAGAAAGGGGTTTCTCAAAACTGGATAAAAGTCTGTCACTGCAACCTCAGAATTCATGTGTTAGCGTTCTCATAAAAAGGTGAATCCAGAACTCAGAGCTCTGCAGCATTACCATCATGTTCACTAATACTCAGTTTGGGTTTGGCTGGAAACACTTGGTTCTACCACTTTATAACCCTGATTCATATATGGACAAAAGGGCTGAATTTCAGAGGTGAGGTGAAAGTGAATGCCCTTGATATCAAGACCACCATTGACCATGTGTGGCATCAAGGAACCCTGGCAAATCTGGAGCCAATGGGAATTACAGGAAACTTTCTGCTGGTCCAATTCATACCTGGCACAAAAGAAGATGGCTGGAGTTTAGTCATCTCAGCTCCAGGACATCTCTGCAGGAGTTCTTCAGTGGAAGGTCCGAGGCCAAACCATCTTTAGCTGCTTCATCAATGACCTTCCCTCCATCATAGGGGATGTGTGCCAGTGATTACCCAACATTCAGCACCTTGCCCAAATCCACAGATACTGAAGTAGAAACATGTTCAAATGCAACTAGATCTGTACAATATCCAAGCCTAGGTTGAAAAGTACCAAGTAACATTCACACCACATAAATGCTAGCCACTGACCATCTCTAATCTAATCATTGTTCCTTGACATTCAATGGCATTACCATCACTGAATCCTTCACTGTCAACATCCTGGGGGTTACCATTAATCTGAAAGTGAATTGAACTCACCATATAAATACATTGTCTACAAGGTCAGAGACTAGGAATCATGCACGAAGTAACTCATTTTCTGATTCCCCAAAACCTGCCAACCAGCTTCAAGGTACATCCACTAGCCTGGATGAGTGCCACTCCAACAATACTCAAGAAGCTTGACAGCATCCAGGACAAAACAGCTCACTTGATTGGCATCACATCCACAAGCATTCACATTCTACTACCTATAATCAGTAGCAGCACTGGGTACCATCCACAAGATGCACTGCATAAATCTACCTAATTCCTTAGATAGTACCTTCCAAACTCACGTTCATCTACAAGGACAAGGATAACAAATATGTGGGAACACCTGCATGTTGCCCTCCAAGCCACTCACCAACTTGACATGGAAACATATCTCTGTTCCTTTAGTATGGATAGGTCAAAATCCTGGAACTCCCTCCCTTGTGGCATTGTGGGTCCTACAGCTCATTGTTATGGACCAGGCTAGACCCCCTCAAAACATTTCAAGAAAGTAGCCCAGACCCTAAATTTTCTTATTATTTTAAGCAGGTGTGAGGTGGATATTCCAGGACGGATGCAGCTGGCCCAAGTGCTTAGCATTAAACAAAACAGAATTTATTTGCTAGATTCCTGAATGAAACACAAACGAAAGAGAACAGAATACAGATTAACTTAACCCTATCTGAAATCTCAACGGACTATCCCAACTTAATGATGCTGTTCCAAATTCCTGCAACAAGCCCCATAAACACCCCTTGGCAAAAAAAAGGTAAAATCAAACACAGGGTCTAACAGCAGAGGTGAGTCGAGAGTGTGGTGCTGGAAAAGCACAGCAGGTCAGGCAGCATACAAGGAGCAGGAGAATCAATGTTTTGGGCAAAAGTCCTTCATTCCTGAATGCTGACTCTGCATGTTGCCCTCCAAGCTAACCACCAACCTGAGATATCCACAATCCATGAATAACTTTTTTAAAAAAACATGTGAAGTTTAATAAGTATTGTTTAACATTAACATTGAGGTCTGCCCTGAAGTTGTATGAAGACCTGAATAACCTGCTTTAGAACAAATTTCAACAAAAATGTTTGGATTAGTTTTCTGGAGAAGTTTTCCATTTATCCATATTTTCCTGTATATGCCTATGCCATTTTGTATTTGCTAAGTATTTATCCAATTTCTTTAAAACAAAACTGGTTATAAAGGGAATGATCAACTTCTCTCCAAAACCAATATTTTCAAAAGTAGTTTAATGTGTCAGCCCATTACTTTTTTTTTGTAAAGCATTGTTGGCAGAGAATGACTGCTATGTTTGCTGACATTACTATTATAATGTGTCAGCATACCAGTTTGAGTTAGTGAATTGGAAATATTCCTTTTACACCAGTAATGAGCACAAAAGCAGGCAAGTTATACTGAACCTTCATTAAGCTTTAGTTAAGCCAGAACTAAGAGTACTGCATCTGCATTTAAGAAGGATGTCAGGGTCCTTGAGAGGGTGAAGAGGAGATTTTTCAGAATAAGTCCAGGATTAAGAAGTTTAGCTCCAAGGTTAACTTGGAGGAACTGGACTGTCGTCACTGGAATAAAGGAGATTTAAAGGTGGTCAGGATTGTGGCAAATTTAGATAAGGTAGACAAAGAAATGCTGTTCCTATTAGCTGATGGCACAATGATTAGGGGAGAGAAGGTTTAAGGTTGTGATCGAGTTATACAGATGGAATTTTAGGAAGGACATTTTCAAACACCTAACGAGTGGTATAAACCTTGAACTCACTGCTAATGAGACTGACAAAGCAGAAATGATCAATGATATCAAAGGAAACTGGATGAACACTTGAGGGAAACAAACTTGCTAGATCAGGGTAATGGGGCTGAATGGATTGTTCCACAGCCAACCACTGTGGACTCAATGGGCCCAATGGACTCCTACTGAGCTGTATTACTCTATGTCTTAAACGTGAGGATTTTTGTACAATTGCCATTGAGTAATTGATCTGCAATAATTTAAGGCTTTGAGAGGAAAGCCAACATAGAGGTTTTTCTGACCCATTTATTTCCTCGTTCATCCCCTTACCCCCAAAGCAATATTTCTTCATTGAGAGAGCAGGCAGGTTAACTGCTCTCAGGCTGCTGAGAGATGCACATGAAAATTCTGGACTCATGAGTCAGATGATGACTTATTCTCCCTGGCATGTTGATGCACTCCAGCGCAGCATGATAATTTGGAGACAAAACTCTAATATTGTTTTTTCTTCTAATAAGTTTAATTAAAATGTAAAAAAGAATGGTCTTGATAATAGGTGATGAAAATGACCCTTGATTAAATTTCAGCTTTCCTTCAAATTACATTATTTGCATTTACAACAAAATGCAGTGATTTCTCTTATAACTGAGCTTATTTAGTGCGAT